>NC_051192.1:63708902-64018358 GCF_015220075.1 Falco rusticolus
ATTACTCTGGAAGTATGTGTGCAGTCTCTCTCTTTTAGCAGGAAGTTGATGTAAGCATGACCTTTCTGATGTGAAAACAGGGATTGTACTTTAAAAGCACTAGCAATGATGTTGGAATGCTTCAGCTCATTTGGTTTACTGAGTTTAAAGCGATGACTGTTGAAATGTTTAGCTCTGCCATCTCTTAGTGACTCTGCAAAGGAAGAGTAAACCATGATATGGTTTTCATGTCCTTCAGGGTGCAAGGATCTTGCTGTGAAGAGCAGCTGATCACTGATCTACTCAGACTGGAATATCAGAAGGTTAGGGGGACACTGGCATTAGCTTCTCAGTCAGTACAACAGAGCTGGTCTAGGGATGTAAATAGCTGCTAGGTGCACACGATTTGCAATTTATCATTTCCATTCAGAAAGGTCTTCTATAGTAGCAAGTACTATGAGAACAGCTATAGCTTGTAAATTTTGGTGGTGATGCAGCTGTAGGTTAACAGGTTGAAATATTTCTGCATTGTGCCTGTGAAACTGCAAAAGTGACACATGGTATGGATAAATAAAGAGAAAAGCCAAGCTTTGACAAACTGTATCCAGTAATGAAAGGTGGATAAGTTCCATTAAGAATTCTGCAGATTCATACAATTCACCTTGATTTGCTTTTCTTCCCACCAAGAAATCAAGTAATTTAGCAGAGGGTGGAATCACAAGATCTAGACAAATCACAGAAAAAAAAAAAAATGAGTGAAAGATGTACCTGTATGCATACTGCTGGACTAAAATTTATTTCATTAAATGAGGCAGGCTCAGAAGTTGAGAGAAGATGACAAGAAGGCACCTTCTCACTTCTACCTCTCCTAGGAAATTTCAATGTCTTGAAATAAATGGAGAAGCATCCCAGGACATATAAGCAGCCAGCTTGGTGCTCCCTAAACACAGAAAAATCTAATGTTGCTTCTCCTTAGATTAAGTTAGTGAAAAATAAAGCAATATGACGTGCTATTAGCTACATGGCTGCTTCCTCTGGCATAGCTGTTTCCAGGATGTAGATGATGATGAGCAAACATCACCAGTATAATAATAAATAATTCACTAGTTTTGTAGTCGCCAATGACTAGTGGTCAATCAATGAAGTCATGGGTGGTGGTCTGCAGATGAAATTTGGAACTATATTAAGAATTATTTTGAGTGTTACCTTCAAGTAGAAGTTAGATTAGAAGAGTGCAGAGTAATTTTGATTAATTTGAGTGACAACAATGATCCATTGACTTTAAATGTTTGGGAAGCAGCTGCTGAAAGGCTGTCCGCATGTAGAAAATGACTGAGGTAGTTAAGAGTTTGTGATGATTTGGGTTAAAAAGCTTATGAATGATGAGGAAATTGGAAGAAGGGAAGTCTCTGTATCAGAATTTCTGGTTGTGGAAGTAAAGCTAAAGAGAGTTAGAAATGTGGCAAACAAGGATGAAATCCACTGGTTGAGGGACTGAATACTACTACTAATAGTACTGTGTCATCTTGGAAAAATGATGTCACCTTTGGAATCCAGGCAATTAGTCAGCTTTTCTGGCACTGCGATATTATTTCAGTCTCATTACATTTTGGGAATGAGCTAGATTTATGGTGTCTGCATCCATTTTCTCGAATAACTAGCAGAATACTCAATATGTCACTTCGTTTTCTCCTTTTCTTTCTCAGAAATGTCAACATTTCCCTAGATAAAGTTGTTTATGCATGATGAAACTTGTTCAGTATTCTTCTATCTCTTTGTGCTTGAGACAGAAACCACTGTGAAGCTCTGCTGTGATAGTAGGTACATGTGTGGAGTTAGATAGTACTGGAAAACACCCACAATTACAGCTACCTGGGCTTCACACTTAAGAACAGAGACATCCACCAGGAAGGAAGAGATGGCACTGCAGAAAAAACCTCTCCAACTTTCTTGTCCTCTTTTCTAAAAAAAAAAATGGGTAGATGATAGAAATCATGTTGGCAAGCAGTTCCTTCAACAGCTTTATTAATAAGTGGTTTTTGTCCTTGTAACCATGAAGAAAGGTTAAACAACCAAGTCATTAGAGATGGAGGTTTTCACTACAGCAGTGAATAAGGATTGTGTGCCCCTTTCCTTCAGCCTTTTAAAACTATCAATAGCTTTCCTAATAAGAAGAAAAAATAAATTTAATGCATTCAGTGTTTGTGATAAGCCAAGTTTAAGTTTAAAATGAGGTATTCCTTGCAATCAGAGACAATAAAAAGGTATGTAGAACGGTAAAAGTACCACGCACACCACTTTAATATGGCTTTGTGAAAGAGATGTTTGCCTTGCGAAACACTTAACTATATTGACAGTGGAGCTGAGATGCCTTGCAATCAGGCATTATTTGATCAGGCAGTTCTTGTTGTACTGTACATAGCTACAGAGTTGCTTTAAATACAATAAATAAAAGTAAAATCTTACACAAGGCAGCACAGCTTAGTAATTGCTGTTTTGGAGCTCACGTCGCTGCAGTTATTTAGCTCAGCATTTCATCTCCAGCTGCAGCACAATTTTTGCCAAATATAGATAAATGAAGTTAAAGTTATTGGCAATGACTAGTTCTGTATCCCTGTTTTGAGTTCATAGATTTCATAGGAAAGGCCTTCCTTTATTTTTGTAGCAAGCAATTGTTTTGAACTCCGAACTTCTTCACGTTCCAGTACAGCAGTGTTTTCAGTTCTACTTTATCAGACAGATACTGGTAAACAGTGCGAATGAGCAGGTTCCCTGTTTGAGAAATATACCACATGAAATGTGAGGGAGGAACAAGCTCAGAAACTGAACCTCACTCAGCATATTTTAGTGCTTTAATGTAATCTTGATACTGAATTTGCAAACAGTTCCTTTCAGCATGCAATGGCTAACTTCACAGAGTGCCAATTTCATTCTTTCTATGTAGCATGAGGTGACCTAGCAGCATGGTCTGTTGCAAACCGCCCTCCTCACTACAAACTACATACAGATGACTTTCTGGTTCCTTCAGACCTTCTGCAGAGAACAACTCCTTCCATCCAAATTTAACAAGTGAGGCAATACAAATACACATATATGATGGATACGTACTATTGAACATGTTCTAAATAACTGTAGAAACTTTTATTATTAAATATTCTCAAGAACTGTAATTTTAGAAATATGCTATGTCTTCAGATTTGTTCAATTTTATTTCCTTCTCACTCGTGCAAACATATTACACTGTTACTTTTACAGCTATCTTGTGTTTATCTGTAAACAAGTAAGGGGGCTCAGGAAATGCTGGTGTTTCCCTCTGACCCACCTGGCTGCTTTTCCTTTGATCTATGATCCCTTCTGCTAAAAGGCAAGCAGAAATGACTACTCTCCAGAAAGCAAACTCACTCGTGGAGCTTTTATTTTGAATGGATATGCATGGCAAAACACGTCTTAAGAACTGCTGTGAACCGGTCTAGATATGGAAAGGAGAAAGCACTTCCTTCTTTATGTCCAAACACTGGCCTAGAGTTTCTTTCCACAGAGTTTCCATATTAAAAGCATGTGCAAATTTTTTGTCATATGCTACTTCTGCTGTGATAACTTCACTTGGGACCATAGCTGCAGAAGTAGTAAACTCTAAAATTACATTGGGAAGATGCCTGAAGTTTGCCAGTGAGATTTTAAAGGAAAAACATATTTTCTGAATTAGTAGAGCAAGCAATTTTTTTTATTTATTTTTTTTGCCTGTGAAATTTGCCTGATTCATGCAGAGTGACTGGTTTCAGCCAAAGAAAAAGCTTCTCCTTTTTGTGATTTCTCACTAGCTTTACCAACACTGTGAGTTTCACTTCATAGATCCTATGTCACCCTTTTTTTCCAAATAAAACTTAGGAGGTTCAATGAAGTTACAGGCTTTTAACTGAAAAAAAACCCCAAACAACAAAGCCACAAAACACCCAAAACTACCTAACAAAATAGTTGCTGCTGATAACACAGCAGCAAATGAAAAACAGATATTTGAATTTGCTTGCATATTATGGAAGAGGACAAATATGTTTCATTAGCTAACACAATGCTTTTCAACAGAAATTATAAAGTGATCCATTTTTCAGATTGCACTCATTTTAATATTACTTTAGAAGAGTTCAGCTAAGAACATCTCTTAGCTTTTTTGAAATTCAGGGGGTCTCACTATATAGGGTGTACAACTTCTTCCTACGGTATAAATATAGCATTTGCTCTTATACTGGGCTTTTTCATTGAAACAGCTGAAGCATATTACAAGTAGAGTGAATTAGGAATAATGGGGGGGTTCATATAAGAAATGTTGGTGAAAATATTTTTATTACAAGAATAAAACTTTATTTAAAGACATCTTTTTCCTTGAAGGCTGTCTTATGGGGAAAAAAAGATACCATTGCCCATGGAGAAAATGAAAAACATTTCTGCTTCACTGAATGCCTATAGCACAGCAATAAATTTCCAACACCAAATTCAGGATTATCTTAATAAGGACCACTATTTAAGCCTCATGTTCTCCCTGTAATGGGAGAATTACACATATTTGGCAAAGGAGTAGACAGAGATGTTGCTAATTCTTTGGGTTTGTAAGGTGAATTGGTGCAGTCACAACAGAACCATACATTTTACATCCCCATCTCCTGTTCACAGTACTAAACCAGCCAAAAATAATACTTTGCGATATGAAGAGGAGAAACCGGAGCTTTCTCCAGTAAGATTCTCCTTTCTCCCTATGAGAGCAACAGGTAATGGCAAATAACAGTTTTGATGTTCCAGCCAGTTTCTATAGGTTTGTTATTCCTGTTATTAGTATTGTTGAAACTTTTCACTTGTGGGCTCAATGGGCATTTTTCTGAACATTTTGTGTGGAACTCTAACAAATGCAGGTATCCCTAATTTATAGCAATAAATGAGGTAGGTAGGGAACAGGCTCATTACTCTATACTGAAGAGATTTCTTAGAGCTGGATGAGTATCTCTGGTTCCTACTGTCTCTTATGGGTTGAAGTCATCTCCCTGATAACTGTACTTTCTAGTGGCTGCTTGTACATGCCTTTTCCTGTGGGGTCCAGAGTGTGTTTTGGAACATCTGAGTCTAGCTGGCTTTTGCTGAGAAGTGCATCAGGCCATGCTCCCCACATCTCTGCAGACACCCACATATGGCCAGGCCCATTTTGGTGCCACATGGTCCGAGGGTGAAGTTTCATAGTCAAATGTAACCATTTCTCATTTTGCTTATTTAATTTATAATTAATCAACTTGACTGGAAGGCTGATCCTGTCTCATCAGCTACATAGCTGGAAAGCAGAGAGAAACACCAGAGCCTTTCTGATACCATGGCTACATTCCTTTGGCATATATCTCCTGGAGAGAGGTTTACCACAGGGTCCCCTGTTTGTACATACAGGGCTGCCCTCCCCCTCCGAGTGACTAACAACAACACGATGTGAAAATAAAGCGAGAAACTCCCAGGAATGTTCCTCTCCAAAGCACATGTGCACGTACAAATGCACACGAGTGAGCTCATTTACACACTGGGGCAAATGCAGGCGCCTGCACGCGTGCAGGCTCGCGCCCTGTCACATTTGGCTCGATAGCCAGTGTGGTTAAATAATGTCAATAGCAGAAAGTCTTACAGCGCTGACACTTCCTCTGGCTGTAAAATATTTACTGTTCCTTTAAAACTGTGAATAAAAAAAAGGTCAGTCTGTATACTGAACAAGGAGTAAAAAAAAATAAAATAAAAAAAAATCCTTTTTTTATTAGAAAACACTTGAAACTTATCATGTGCAGCAGATGGGAGTAGAAAATGCAGCTTGAAGACAGTTATATAAATATATCCTTGATGTCTGTTTTGCTTTTCAATTTGCAGTGAAAAGTACAAAGGTAGAGTAGTGCGCCAGTCAGGGCTGCACTGTGTCTCTTGATATCCATTCCAGATGTTGGCTAGACTTTGTGGAGCCAGGCTTATGGCACTGAGGCTGGAGCTAGTTGTCTTTTCCTCCAGGTGTGATGCTTCATGCTGATCCCCCCACATGCTAGCCTGTCTTATCCAAACACACTAAGCTCTGTGACAGGCATCTACCACCTTTTTGACCAAAATTCACCTCCCTTCCCCCCCCACCTCCACGCTTTCCACCCACCCCAACTTCTTTCAGCTTGATGGGCTCTGCAGACAAGCCCACTTGTCCCTGCCTATCATTCTGTCACTTCAAAAGCAAGTCCCCCTAAAAAAATGAGCTCTGACGTGGTTCTCAAATAATGCTAGTCAGTTAGTAGCTGCTTTGAATATTCCTCTTTGTGTTTTGAGAGTGTCTGGAGGTACTATTTGACACCGAGTATGTCTGCCAAGCCTCTAATGGTAGTTCTCTGTTTGTGCATGCTTGTAAAGGATTTTACACTGTAATATTTTAACTCCCTGATTAAACATTGCTAAGCACAGAAGTATATCATAAATCTCGCAGGCGCCAACTCCATTTATCTGAATGTTAGTTACTGTCTACGGTGGGTAAACAAATTACAGCACAGTTTATTACAATATATGGGGCCACGATGTAGCTCTATTAATATCTTGTACCCCCTGGAAATATATTGTTGGCTCACAGTCTGAATTTTCTCTCCTGAACAATTAAAAACAAATTCTGAATGGAGGGTGGGAGGGTGTGTGTGAGAGGGAGGGGGAAGCATCAGGCACTTTCAAGGGGAAACTTGCTGGGAGTAACAATAATGAGCTGCAATATCAAATTACTACTATCCTGGGTTTGAGGTCAGTACATATTGAGCTAGTTGTAAGATATTAAAGTAGAAACTTTTCTAGTTTGGAATGCATTAATGCTGCTAAAGCTGCCAGCAAAACAGCTAGAAAGTGTTTGAATCAGAGAGGGCAGAAACAAAAGAGAACGTTAACAAGCAAGAGCATCGGAACCTCTTCCTTTCCCAGCTACAAGCAGGACGTTTGCAGGGATCATTTTCATTAACACTAGCAGGTCTGAGGTGCACAGATCCTCCACTTGTTGATAGGAGGTGAACACTAGAGAAATTTGAATATTTCTGAAGCCATCTACAGAAAGAGTCACTTTTCTTATCAGTTTTCTTAGCCTACCTACCCAAATAATCCCAGTTATGTGAATTTATTGCAGTCGGTGGAAGCTCTGTCTTCCGAAAGTGCAGAATAAGTGACTGATTAAAGCAGGAAATTCAACCTTTGTCAGTTCTACCAGGAGACTTTTGGGAGGACTAGTTTAACCCCATTTAAGATGGTGTGTGATACATTTCAATACAGAAGTAGGGGCAAAGAAAGAAGTGCAGTAAGTTTTTAGAAAATTAATGGCAGCGCTTAAAAATAAACTGCTAAAAAAAATGGAACAGGATCAAGATCAAAATAGTATGTGTAAATCCATGTTTACTTTCAACGTTGTAAAAGCATCACTGCTACTTGTCCTGGTACATGGAGTGGTGGCTAACAGGCTGACTATTAATGGAGCTATACCAGTTGGAGATTACTTACAGTGGTGCGGTCATGATGGTGAAGTAAAAGAATGGTTGCTGCCCTAATTCTGCGCTAATGCCTGCAGCAGGGCTGGCAGTGCAATCTCTGATACAAACTGAGAACCCTGACATCATTTTCGGTGGGAGCAGGCACAGCGAGTTGCTATCTCCCTTCCAGGAAACCACAAAACACCAACTTTTTACAGACTGGAAAAGAGTTCATTACTTGCAGGGGCAGGGCAGGATAATGTTCCAATGTTCTTAGCTGGGCTCCAGTGGCCAATAACACAAATACCATCCTTCATAAAAGCAATCAGGACTTGGTAAAAATAGAAATCCAAATATTTTTAAAGTTTGTGCGTATTGTCAATACTGTAAATCATCACGTAAGATTGTATAGCAACTGGTGAAATTGCGCCTGTAACTAATAAAAGTAGAGCCATGGACTCTTACCTAAGCAGTTTGTCTTTACATCAAAAAAAGAAGTAAGGCTAAATTAATTGCTAGCCTTTTCCTACTAAAGCCAATGCATTTAGGCCAGGGCTGAATTCAGTTACAAGATGCGTAAAGAAACGCAAGTGCTATGTTTGTGTCAGTTTGTAAAGATCTTGTTTATATACACACTCATTGCTTGATTCAACAATGTGTTCGGCATTCTGGCCTGATCCACCAAAGCATTTAATCACGTGTGCAGGCATGTAGGCGATTTCTTTCACATCAGTTAAACTATTTATGTGCTTAACGCTAAGCACATTGAGGGGCCAAGCTTGCAGTGGAATGATTTTTTTAAAAAATGCCGTGCAGGAGAACCGATGCAGTTTGCAAAGGTGCTGTCAGGGCACGTACCATCTCATCACTGCAAAAAGAGCCTGAAGGTGCCGAGCCCTACTTGCTCATGCTCTAATTGACTCCATGCAAGTAAGGATCTCCAAGTATCTCCCACAAGGTGTTTAGGACACATCTCTTGATCACTGAGGTGGAAGGTTCAAATAAAGTATGTCCTGACTTCTAAAAGAATAGGAACCTTTTAGGAATAAAATTTGATTCTGTACCCTGAAATATTTTGGGTAATCAAACCAAGACTTTGGAAAGTGTTCTGATCCTGGGAGGACTCACCCTGTACAATCCTGTGAAGTAGAGGAGTGTTTGTCAGAGGGACGCCAAATAAACCAAAGTGTAATTTCCTGTGGTTGAGCATTTGCACCTCAACTGGAACTGATTAGGAAGGTTTGAATCTAATAACTGGAAAAAGAGGGGCAGGAGGGGTCACAGGCTTGCAGAGGTTCTTTGGAGAAGTCAGTTAACTGGTGAGGGGTGAGGGGACCCTATGGGGACAAGAGAAGATATTTTATCTTCTGGGAGAGCAGGATGGGAAAGAGGGGAGGAGATATGAACCTTCTAAAGCTGAACTAGAGAGAACAGCAGAACTGAACAGCTGAGTGCAGGAAAAGGCTTGGGGCAGAAGAGTAAGAGGAGGGTTTGCCTGCAGGCTTCTCACTGGAGGAATGGAAAAGCAGAAGATAGACTAGTTGGTGTATTAGCCTCCCCAAGAAGCTCCCCATAGCAGGCTATGAAGAGCCACCAAAGAACTTGCATCTTAACTGGTCCTGGAGAAAGGAGGGAAAATGTCATGGTGGAGACTGAGGTGAGCAGGCAAAGGTAATCAAGGGGTGCAGTCCATCTTAAAATATGAAAGCTTGAAAAGAACTATGGGAACCAACAGAAAGAGCTGGTACTTGGGATATTGTATTGAAGAATATGCTGGAGCATATATGCGCAAAGGTTGTAGACATAGGAAATGGCTTTGTGTTGAGACTTCAATAGCCATCTGTTAGAGAAAATGAAAAGGCTCCCAGTAAGGATGGCTTTATCCTATGGTATCTGATAAAGACATTTTGGAGAAAATGAAGAAGGGGTACGACAAATGGCAGACCTGCCAGACTGATCAGTTGTGACATGGATTGTTTGTCCTTTCCACCCCACCTTCAAAGAAGAGAAAGAGACTGATCTGTCTGGTGAATTTCAAGTTTGGGTGTCACCCATGGTATGAAATGCCGATCTCTCGATTTCATATTTGCAGACTCAATGACAAGAGATGAGTTTATCAAACATCAAAAGAGGTTTGAATGACTTTTTGGGCCTTCAGTGATTCTGCTACTTTTTGCACGATATTCAGTGGCATAATCATGCACTGGTGAGGATGATGTAGGTTGTCAAAAGGGAGTGTAATGTTTATCAGTATGATAATACAAAACTGTTCTGACTACGTACTGGATTTCTGTGAATATTCACCGAGCATGTTAACAGCAAAAGTATTTTGATGCACATTGTGTAATAACCATTCCAAATGTCATCAAATTCACAACTATTTGGATTTGCAATGAAAATACAATTATTTTAATTAAATCAGGGAACAAACCTCAGTAATATAGGATCTAATGTTCAATCCCAATTTATATGACTTTTGAGTTTTCAGGTGCCCTGAGACTTTCTGGCATCTCTCAAAACAAAATCACATTTGAGCTAGTGAGTATCAGTTGGTTTTTGCTTAGTCAGCAATGGGGGTTTGGATCAAGCTTTAGAGCACATGCACAATTTGAAAGATACATTAATTAATCTTTTCATTACCACTTTCCCAGGGGTTTTCTGGAGCAATGCTGAGTTTTAAGATGGGGAGAATCAAATGAAGTAATAAGTAAAAGTTACTTCAAGTGTGGTGGCCTGCATGGTAGAAAGCATGGAAATGCTCATGAGAGAAGGAAATGAAATGAGCCCATGGTCTGAACCACAGATGTAGTGACCAGTGAAAATCATGAGCAGAAAATCAGTCAAACAGTACTAACCACAAAGTTACAACATCTGGCTTATGAAGTCACTTATCTACATTGCACTAGAAGCTGGAATGATACAGTAGACAAAATATCACATTGTTTTCCTAGCACTTACACTTTCTTTAACCATCTACTTTTCACTGTGCTAGACGGACCTTTGGTTTGACCTTTGTGCTGCTGTTCTCAAGGTCAGTTATGGGATCTCAGTGTCACACAGATCTCTTCACAGCATTTGGTGACCAACATATTGGTAGGTGATCCTCACCACTCAAGAAACTCAGCACTAGCTTAAAAAAAAAAAAAGTTAAAGATTAGTTTATGTAGATTAATTGTGTGCTTGGAATACTTTCTTCAGCTCTGTGTTTAACTGTAAACTCATTCTGTGTCTTTGTGATGAATTTTCTACAAATGAATTTCTCTTATGGCTTTTATTGCTTAAGCCTCTCCTGTACTTTCCAGGGGCTGTGTTTGTAGTCTTTCCCACTGGATATGATTAAACTGACATCCCTTTTTTATTATTTCAGGAATTTAAGTAAGGTTTCTGTGTTACAAGCTATGTCACCTAAGTTCTGCTCATGCTGAATGCTGAAAGATAGACATGTTGACTGCGTGGTGCAGATCTTCAGTGATTTCATTAAGTCTCCAGAGGGAACTGTCTTTCTCCACAAAGATACAGGGAACCCCCAGGGATACTGAGGGAAAATACCTCAGCCAGCACTGGTGAAGAAAGGCACAAAATGCTGTTCCACTGATGCTATGGTGAGAAGAGTCCCCAGTGCCTGCAGCCAGTCTGAGAGAGGGACATTGTCTGCACCCCTCATCCATCTGGTCATGCTTCCACGTGGTCATGAAATGTGAAAAGGTGCACTAGATGGTTTTCCTGCTGCACTCAGGGAGTCCACAGGCTGCGTGAGTCCCTAAGGGATGCTTAGAGAAGGTTAAAAAGGCCCCTCCATATATTGTACCTTGGCATGATCGACATAAGCAGCCAAAATTCAGGGCTGTGTGAAGACTGACTGTTGTGAAAGGGAGAGCGTGTGACAGAATTACTCTCGTGACTATAACAAGAGGAGCCAGTGTGCTAAGAAAAGGAACACATAGCTGCAGGCTAGATGAATTAATTTTTCTAGGACCGTGTGTGCCACAGCCTTGATAAAACTCGTTCTCTTTGTACAATCCAAGCTGCTGTGTTTGGGTAATATTACAAGAAATCTAAATGTTTTAAGCTTTCTTATGTCTCAGTAAGATTTAGCTTCTCTTTCTGCAGACGACTTTGGTATGGTTTTTATCTACTATTGTTTTAGAAAAGCAAGACTCCTACAGCCCATTACCTCCTCCACTACTTCTCCACACATATCTTTTCCCAGAACTCCACGTTATGGTCAACATAAACTTGCAGTTTCTCCTCTCAAAGATATAGGATAGCTGAGGTGAACAGACAGGTAGCATCATGTCCTACTTCAGCTAGAGTTAGAAGTACACGTCTGTGGACAAAACATTTCCACATTCAGACTTCTGCTTCAGTGTTCTCTTTACCTTGGATTGTTTCTGTCCTTGGGTCAGTTTTCTGGGTTGTCCGTGGCGTTTCTCCGGTTCCTGGTCTGAACACTGAGTTTCGCTCTGTCCTGTCTGCTCCATTTTTCTTTCCTCTGAAGTGATCTCAGAGGAAACGACTTCCTTGTCCCTTTCCTATACCTCAGATGGTCTTTAAATAAGGTGTATCAGATGATCTGTTTCTCAGTAACTAATCTGTAGTTCAATTGCTATCTTTCCTGGGAATCAGACTTGAAATAACCGTTTTCTCTGAATAGTTGCCGTCTTTTATCCAAGTGTGCACCATTTAAATGGGGGATCATCAAAATTTAATAGCTCACTGTTTTTAGCCATGAACCAGGTGCAAGCAACTTTTCTACCACCTACGGTGGGTTTTATGTCAATATGGAAGCAAAGGATTGGAAGAAGGAGCTGAGTGTGCCACATTCCTGCTGGAATTTGCATCTTGACAGATGTCCATAAGAAAGATTCCAGTGTCAAGAAGAAATCATAGGTAGAGAAATTCCCCAAACTGTCTCAATCTGAAGTGCTGTTTCACCATATGTCTTGTTATAATTAGCACCTGTAGGATGCATATATTCAAGATCCGAGTTGATAAAATATATTCATTTTGATAGGATGATTTTATAGAAATCTAAAATATTTTCTGCCTGAGTGTGGAATGCAACTGTCCTTGCCAGTGATATGAAGTCAGTCTCTTTGAGATGTAAGCACAGCCGCAGAAAATGGTGCCTAACTTCACTGAACACAGTGCTCTCCTGTGGCTCCACCATATCCCCATCCCTGCCAGCAGTCTGCAGGACTCTTTAGCTCAACGTCCATCAGCCAAGAACAGGTCCAGTTCACTCCTACCATCAGTATGAGGGATCCTGTCTGTGGTAGAACTGATTATCGCTTGCTTCACAGGAACATGCCTGTTCTTTATTTATCAGTGATATGAATACATATCAAACAAAAATTATTTTTGGGTGAGATAGGAACAGTTTCCAAATTAAATTATGAATTACCTAATCATTATATATGCCTCACACTTGAAAGTGTGCAAAGCATAGGTGCAAGCTTGATGGGTAGTCCATGGCCTCAGAGGGACTGGAATTCACATCTCTTTTACATACAAGGTTTGGGAGGAACGAACTTCAGAAATTCTAGTTCAGCAGGTCCAAATCCTGAAAAATATTTTGTCTGGGATTATAGTGGAAACATATTGAGTGAGAAGACCAGCTAATTGTTATCGCTGTCATTCTTATGTAAGAAGTGCCTTTGGCTGCCTATGTGAAAGGAATTAGAACATAAATTCTTGACAACTTTAACACATGCTACCTGAATACCCATCTGCTTAGCTTAAGAACAAAAAAGGGGTTCATTAATGTAGTATTGAATAAATTAGACGCGCTGCTATATGTGTTGAAATTTATGTGTTACAATATTTAGCACTGCTTTCTTTTTTTTTTTAAAAAAAAACCTGTATCTTAAAAAGCCTGCTGTATTTTTCATATGAAAACCAAACAGCAAATTGGATCTGCATCTAACAAAAGAAATTCATGTTTTGAAGTTGCAGAGTGGTGGCTGACCACTCATACACATGGGCTGACTAGAAATGTTGCTTAGAAACACCACGTTATCAAAGAGAACCCAACATTAGGTTGGAGTGTTTCCCAGACAGCCGGTTAGTGGTGATAATTTGCAATGGAAAATTCTAATATCTATTCCAACAATTCTTTATTTTCTAGATCTTCTTATTTTTCCCTGTTCAGATTATTTGTCATTTCACTTCACAATTTTCTTCCAAACTCTGATTTGGAAGATAGCATAGAGGTATGTGAACTATGTTTTTGGATCGGAAAGTGCTTCAGTAAGTATTAAGAAAATGTTGTTCAGCAGAGTGAAATATATGGAAACTCCATGATGAAGGAACTGGAGTGCAAGTTAACATTATTGACATGAGGACTGACTTAGCTAGATTTAAATGTGTTCTTTTTTCTGCATACCTTAATAGTAACCACTTATCGTGTTTTTTTGGTTGTAAAGATTATAAAAGAATTTACAAATTCTGTACAAATACAGAAATTATTTATCCAAACATTGCAATCATCTCCTGGATAGAATAAGAGGATGATTTTATATTTTCAAACAGAAAAGTTATGCAAGCAGAGCAACTAAAGAACAGTGTTTGTCTCATCCTGTGAAAGAAGATTTAACAGGCTCCTCTCATACTCCAAGGCAATTTCATATTGCAATAACCTGTTGCTGTGACCCACAGCAAATGTCACTCGAACACCATGGCTGGAGTTAGGAGGAAATGGGTTGCACTGGGGTATATGGAGAAAGGTAGTCTCCAGGCAAGTTGGGTTCTAGGTTGTTTAAGATTTATACTTATTTACAACGTGAATATATAAGTTTGTGTGTATGTATATACATTTTGAATCCTATGTCTTATAGAAGAGATTTCAACCCATCCCCCTTAGAACAGCTTCCAAACCAAAGCTGAGCCCCTGTGTTGACTCAGGGGCAGGAGTGCCATCTACTGAGTCTCCCATGTGAGTTCACACTTCATCTGCCAGGGTTTCTTTCAAGGTCCTTAGGGGAAGTACCCAACCAGAGTACAGCTAATTCTCTTTTTCTTAAGAAGAAAACGTTTTATTAAGCATGCACTGTAAGTTGCAGCCCTTCTTACTGCCAAACCCAAGTCTTTTAAGTCTTTCCCTACTTGCTGCTTTTTTTTTTTTTTTTTTTTTTAAATTTGAAGGGAAACATGAAAAGTGGTGCCACAGTGGTATTAAAGTGGGTTCCCTGATCAAAACAGGTGGCAAGACTCAGATACTTCTTTGCTTCTCTCCTATCTTAAAATAAGACAGTTCTTTTCCTTGAAGCCAACATTGAATCACGTGCAGACAGACCTCAGCCCTCTTCTGGCCCTTCATTTGCATTTCAAGTTTGTTCTGAGGAACAAAATAGAAGTTTAGGTTTTATGGGCAAACAGGAATGGAGAGAATGGCAGGAGTGTGTACGTGGGGAGTTTAAGGGACCATAGGTCCTGTGTACAATACATTGTGTTTTCAAGGCCACACAGGGGCATGCATTTCCCCATCACTCCAAGACTACTGCAGTTTCAGTATAGTAAGCACAAAACAAAATGTTTAGGTTACTTACAATATAAATGTCCTCTGCCAGAGATATCCTTCATGTGGGAAGGTGAAAATGAGTTGTGAAAACAGAGCGTAGAAAACGTATATGACAACAGAATGTGAGTGAGAGAGATGCCACAGATAAATAGTAGGAAAATGCAGATCCACATTTAAGATTTCCATATAGTCTAGAGTACTAAAATGCAATTGGTACAGTCTATACCATAGATTAAGGTATATTAATGTTCCCAAAGGAAGTAAGGGGAGGTGAGTTACCCTGAAGGAAAACAATCAAAAAGCCTGTGTTCCACACATGGCAGGAGCCCACATGTCTTTCCGTACAGCTCACACATTGTCTTAGTGTCCAAGTGCTGAGTCCCATGGCTGCAGAGGAAAATGAACTACCTGTAGATCTTTTATTGCTCTTGCTGCCCACATGAGCAGTAGCCGCCCTGGGACCGCATCCTGTCCTTGTGGTGCTCAGCTGTAGAGTTAAGAGCAACACTGGCATCATACAGCCACCACTGGCCAGCAGCCAGGCTGAATCTGCTCCTGTAGTTGTCACAGAAAGAGATGGAAATTGCAATGGTGATGGTAGTTTTAATTTTCTCGAAGAAAACAGCTGGGTGATACCTGAGTGGAGAAGATTTCACATGAAACGGCAAGGTCTGGGGTAGCTTCACGATTGCATGTGGTACAGCAAAGTCAGTGATAAATTGGTCTGGGATTAGCAGGTATGCCAGTCAGTGTGGTACTGATTCTGTTTTGCTTCCTTCACATGAAGCACGGATCCCTTCATGGTGCTGTGCTGCACTGAAGGACATTTCATCTTAGAGCAGTATTAGTTCAGGCAACTTTGTCCTGCCTTGATGCATAGTGTAACTATGTCTTTGGTCTTATTAAAGAGAGGTTATCCAACCAGGGAAGAAACACCATCATATGCACTTCAGATCACCATGTATCCAGCTCAGGTTCTGGCTCTTACCACCGACCTCAAGACATTTCCAGTGAATCTTCGGATCCAAAACTTTAAGTTGAAAGAAACAAACCCCAAGCATTTAAAAAAATGGACAAATGCCAGGGGAATAATTGAGATCTATGTACAGGAAGATGCCAGACAGAAATAAAGAGACAAAAAGTCAAACTGATGACAGCCTTGCTCACAAGAAATAGGGTGCGCGACTCAGCCCTGAGCATGGGAATGCAGTACTGAGGATGTGACAGCTACAGTCCTGCACTTGCCATGGCTCTGGCCCCATCCGCTGGCCTTAAATAGCTTCCTGCCACTGCTGCAGATTGATTTATCTCTGATGAGGGTTAGAACTGCTGGTAAGGAGAAGCAGGGTTTAGGCATTTCTGTTTTTTAAAAAGGATAATGTAATTATTTTTTATGCTTTTTTAGCACATTGTGACAACTGCATAACTTTGGAGAAGCAAAGGACCCCATTGTACAGTCATCATCACAGCATTCTTAGGGCACCCATTTTACTCTAAGGTCAATCTACACTTACATATACATACACATGGAAATAAAAATACATATGCACATGTAGGGATACACACACACACATACATATGTGCATTTTTTTAACTTGGTTTGGTTAATGAAAGTTTTCCATTGGCTTCAGCAGGAAAGGTTAAGGACTTAGAGCCTATCTAATCTTTGTGTTCATTGATGCTAACCTTTCTTTTGAAATTTAAATTCTATGTGTTCTATATACGCTCAAGTTTTGGTCCATCTGAAGTATTTATGTCCATAACGCCACATTCAAATTTAGTCATGTATTGAGCAAAAGCTTCTTGTACAGACAGCAATAAAATACTGAAGGAATAGCTAAGATATTTCAGTGCTTGGGATTGTGACATATTAAAAAAATGTGTGGGTTTTTTGGAGGGGGAATTTATTCCCGGCAATATTTGCCAACGTGGGGACTTTGTGTTGTGTGCAATCCTACCAGTTTTTTACATTCAAAGAATACACATCATTAAAAATACCGTTTTGATCAGAAGCAAGCCCAATTACTCTTAAAACATGTATGTTTTTTCAATTAAATCAGAGTCTTTTTGCTGCAAGGGATTTTAATTTAAACAATAATGGTATGTTTTCAAGTAAGCAATTAAAAAATATCTTCCCTTTAAAAGGTTAAGTATTGGTGAATTTCTTAGTCATGCAAAAACCTTCTTTCTAGTACTTTCAATCCTGTTTCAAAAAAGTCTTCATCTCCTGTGAGCTTGCTCATGAATCATTGAAAGAACACATTATTCTAAGAATAACTCTCTTTGAAACAATTTGCAAATAATTTAAGGTGTAGAATAGATTATGTAGATTAGCATCACTTTCTCAGTATTTTAAAATGCTTCTGTCTCATATAATTTTAATTTTAAAATGCCGAGGCTGGAATAGTACGTGGTTCTTGCAGGAAATCACTAGGTGGTGCTATTATATATGGTCTGCCAAGGTCTTTCTCTGTGTTCGAGCAAATGTTCAGTCTCGAGAAGAAATGCATAACACATGATACTCTGTTGGAGGGGCTTACAGGAGAGAGGCATTTGCTTTATGCCGCTCTGATGCCCTAAAGGTTTCGGACAAAGTTGCTTGCTGCCAGCCAGGCTTTTGTATTGGACAAAGAATTCTGAAGCAAGAGATATGCAGTACCTATATTCCATTCGGCCTTTACTTTTTCAGTGTTTGTGCACGTATGGAAGTAAATATGTAAACTAGAATATTCCCAGACTGTCCCTGACTTTTTAATTCTTATTCACTAGGAAGATGACCTATAAAGCCCTAAGACATTAGTGCTTAGAAAAGGGAAACATCAGCATCACAGTGAGACACCAATAGCCGTTCTTAAACAGAATGATGTAATGTAGACGTACTTGCTCCAAGTGAACCTGGACTATACACATCAGCAAGACCTATATGTCCCTTCTCTAAAAGGAAATAAAATCCAGCACATAGGACATGTCAGGCATGTCCAGCTACCTTTCTTTTCCCCAGAAAAAAACCTCAGTGCTGTTGCAGGAACCACAGGTACAAGAAGACTGCAAGAATGACCCAGGGTTCAGTGGCTGGACAGAACAAGAGTGATGGTGCTTAGGAGCATGGTTTAGTGGTGGACTTGGCAGTGTTAGGTTTATGGTTGAACTCTATGAACTTTAAGGTTTTTTCTGACCTAAATGATTCTGTGATTATATGAGAGAAATGAGACATTTTCCTCCAAAAGTTTGATCCTAGCTCAGTTTTGCTGAAAATACATATTTCTTTGCTCTGCAATGCCCTTGTACAATGTGTATAACATTTAAATAGAAAATATTTTTTTAACTGTAATGCTCGGTTGCCTCTTTGGCCTAAATGAATGAAGTTGGTACTGTGGATTCGCCAAAGACCACACTGGTAACCAGTTCAGTTCTGTATGACAGTAGTATTGGTTGTAATTTTATCTGTGGAGCATGGGAGAGAGAGGAAGAATTTTAGCATAATGAATAGAAGGTTGAAAAAGGAAGAAAATACCATTTTTAAGTTTTTTTCTACGTAACTTTAATTCAATCTCTTTCTATTTGTAAATTATGACAGCCTGTAACACAGCTAACTAGAAACCAGTGGTCTGTCTCTTACAAAGCTTAAAATTTTCCAATAGAAATTTTGGTTCTAGTCTTCAAAAATATTACAGTTTCAGAATATTATAAAAGAAATGTTTACAGATGCAACATGCCTCCATACCAGTGGATTTTTTTCCCCAAAATTGAAAAGGTATGATAGACCATGTTTAATTACAGAATATTTGTATCTTTTATTTTAAAAACACCATCACCTCTGCTCTTTATTTAAGCAAGTATGTAATTTTTTTCTTTCATTTTTGCTTCAGAATCAGTGTTTTATTTAGTGCACCAGACAGGGTATGAACTTTCTTGAAGGGTGTTAAAGAACATTCTCTGAAGAACCTCGTCCTACAGGTGTGCATGGACAAAGAGCATGGGAGCTGCAGGAAAGACGAACACCTTTCTGGCTCAAGAGGTGCAGTGTCATGCAATTTTACTCTGTGACTACAGTTCCCCACAGAGTTCTTTTGTGACTAAGAAAACATTATTTAAAGCTACAGTTTTACTCTTGGCCACTAACTGTGCCTTCCTAATTTACAGGGAGCTTAATATATGATGCTGTTACAGGTTTACAAGAATGCCGACTGCTAACAGACACAAATAATACTAATTGTTGCTGTGTTTGAATGCACAAAGATCTCTAAAACATAAATTATTCTGAGACAACTGGTTCTAAATGTCTCAATCTAGGATCTTCAGTTAGCAAACTCTTCTAAAAAGAAAATTTTATCTTTAATATCTCATTTATTCCTAACTTGTGGATTAACAACAACAACAAAATAAACCCAACAACAACAAGATCTAATGCCCTAGAGGTGTCAGACTAGATATAGTCACTCATGTTTGGGAATAACTCAGTTATTGTGGTGACTAGCTGGACAAAACGCCCAGAAGGAAATTAAATAATCCTACACTTAGCACGTGACTTCGTGCCATCACATAGTGAGTGAAGAAGTCAAAGAGAATGAGAAGAATGAGTCAAGGTGCTGTGCAAAAATAGGAGGTGGTGCAGTTATACCGTCTTGTACCACCTCATGATGTATATTCCCAAAGGAAGATGATAAGGTTTCATGGACAATACTTTATGTGGTTTGCTATTTTTTGAGTGATAGGTTGTGTAATACTGATGTCTTTTGTGTATAGTTGAATGTATTCATTAAGAAAATATAATTTGAAAGCTATGTTACAGTGTAGTGTGTTCAGCCAGCTGTGTGTCCATCTACATTTCACAATGCAATGTAGATTCAGAATTACATTTTCCTAATGCGTGCATGGAAAATCTAAACATAAACCAACCCAGGAATAGTACTGGTTTAATGCTTTTGTCTAAAATCTAATTTCATTGCAAATGTTTTCTGTTCAAAGAAATTTCTAGGAGAAAGAAGTGCCAGTCTCTATATGAAAAAAATAAAAATCTTCATGCTAATGAGGAAAAAGCCCAGCCCCCTTTCTTTGGGCTGAGGAGGAAAAAACCTCAGCTGTTAGTGATCCTAAGATTTCCAGCTTATTGAAGCAAAGAAAAAAGTTTCAGACATGACTCCTCTCCCCACACACCTTATTCATTTTTTTGCCAGATGCTTGTAATGGAGAGGAAAAATGAGGAGAGGAAAGATGTAGTTATCTAGCTCAGTGAAATGTGGCTAGTTTATTCCAGATTTTCCTCATTTCTGCCCTTTCATTCTGATAACACTTGCACATTCATTTGTATTTCACACAGGCCCTGGAGACCTGTAATAACAATATGACTGTATATTGTGCAGCTGACAGAATTTTTTTGTGTGAGATGCCTTGTTTGCCCTGTACAAAGCAAACTCTGTTCAAACGAATGTGCGTATTAAAGTTTTCAAGCCACACTATGAGTGGTAACAATTTGGACAGAGACCAGCAACTTGAATGAATGCTCAAAATTTCTTGTTTGTCATTGCTATTGTTACTCGAAACCACATTTCCAGAGGTTGGCACTTACTAGTCAAAATATTAAGGACTACATTGTCTTATCAGCAGTAACTTTAATCTGTTATAGAGGCAGGCTTAGGGGGCACTGCTATTTAGAGAGACAGTTGTGAGGTGTTATGTCTGTCCTCTGATTTGCACTAACTTCTAGTAGTAGTAATTGATTGCTGGCCTTTATATACATGGGTAACTGTACACATATGGTTAGCTATTCTGGCATGCAAGTGAAAAATGGATCCACTGCTTGTCTGTATGCCCCACAAAGGGAATATGGAGCGTAGTCATGTTACAAAATACTCTGCATCTGGAGTTAAGGCAATAGTTGCTCACAAAGGGGTGCAAGTCACACAATAGGCTACTTTTCAGTAATTACTCTTGAGTTATTTAGGCCCCCAGTGCATATAAAATGAATTAAAAGAAATAAATTTGAGTTGAAGGTATTATATCCCTCTCCTCTTAATTTCTGTGGAAACCTTTAAAAAATCCCAGCACCCTGCTGTTTTGGAGAAACAAGCCTAACAGCACTGAGCTAATATACACGAACCAGAAAGAGAGATTGGCTGGTTTCAGTTCAGTCACAGGCTGAAAGCTCTGCAAAAAGTGGATGAAAATAGACCCAAAAAACCATAACTGAGAAACAGGGAAGATTTCAAACTGCTTTCCTATTGTGGCTTTAATAGGTAGGATTTGTGCCTCTTTTTCTTCAGGAAATCTTGATTTTTATCATTCTCTAAAAAGTGCCAAGCCTGAAAGGCTGTGTGCTAAATTTTTTTGCTTACTGTCTTACTTCTTACATCACGTAACCTATCTTGAGCCCATGTTTTTCATTCAGATTATGAACCTTTTGTGGCAAGGACTTTGATTCTTAGACATCAGTAAAACTTTCAGTGCCATGTAGATAATACACATTTAGAGAAAGATTTTGTAAACACCATTTGTTTGCTGGAGTAAGCGTCACACTGGCATAACGATATGCTTCTGGATGAGTGGGTATGAAATTATAGCCAGACTTTCATCCCGTGCTTCACTGTACATCTGAAACATATGTATCTGACACCATCGCTGCAAAGGCAGCACGTGAAAGTGCTGCCCGACTGGTAAAAATGAACTGGCACAATCCCAGAAGTGTGGCTTTGATGTGCGTGTACCTTGGTGTGCAAGCCTGCTCGGCGTGATACTACGGAGATCACACTCAAGACTCTTACTGTGCCTCTGCAGGTCCAGATCAGAATCCTTAGGTCCTGGAAATCAAATTAGATTATTATTTTTTTTTCTTCCCATAATTTACTGCCCGTGGTGAAGGTGCAGAGGTACATATGCCAGCAGGTATATCCTCTTTTCTAGGATCCCCCAAAAATGGTCTCAGGGATGGTCCCAGGTTGAACGGATGCCTTCTCATTCCCCATGGATCATGCCTGTAGATGTGAAACAAACTTTGTATTATCCTATGTGTATTTCTGAGTTACTTCTCTGTGCCTTCTGTGCAGCCTGTCCCAGCCAGAAAGCCATGTTTACTTCTGAGACATGTATTTTCATTCTGAAAGGTATTTTTTCTCACAAGCCTACAATAAGTGACCAGAAATGGATGAAACCTGTAATTTTCGATGAATGCCTGTTCAAGTTAATACCTCACTTTATCATTGTCTCCTTTGCACTTTCTATGCATGTCTCAGCTCTTTTTTATTTGTGAATGATATTTGTTATATCCTGTCAAACACAGGATTACGTGGATTTTCTAGAGACAAATTTTAGCTTTAGTGAGCACTGTATTTTTATATACGTAATATAAAAATGCATGGCAATGAAAATCTACAGCATTCATTCTTGCTAGGACCATAATTTGGTATGAATATGATTTTTTTGCTTTGAACGATGATATATGTGGCAAAGCGAGGACTCGGGATCTCTGCCATTTGCTGCGGTCCTGGTACCCGACATGGCCAGCTGCAGAGGGAAGGGTCCTTTCTCTCTTGCATTTTTCATTTCTCTTGCAGAGATCCTTACCTGAAGGTAAATTCTTTACTTAAGCTGTAACTGTGGTTAGCCAATTTGTGAAGAGGAGTAAGAAAACTCCTTTTGTTTCTTCACAGGCCTGTTAAAGATTTTTCTGTGGAACTCTGAAAACAATTGAGTTATTGTGGACTTTTGTAAATGCCACTCAACAGCTTCGGGAGTTTTGCTGTCTTTCCTCATTCTAGTTCTAGGGTCTCTGTAAAAAAAAATTGGTTGCACCAGAACACTCAACCAAAACTAGGTTCATCTCATATCCATTGGTTTTTTGTTTCCAGCACAGGAGTCAGCTTGGTTTGGTAACTCCACAGTTCTTCTGGCTGGGGGGAAACTGAGCTGTAAATACGAAACAACAGACTCTGAATCAATCTGTGGACACTGTACTGTGTTTTATATTAGGATATTGAATCAAGTTAAAAAGACAGAGGTGTATATTGTCATGAATCAGACTGAAAAATATCTCCTGGGACTTATTCCACTCTTTTCCCTTTTCTATGTAAGCAGTAGGTTCTCAAATATGCTTTTGAATAGCAGTTAGGTGTCCACGTTTAGTCCTCCAAAGTGACCATCCAATCTAAAAGATTATTAAAATTATCATTATAATTTATCCAGTGAGGTGTATCTTGCAGGGCAATCATTAGATATACAGCCCATGCAAATCAACTAATCTGCAGCCTGTGCTGGCTTTGGACAGGGTCAACATGGGATTTTCTGCTCTGTGTTCCCTTGGAGCCCTGGAGATCAGCATTCAGAGACACCTGCATGGGTCTGCATGGAGCTGGATGAGGTCCAGGTATGGACAGGCTTACATATTTAGTTTTAATACTACCTTTTCCACAGCTGATAGCAGAAGTGATTTAGATAAATAGAAGGCTCTGACACCCATGGAGCTGGGGAGCCCCGTGAGGCACAGAAATGGCAGGTTTTCTAAGTGAAGCTCCAGTAGTGAGAAGTGGGAAATGCTGCTTTCCATGATGTAATGCATCACAACTGTGAGTCATTATCCATTTACAGTGTTCCTCTGTACAGTATTATGATTTCACAGTATACGCTAGAAGGTTAGGGTTAGGAAAACAATAACATTGAAATAACGTTGATTTGATCAGGACAAATCTAAAGACAAATTTTATGATTAAAAATAAAGGAGTTTCAAAGCTTATAGTTAATGGTTTTATTTGAATTAGAGTCCCCTAAGATTTTGTGCAGAGGTGTTTATATACATTAAATATGATTGATGGCTGATGTTCAACAGATTATAAAAGGAGAGTGGACGAGCTTTTTTGCATAGAAATATGAATTCTAGCACTAGAAAGTGGATGGATTTCTGCAGTGTGGATATTGTGCTTTTGATTCCTGCTTATCCGGTCAGACCACTTCAAACTGTTGGTGATCAGACCCTTGCCTTAAAAGTCCCATGGCAAGTCTCTCTCCCAAACCAAAAAGTGTCAGATTCTAGGACTGGCCTGTGACTAAGGATGTCTTTGTTCCCCAAAACAGACTGACCAAAGAAAGCTTCTGTAACCTAGTGTACATGAAGCCTCTTAGTCTCTGTTTCCTAGAAAATTAAACAGTTTCAGAATACAAAACCAGGTACCAGAAAATTCAGTTATCCATGCTGCCAAATTCTTAGGCTGGTCACAGTCATGGTATTTGCCGGAGTTAACTGGCACTCTCCCAGACAATTTCCAGACAGGAATGGGGAGCTGACTTTATCCAGAGAGCATTTTAGATGCAACCACCTTGCTTTGGAGGGTAAGAGCTGAATATGGACACAGACCATTCCAAGTTTTCTGTCCTCAGTGCTAAAGGTCCTGGGCATGTTTGATTTTGCAGAGATACCAGGTGAGCTAATGTGTATAACTCACCTCCTGTGTTGAAACTGTACTTGGATGCCTTGATGCAGCTTGATATGCCTGAAAGATCACTTCCTCTGATGTGCATCCTATACTATGGCTTTAACTTCAAAGAAAATGTGTGACCAACAGCTTCACTGTACACAGAGTGGGAATCAAAGGTGCCTGATGTAACATCAACCCTAAGAGATAAATCTACCTTACTTAGTATCCCAAGCTGTGAGGCTATATAGTGGTCCTTAGACTGGACTTAACTTGGGTTAAGTCCTCTTTTTGGTGTCACTTCCAGATTTTTTTTTAATCTGGTGTTTTTTTAGATATGTCTGTATTCATGACATACAGATAAGTTTATATTGGTGCTTTAGCCATTCCTCACGTCTTTTGTCAAAAGACTGTTTCTGCATTGTTTCTGCTCAAGGAGTTACCTGGCACACAGAGGTTCAATAGGAAGGCTCCACTGACTTTCTAGAGGGCAATTGCAAGAGGCTGTTATGACTATTACATGAAAGGTACCATTTAAAAGAGCTTAATGAGTCTGGCATTACTGACTCTGATCTCTTTGAAGAACAGTATTTGGTTCCCATTTGTCTGATGCTGACAGGACACCCTCAAATAAAAACCTATCTACAGAAACATTCAGACTTTGGGCAGTGGGTTAAAAAGGCTGTGGGGCTGCATTAAGATCTGAATGTTTTGCTTGTTCTACCCCATGTAATGTGCAAATTAAAGCTTAAAGTCCAAACGCTTCCATACTTTGTCAGAGTATAAAGTGAGTCCTGAACTTTGCTGTTCAGACCTGTCTCTAGTTAAGAATACAGTTTATTCAGGGAATGTTGTATATGAAATCACTCTTGGAATATGACACAAAATCAGAGGAAAATTATATTATTTTAAACACAAACTGGGCAAGAAATAAATTGCTCCTGACCTGTTTCTATTAAGGAGCTCAAACTTGATTAATTCTTGGCCTGGATGTTCTCTTACCTCCAGCAATTACATGCCACTATTACAGTGATTATTTTATAAAAGCTAATAAACACTATCTGGAGTTAATATTTGCTCCTGAGGAAAGTTTGCCAAAAGCTTAGAAGAAGTTTACAGAAGATTTTGCCCATTAGGTTTGTGTACAACATTTGAAATGCCAAAATCCTTTTAGCATCATTAATCACAAAAATGCAATGTAAAAACAGTTGTACCTAATAAAGCTGTAATCTGATACAAAAATAGGCAAACCCTCAGGAATTTAACACAATAGGCCAAACATTGTCCATTCCAAATGAGTTCCAGTAATGCCACTATTGACTCGGCTTTGAATAGCCTTCTGCTCTTTTAAAACAAATACATATAGATAAAATAGGATTTTATTTTCTACAGTACAGATGCAGCTGTTATTAATCAATTGTTTCACAAAGGATACTGGCTAATGCAGTCCAGGAAAGCTTTTTTGTCCAGCTTGCAGCAATTTCTTCCTTGTCCTCTAAGCTTACAGCTTGCTCTGTCTTGATGTCACTGGGGTTCTGGCTGCCCCTGACTCATGAGCACGTGTGGGGTTCACTAGGGGCTGAGTCTGTCTGGCCATGGGGGGAAGTGAACTGTCTCTCCAGATTTCTGACCATGGTATAGAGCAAATGTTGTGGGGGACTGACTGGGGTCATGCTGTGGTGCTGCCAGGAAAGGGAGCTGGGGCGGTGGTGCGAGGGAGCTGGGCTGTATAGGAGCAGGCGTATTGCCTCCCTGCAGTCTGATCCCTGCATAGTCGCTCCCCAAACCTGGAGCTCCAAATGTCAGAGAGGAAGCGGCATTTTAACCAACAAAGCATCACTCCCTTGCCTCCTGCTGTACTCACCTATTCTGTGGCCATCTCAGCTTAACTGAATATCGCCTGCAGTGATTCATTTATTATTATGTACCCTATTTTTCAGTTTTACGTGGGCTGGCCTGTTAAATCAAACACACTTAAGAATGAAAGCAGTATAAGTTTATTCTAGCCAGGCAATGGGTTAAGCTCTTCAGTAAAAGTTAGGAAGACATTAACAAAAAGTAAAGAAAATGTCAGTTCAGTTGTAGTATACGTGCATAATAAGACCTGTTCTTATTTGTTTAATCTCCCTCACCTTAAGCTGTGTCTCAAGAGACCATTGTTTACCTCATGGTCTGAATGCTGGACCTTTGCAGGGCCTAGATTTAAAAGTAGTACAGAATCCTGACGGGCTTCCCTTCAGAGTTCACCCTTCACTTTCAAGATGGCAATCTTTCTGCCCTTTTTTTCCTTCCTCTCTCCTGCCTTTTAAATTAAGTTTCCTTCGATAGAGAGCAATGTATTTTGATAACTCATATTTTATCTTAGCCAATGGCAACACAGTTTTGACAGCTCATAAGCCAAATTTGGTTTTAAGAGTTATTTTGACTTGGCTATCTTTCATTCTCAGATTCTGACTCTCCCTACTTCTCACCTTCTCCAAGTCTGCTGCTGAAGCCTTAATTAGCTCATTTTTCTCTGGTGAGGATAGTTTAAAAACTGTCTTCACAACATTCCATGGGTTAGATATGATAAACATTATTATTTTTGCAATATTGCTGTTAGTCCCACAGCTCCAGATATTGGAGACCACACGCGACACACTAATAATGTGGATGACAGACTGTTAACAGCGTGCATTTCCAAGCTAATTCCTTCCATTCTTTTTTCTCTGTCATAAGGATTTCCTTCATTTCAAGAGAGATGAGAAGACTGTATCCCTTTCCTTTTGATACTGACAAGAAATCAGGAGCGATGCTGCATTGCCAGGTTCTTCTTGCATGAAGAAGGAAGTAAAAACCTTTTGTTTGGCTGAGAAGAAGGCTCATACAGGCAGTTACAACTCTCATCCTTTTTGTTTTTGCGGTCAGAGTTGGAGATACCCATTCGGAGGAGCTTTATGGTTCTCCTCTGCTGATAAGCATGAGAAACTTGATGCATGGGAAAATTGGACTTGATGATAGCTTGACACTTTCACACCTTGAGAATCAAACTTGGATCTGTTAGAGACGCATGCTGTGAATATGCTGATGAAACATATCCCACACAGAACACATCACAACCCTAGTTAAGAGGCTTTATATTTGTCTACTACGAGTTATTCTTTCATCCAGACTGCACTGAACTGCATCAAAGAGTTCTATAATAAGGCTCTGACCACATCATAAGGACAACATAGAGTGGATGATTTGACACGTGAGAATATGACAACACGTAAAACCTTCTGCCCTGTTGCTGGCCCTGGGACAGCACTGACTGACTTAGCATATCAACACTTGGGTCTCCCACACACTCTACCAGCATTTCAGGGTTAATAGCGACAGGTCTTCATTTGCAACTTTGTGGTTATGTTGAAATCTTTAGCCTACCTGATGTGGACACAGCTATGTATATTACTTGTTCAGCTGGAAAGGCTATCCAGTAGTCAGCATTAAGTGATGCTCACCAGCAGTTATGTAAATTCAGCTGTCAGCCACAATCTAAAAGAACAGATAGAAGGCTCCTCTGTTACAATTCCCCCATTTCTAGCATTTAAAATTCTTCTGTGGAGTTGGATTTTGGTCTGGAACAGTGCAATAATGTCAGTTGATAGCAAGCTTGGAGTGCGCCAGAAAGTGAGTGCTTAACCCAGAACCAGCACCTCTGGGAGTGAAGACTTCAAGAATCAGATGTTCTGCATTTACATTGCTTCCAACTTCATACTGGGGGAGGGAGAGGGATGATGGAAACCGTCAATAAGTTCAATTTTAATTTCTTCTTTAACATTTCTTTTTTCACACTTTATCCAGTTGGGAATTTCACACAAAACATAGGACCATGTTCTTAGCCTCACAAGCTGCAGACTAAATAGTTAATGAAATGCAGCTCTAATTTTAGAAGTATCAGTTCATTTGGGGTCTGTCTGGCAGGGACAATGGTGCTAGGAAGCTACAACTGGAATGAACCTGGAACAGACAGCAGTGATGCTTTTTGTTTTCTGTGTGTGAGACTTGAGATTCCAGGGCTGCCAGATTTCACGCATTCCCACATCTTAACTAAGTGTCACACACTCAGCCAGGCTGTGGGGATTGTTCGTGTTGGTCATCAGGAGATTGTATGGTTCTTGACGGGTCTTATCTGAGATATGGTCTCTATCACATTTTTAATAGCACCGATCCATTCAAGTATTATTTTCTCTGAGATTCTACTGTCCACATTGTAGACAATCTACGTCTTGTATCCTCATTGAGACATACTTACTTCCCCTGCCCACCCCCACCCCCCTAATTTAAACCAGAAACTATTTGATTTGATACTGAAAGGACATGCTTGCTTTTAATGCATGAAAACATAATAGAGAAACAATATTCTTGTTTTACATAATACTTTTCTCTATTTGAGTCTCTTGCTCTGTGCAGTTCTGTGGATGAAGAAATATTGCCCTGTTTGTTATTTGTATTGTTGTGACACCTAACACTGACAGTTCTTGACTCCATTATGCTTCACTGCACTGAGAGAATAGGGATATATCTGTCCCCAAGAGCTTGCAATTGAAATACAAGGCAAGAGGCAATGGGTGGATACAGATGGAGAAGCCTGGAGAAATGAGAATAAAATACTGACTGGCATGATGGGGAAAAGAAGGGAAGATCACACCTTACCCAGTGCTTAACTGCTGTCAAATCTTTGGTTTCAAGGAATGGAATGAAGTCATTTTTGGATGTTTACCGCAAGACCTTTTCAAGTTAAACAGCAGTACAAATCAGGCATCAGAACGTGTTTGTAATCCCATAATTGAGTTTAGGACTGTTTATCTAACATGATCATAAGAACTACTTAACACTTTCTGAAATCAGTGGTTTAGCAATGAAGAAACTGCTTTGGAGGTGGTGCAGTTGAATGAGAGTGTTTACATTGCCCACTTGTAGCTCTGCCTCCGGAGGCACTCTGTATAGTCAACGCACAAAGGAAAGGTCCTGCAGGGAGGCAAAGCACCCACGTTGAATGTGTAAAACCAACCTGAAGTAGAAAGCATGAATAAACCTTGTAAGAGCTCATATTAAAGGATCTTGACAAAT
The DNA here is from genome assembly GCF_015220075.1 of Falco rusticolus. Taxonomy (NCBI): domain Eukaryota; kingdom Metazoa; phylum Chordata; class Aves; order Falconiformes; family Falconidae; genus Falco; species Falco rusticolus. The sequence continues at coordinate 63,738,389 of NC_051192.1, forward strand.
ACTGAAATCTTCCACATAGTTCCCTTTCAAATCCTTCCAGGAATATCTCACCAGAATATTTATAAACTGTTCAAGGATATAAAAATAACATAAATTAATAGAAACTTCTAAACCAAATTGGACCTATTTAGTTTACAAGTAATGTATGAAAGTGTTTCCACATGATTTTAGCAAACATTTTAGCAAAGATGTTACTACTCTACGTCACTTCTGTTCATAGTTTTTGGTTGTTTTTTTTTTTTTTTAACATTATATCTAGGGGCCTGCTCTCTGCTGTCTTCTTTCAGACATCTATTTTGGCTGCTTTAAATATGAAGGAAAAAAAAAAGCAACCCACCATAGACATTCCTACAAACAAAACCTTGTTTTTGAAAAATGAGGTGTCATGTACAGTTTAATTTAATCTTTGTGTGGTTTTCTTTGGCATGTTGCTCACACTTGGGCTTCATATAGTGTATCACAGCAGTTCAGTTTACAAACCCACTTGGGCTACAATTGGTTATAAAAATTCTAAGAAAGTGCTGCAAAAGATCAAGTTTGCAATCTGGAGAGAAGTAAGTGACAAAGATGTTCTTCAGAAGGGGTAAGGTTGGATTTCTGGAGCACATACACTGTGAAAAGACCTTAGACAGTAATTTCACTAAATAATAGATTGTCTGTTTTTCCTTCTGCCAATACTTTCTCATTTCAATTCTCTGTCTTTTGGTGTCCATCAGTGGAAGTGTCAGGTCACACCTCATACATAAGGAAGATGTTACACTTCCGAAACTCATATATAGTGCTGTCAGCTCCATTTTTCACCCAAGAGCTTGGAAATCATGTTGCACTGGAGACATGAGGGCTTGTTTTCATGATGGCTTTCAAGCAATAGCCCCCGCAAAATATATGGCCTTTTGTATATGAAAAAGGCAGTTTACACAATTGTGTAGGAAAGACCATATTTTCTTACATTTAGGAACAAAGACATGTCAGGCTTTATTGAGCACATCACTAACTATATAACTAGCATTAAACACTCTATTTGCAACTGTGTCTGTGTATTTTGTGTGTGATTATCACCCCTAGATCTGCATCCTATAAAAAGATATTTCTGTTTGCTTAATTATAAAGCTCTTTATGAACAGGCTCATCTGTAAATAGCTTGGTGCAGCTGAAATAGAAATATAATTATAATGAAGGCAGATGTTTCTGAGATACTTCTCATGAAACTTGTTCTGAATATACAAAGGAGGAAGGCTTTTCTAACCGGTGGAGTGCAGGCCAAACGTGGTCTAATCATCCAAATGTGGTGGGGGGTTCACTATGCAGGAAAAATCTAAATTATAATAACAACAGCAGTGACAATGATGACGACAACAAAAACAACAACAATAATATTTCTAAACCCATATATAACTACCCTTTCCTTTGGCATACTACTTTCTTCCTGAACCTTGAAGGGGCAATGAAATAGCTTTTGTAGCTTATCTCTATGGACTGGTTGCCAGAAAATGCTGGATTTTTCTTCTGCAACACTTTGTTAGATACTGATGAAACTCTCATGGAGTTTAGGGTCTTCTGTATATAAATATAGCACTTCTGTCTGCCTCATTGTCTCTGTATGTGCTTTAAATTATTTAAACGGTGTCAGTTAAATAATAAGGCGATTATTTTTTTTTTTTATTTTGATATCCAAGAACTTATAAAACCACGGAATCCTGTTTCAAATGGAATTATACTCTTTAGAAAATCTCATCTCATCTTTCAGTCAAATCACAGGCTTCTGTACCCCTCCCTCCCTTTCATCACTAGCAGTAAATGCGTGATCCAAGCCAACAGTCCTCATTTCAGTGGAGCTGCCTTCCTGATCAGCTCCCATTTATCCCATCTTTAATGACTCACCAGCACAGCCAGTCACCGTTCCAGTCATCTTAGGATGGCAGCCCAGGCAGGTACAGCCATCAGGCAGGCTCGTGAATTGGAAACGGCCAGTTTTGTTCATGATGAACTACTACAACCTAAGTTACGCTGTGGAATAGCACTCTCCAGCCCAGCTCAGTCTCATTTCACTGACAGCCTGTGCACGGGGGTCGTTTCTGCTGGTCTGCCCGTCTTCCTCACCTTGGTCTGCACAACTAAACGAGGAAGTATGGAGCTAGGCTGCTTTAAAACGGGGAAAGAAGAATGTGAAACAAAACAAAGTGTTAAGGACGAGTTGAATGGAGCCTGTAACACTCCCGATGTCCTGGTTGTGAATATTTTTTGAACATAAATTTAGGCCTTTCATTAAAGTTTACAGAAATGGCATATAGGTAGTTGTTCAATGAGACATCAGGGATTTGATTTAAAAGGAATTGCAGTGATTTTAAAGATTGTGGATCAGGTTTTGAACGTGACTTTGGGTAGCTTATATTAATTTGTTTTACTCTTCCCCTTTGATGGCAAACTAGCTGTCTTAAGGTAGCCTCTCCTGGGTGTACAAAATTGCAGACCGCATCTCCTTTGCAGACAATGTATCCTCGAGCATAAGGGAGCTGAATCCAGTTCAGAGTGATTCCTCTTGAGATGTAAACAATTGTACTTCCTTCTCTCTCTTGCACTGAACAACTTCACTGTGTCAACATCAGCTACACCTACCATGCCTGTCTCTTGTGGTTATCTTTGAATAGTCCACTGCTCAGGGATTCGGAAGAAGTTTTCATTACTAGTGTATATCTAGCATATTTCAGTTAAAGGACACATCATAGTTCTCATTTCAAAAGTCAGCTCCCAGGTTGCTCCTCTGCAAAACACGCACTGGACAGAGATTTTCTAGTCTGGTTGGATAATTTTGGTCTATATTTATGGTATTCTTTAATGAAGGAACAACAAAATATCTGGTCTTTCGGTGTATGCGCATCACTTCCATTAACGAGAACAGAGGTTACATATGTGCTGAAGATGAGAATGAAGCTCTCAGACTGTACATGCTTGTGCCTGAGGCCAAGCCTTGGGGCCTGACAAATCAGCCTGGCTTTCTGGTCTCTTCTGATCCCAGGGGACTTAATGTAACTTGTCTACACGTAGGGAATGGGAAAAGACAGGAATGAAAGGTCTTGTGCTTTGCCAGAAAAGAAGTATTCAGCAGTAACTCAAACATAGGAACTGAGATTAAAATTGATGGAGTGCTTAATGCCACAGAAAAACCACTGTTAATGAAATGAAAAATTGTTTTCAGTTTTATGCAGAACAAATGCACTAAGGAGGGCATTGACAAATATTTGTACATCAGGAATCATACATGTTGTGAAAGGAAGACAAACTACCCAATTGTTTCTTTTTTTTATGAATGGGAAACTGAGTCATGGAGATATGATTTACTTGAGATCTCTCTTTTTCTCTCTTGCACACACACAGATACAGACAGAAATGCTAAAGGAGAATGGGAGGTTTCTTAATTTTTGACTCCTGTGTAATTTTTCTACACACACTCTAAATTTTTGAACTGGACTTCTCAGATTCCCATATCTATAAAAATGCCATCCACAGGACGGCTGCTAATAGAATCTGCCAAGTCGGTATCAGTCATTTAACCTACCAGCTGTGAGGAGCACCTATAGCATCTCCACCCTCACCTTTTTGCCTGCTCTTCATTGTCCTTGTCAGCCTTTTTCCTCTGAGAAGAACTTCTACTGGAAATTGTATCTTTATGCAGTGGTCTCAAAGGCTACCCTACCTACAGACTAAATGAAACAGTTTAATGGCTAGCCCTTGTTCTTATTGGGGAACAAGGTAGAAAACATTGTATTTGAATTTGGACATAGATGACAAGTGTCTGAGTAGTTTTGAACGAAAGGGAAATATTAGCTGTTTTCCACATTTCCCCACAGTTGCCTCTCTGAATTGACACTGAGGCATTGCTGCCTTCATTATCTCTCTCACTCTGTTAGATCATGAATGTAATTTATTTCATGTTAGTAATATGTTAGTAACAATGTTAGAGCATGTTAGTAAAAAAACCAAAAACACAAAAAGCTTGATCAAGTTATTTTGTAGTTTGCTGCAAATTCAGATGTATAGGGCAACAATGTAATTTTTCAATTTGTAAGAAACCCTAAGCCTGTCTCACTTAAAATGTTTTGCTGTCATTTTTTATTTTCCAGTTTCTTGTTTTCTTTTCTTACCTTTATTGTTCTGATGACTGAACAGAAATGGAACAACTTCAGAAATGTCCTCTATGAGATTAACAACACAGTTTTGCTAATATGTGAAATTAGGAGAAATTTTTGAAATAAAAGGGGGTCCTTCCAAGGTAAGTTTATTATTTGTTGCCAGGATGCACAGAGGGGCATTTAGGCAGGAAGAACTACATGGTTTCCGGATTACATTGTCTTCTTTAAAAGAAGACATAATGGTCCTTTGCCACTTATAGGGATTGCTATCTGTGCCTTTCAAAAATAAAACAAACAAAAATCTGTTCAAAACACTAAAATATATGTTGCTGTATTTTCCCTGTATCACAGAAAATCAGTTTTTCAGATCTAGAAGTTCCTCATATCTAGAGCTGCCTAAAGTGATGATGATTTCAGACATGTTTCTTAGTTGACTCCATGTAGCCAAATCTCTGATCTATATAAAGTCTAGATGATGGCATAGGCAGTCTTGTAAGACTGGACTGATTCACTATTTCTTTGTCTAAACAGGTGTTCCTGATACCTATAGCTGCTACTTGTGGCTCATACATTCCAGTGAATTGTCACATACCCAGCTGGGGATCAGCCATAGGTGGTGCTAGGGCTTACTTAGCCAATGCATGTGGTCAAGATGGATGTGGAATGAGAGGATATATGGTAGGACAGCTAATAAAACTATTGAAGCACCTTTAACAGTCTATTTAACAGTGTATAACAGTAACAGGGAAATTGTGGGTGGAGATGGAGTAGTCCCAGTACTGAAAACCTGAAGACCTTATTATCTTGACTGTGCATTTTGACTTTGGGTATGGCTGACAGATCAATATTGAAGAGCAGATACTTTCTCCATATACTCAGTATAGAATTATTAGAGTTAGAGGAGTGGTGAGCCATACATTTAATCTTGTTTTGGCTTTTCCCCATCTCCGTCTAAATAGATAACTGAACATTTTAAGAGAAGACTATAACAAATGATGTACAATGAGCCTTTTAGCAATTCTGGAGAAAACAATTCAAGTGAAAAAGTATCAAACTGTGATTTGTGAAGTTTTTACGTATGTTCCGCAGATACCTAAATCATGTAAATAATGATTTTAAATACTAATGTATTTAGTAATTTTGTTTGAAAAATCAGTGATGTTTTTCTCTTGACTTGTAATAATTTGTATGCAAAAAAAAAGAATATAATCGGAACCTAAATGTTAAATTCTGTGGACTGCTGGATTCTTTTTATGCCAGTGCTTCTTTGCATTGGTTTTACAATGTGAAGTGGACGCAAGGTAAGAAGGATTTGGAATGTGCTGTTAGAATGGGATAAAGAAGCCTGAGGGTAATTAAATTAAGCCAGTATTTTGGGGTCAACTCTCAATTAAGGGAGCTTCAGTTTCCTGTACAGCATCCTTCCACTTGCCATATATAAAAGAAAACCCTAAAGATATTGTGTTATATTGTGCATTTTATTATTATATCTTGTTTATTTATGTATTTATTCTATATAATTGTCTAATACTAACTTTCAATATTAGTTATATAATATGCAATTGTTACAATAAAATATTGATATTGTGTTATACAATATAGCATGTATCACAGCATATAATTATTTAATATCCCAGACGCCCGACAAAACAACATTAAGTCAGATTTTTACCACTGTAAACCTACTACAGCAGGAAGGTTTGTCTGAAATCTGGCTGAAACATTATGTCCTGTAAAGAAAACTGTTTCACCAAGGAATCCGTGAGCTACAATTGTAAATTTTTGCACTTGTAGGACACTTCAAGGAGATAGGATCTGGACCACAGCCTTCACTGGTAATGGGCAGAGCAGCTGGGAAGGGGACAAATCAAAGAGGTTTTGCAGTATGGGATCAGGAGGATTGCAACAGCTGGGGAGGGTCAGGCAGGTTATGACATTTGGGGGAACTGTTGGGTAGGGAGCTCTTCAGTGAGGAAGGATGAGAGTTATGGCAGCTGGAACTGAGTTGGCGTTGAGACATGATCAGGAGGAATTGGGAACAGTATAGCATCTGGAAGCTGATCAGGCAAGGGGCTCATATCATCTGGGGGATCAGGAAGTACACAACAGCTGGGAAGGGTCAAGCAAATACCCAACACACGTGGAATTGAACAGCAGGGCCTGGTGCCACATACGGCTTCTCACATTGCTTTTTTATGTATTGCCGCTCTCTACCTTTCTGTAAATATCCCTTAACTCATGTTCAAAATGTGTCTTTGTGCGAAAACACGGAGGCAGAAATAAACAATATGAATTTCTAAGAAAAAAAATATGTGGATAGCCCTTCCCAACCACAAGGTGGCTTCCCAAAGTCCATGTAATTCTAATTATTGGCTAGCGAAAGATTTCCTTCTTCAACCCTATTGCACCCACTGCCCTACTAACTGAAGATTTTTATGAAGTTTTTTCCAGAAACTCAGTTGGTTAGAGGACATTAACTTTCTCCTCCAGTGGGAGCTCAGCATGCAAGGGTTCAGGTTTTGTTGATATTGCTCAGTGATTTCCTGACAGACACTGCTGGTGTAGGAAGAACAGCATTCATGTGTCCTGCTTGGCTTACACCAGCTCTGGTTGAACTGGTGTTTTTTCTGTTACTCAACAATTATTTTACTTAGTGCTTTCCCTGTCTCAGATGTTTCTCTTGTCTATTGTGCTATCAGATACCACAGATGTAATTGTACATTTTGCATTTTTTTCCTAGAGAGTCCACTTCCTATCTGAGGTTTATTATTTCTTACAGTCACGTCCTTCACCCATGCCATGGCTGTCCAGGTCCTGTCTTTTTGTCCATTAATTTTAAAAGTGAGATCTTTATGAATAAATAGCCATATCTCCTTACTCTCTATAGCTTTAGCTTCCTCTTTTTGTCATTTCTTTATGACCTTTGCTGACATCCTAGAAGACAAGTCTCTTTCATTGTGCTGCCTTGTATCTGCAAACAAGTGTTTTGTTTCATGCTACATTTTCATTGTAAGCTCATTTTTCAGGGGACATTTTTAATTCTGATTTAGGTAAGTGCCTAGCATGATGCAGTCCTTCACAATAGGTCTCACAGGTACTAACAAGAATAATAAATGCTAGCAACGAGTTCTGTGAAAGCCCTGATTCTTTGCAGAGCTTTGACAAAGTGGGAAATGATGTCATATCCATCAGGCAGTTGTGACAAACACACTTAGGGTGGGAGGGTAAATTATTTTTCTACCTCTAGAAAAATCTGTAGTACTCTCTTGTGTTTTCCATAGCTGCTCATATTATTTTTTTCTTCTATAAGATCTTACTGCTTTCCAGACATGCTGTGCCTTGTCTTTGCCAATTGTTCCCATCTGTCCTGATGACATTGTGATGGAGGTTGAGTGTGTTGCTAAGCTTCTTAATAATGTCACAGTGTCATTTTGTGTTACCTCTGTCACTCTACTGCTGTTACGCTAACTTGCCTTCCTTCATCACTTCTGTTTCACGACTCTCATACTCAGGGCAGTTTAAAAAAATGCCCTCTGGATTTAGGTTCTTCTCTTCTTTCCACCATATCTAATATCTCATCTGTTCTCTACAGCTGCTTTCTGTGTTCTGTATTTATTCCAGTCATATTCTATATGGTAGAAAGTGCTGCTTGTAGGACAGATTTTTTTAATTTCCCCTTGGCATTTAGTAACACCCTATTAAGTGGCTGTGTTTACACTGCAGTTGTCAATGATCTTTTCCGGGTCCTCTGCTCATTAAGCAATAAATTCAACTTTCCTGGCTAGCAGTGTTTTGAACATTTCATGTGGCAATATGGAGCCAGTCCCACAGGGAATGGTTTCCTCTTACCAGACTGCTCCCTCCACGTGCTATACTCCCTGTTGGGTTTATCTAACTATGTCATCTCTATGAAGGATACTTGAAGCAAGCTGTTGCCTCTTTCTTAGTCACATGCAGGTTGCCAGGGAGCCTGGGGGACCCACCATCTGACATTCATAGCACTCAGCTTCTATCTGAATATGTTTGAGAATCCCACTGAAGCGTGGGATGACAAGTTCCCTTTTTCTTTTTGCAGAATTACTTCTCATCCACAATTAAGGTAATAAAATGTTTCTGCCAAACTGTTATTGTGTTAGCATTCAGATCACTATCAGTCACTGCAGAGGTATAAAAATGGCCTAGAAATAGTTTTCAAGGACATCTCATAAGTGACTTTGTTTTACATTAACCTCGGAGATCATGAAATCTGAAAAGCCCTGGTGACCTGAGTCACAGAGAATGTTCAGCAAAAGCAGCAATTACTTGGGCTTTCCTTGCCTGCCTCTGTATTCTGCTTCAACTTTGACCTAGGTAGATCACACCCAGGAGTGGGAAATAATCATTGCACGATCTGGTGCTTAACCTGCCTACTAAGATTGAGAACGAGGGTGCCAATTAGTGCCAGCTGTAACCATGCTTGGGGGATGTGAACCATCCACCAGGAGTTGGACCAGGACTACAGTTCATTTCAAAAATGAGTCTGAGCAGCCATCAGAAAGGTAACAATTTTCAGCCACACTTGAATTACGACAGACTTAGACTTAATTTGGTAGAACAGACACTACTAAGGGTACTGAGGGTTAACCCTAGGCAGAGAATGATCTCAGAGATAAAATGGAAACAAATACAGCAACAGAGAAACTTAATAAACATATTGTCTTTAAGCAAAAAGGGTGGGGGTGGGGGGTGGGGGTGGGGAAAAAAAAGAAAAGCTAGACAAAGAGCCTAACAAAAAAGAGGAGTGGGTTACAGTCATGCTGGGGTGTATGGTGGAAGGGCAGAAAACAATAAACTATGTTAATTCTTGATATCCTGGAGGGAGAACGAAATCATATAAATAGAAAAAATGTCATCATATAAAGTACGATCTTTTAGCACTTATAGGATCCAAACCCCAAATCTCAAATGCAGTGCTGAAGCTGTAGATTATTAGTAATCTATGCCACCAAGTTTCCTCCCCTATACCCGTCTCCCATGTCTGATCCTAGTTTCCACTTGTGTAACTTGGTGGCTTTGCTCTCTACCTTGTTATACCCATCTACATCCCTGCTTAATTTTCATGAACAGCTTGTTCTTCCTTCCTTCATAATCTTTTTACTCTGCACCATCACTAACATTAACTGTTCATACTGATGACCCATCTCATGCTTAGCTGTGTGTGCTTGATTCAGCTCTTCATTCACGTTCAGCTTTGGTACAACGTCTGCATCTTGCCAAAGGGCCATTCACGTAGACTCAGTCACAGAATCACAGAATGGTTTGGGTTGGAAGGGACCATAAAGATCACCTCCTTCCAAACCCCCTGCCATGGGCAAGGACACTTTCCACTAGACCAGGTTGCTCAGAGCCCCATCCAGCCTGGCCTTGGACACTTCCAGGGATGGAGCATCCACAGCTTCTCTGGGCAACCTGTGCCAGCATCCATCACCCTCACAGTAAAGAATTTCTTCCTAAGCGCTGGTGTAAATCTATCCTCTTTCAGCTTAAAGCCATTCCCCCTTGTTTTATCACCACACACTCTTGTAAAAAGCCCCTCTCCAGCTCTCTTGCAGGCCCCTTTAGGTACTGACAGAGCTGCTATAAGGTCTCCCTGAGCCTTCTCTTCTCCAGGCTGAATAACCCCAGCTCTCTCAGCCTGTCCTCACAGGAGAGGGGGCCCCAGCCCTCTGATCATCTTCATTGCCCTCCTCTGAACTCGGCTCTGACAGGCCCATGTCCCCTCCTTGGGGGCCCCAAGCTGAACACAGGTACTCCAGTGGGGTCCATGAGAGTGGAGTAGAGGGGGAGAATCATCTCCCTCCATGTGGTGGCCACGCTTCTTTTGATGCAGCCCAGGGTACGGTTGGCTTTCTGGGCTGCAAGTGTAAGCTGCAGGGCCATGTTGAGCTTCTCATCCACCAACACGCCCAAGTCTTGTCTCCTCAGCACTGCTCTCAACCTCAGTCTTCACATGTTGTTTCCTTTCTGGCCTCTCATCACATACAAGGAGGCTATTTCAGAATTAATCAGCTTGACCATCTCTTGGTCTTACCTCAGCACGACTCTTCCACCTTTCCACCCACACAATGTAAGGCTGCCTTTCATGGTTTCCAGTGCCATCAATATCGTTGCCCTCTCTTCAGCAGAAGTTAAGTGCAGACCTGTTAGTGTGCTATAGGTAAAGTAAGTTAGAAAGCATGAATTATGAACTGCTCAAGAAATAGCAGCTGTTGAGCTTGTGTGCACAGCGAGGTTTGACTGCTGCTGATCATAAAAATCAGACTCAGTAACTATGCTACCAGAGAGACCATCTGTGGCTAGAGAGCCAGAAGCTTGCTGACCGGGATAGGCACTGCTGGCTTGGAGGAGGAGAGGGACAGACAGGTTATATTCATATAACCACCAAAAGAGGGACATATTTAAACTATCAGCGAATGCTAGCTGCAATCTGTGGGCAACAGTAACCCTACTGCCCTGCCTAGATCTCCGGGAGGAGGGGTCTGGAAAGCTGACAGTGGAATAGTGGCATGTCCCTTTGTTATGTTGTTAGTGTGATAAAGTAGCATGGCTAAAAAAATGAGGTTTATTACTAAAGAAATTTGATAGTAAGGGACCAGATGGGAGTAGAGGGACAGAACCTTCTGTCTTCTCTTTGAGAAACAAAGGTAATGATAGCTTCTCTGTTATTCTTCCTGTGAACCTTGTGTTAATGTCTCCTATTCAAAACAAATCAGCCTTGTCCCCATTTCCTTTCCCAGTTACTGCTCCACTTTGCATTTCACTCCTATGTATGCTGTGTCCTGTCATTCAATTTTCTTGCCCAAGCCCAGCATGGACCAATTTCATTCAGTCAAAATTACTCTTGTCAAATTTCAAATGCACCCTTCTTAGCCAAATCTCATACTCAGTACTCTGTTCTCTCAACCTAGTCAGATGTCTTCGACATGATCAACTAACTATGCTCTTCTTAAATTCCCATCATCCCCTGGCTTGCAAGGTGTCAACACTTGCTGGATTTTCCTCTGACATTTCTGATAGTTCCTGTAGTCTTTCCTTTGATAGTTTCTTTTCATTGATTATCCCTAGAAAACTAAATCTTTTTCTCATTCTCCATTCCTTATATATTGCATCTCTGACTAACACATGCAAAACCAACTACTGTTTCTTTGCAGATGACTCACAGACAGAGCCCTCCTTCAGATTTCTCTCCTTTTCTACCAACAGAAAAATCTCAACTATTACACTACATCTTTGTGGATGCCAGCAAGTCTATTTAAAGGTCAGCCTGAGTAGAAACCAAGTTCTAACTCTTTAACAATTCACATTTTTTCTTTCTTCATCACTGTGACATCGTCCTGCTTGTCACTGATATCACAGAACCATAGAATCACAGAACGGTTTGAGTTGGAAGGGACCTTAAAGATCACCTCCTTCCAACCATCCTGCCACAGGCAGGGACCTTCCACTAGACCGGGTTGCTCAGAGCCCCATCCAGCCTGGCCTTGGACACGTCCAGGGATGGGGCACCCACAGCTTCTCTGGGCAACCTGTGCCAGTGTCTTGCTCCCCTCACAGTAAAGAATTTCTTCCTAATCACTGGTGTAAATCTATTCTCTTTCAGCTTAAAGCCATTCCCCCTTGTCCTATTGCTACAGGCCCTACTAAAAAGTCTATAATTCAGTGTTGTTTTTCACTTGGGCCTCTCTCTGTGTTCTGCCATCTGGGGTATGGCTAGGGCTTGTGGATGCTCCTTTAAGGTATGTAAGGTGTGTTCTTTCTCATTCTTCCACACTGTGAAAACTTTTGTCCAGACACATTTCATTACACCCTCATTCCAAATTAATTCCAGCATCTTTAATGTCACTTAATAATAAATCACTTCAGAGGTACATATTTGCCCTTCTGTATCTATCCTCTCATGCTGTAAAGATAGTTTCCACAGATTCTTGCTTTGACTGTGTCAAGGAGACTATGTATCATTTCAGTGGTTTCCCTTTTTCTTTTGAATCAATGACTCTCTTGATCTTCAAAGCACTTCACAAGTTCTCCTGACTCCATTGGTATTTGCTGGTGAGATGTTGATTTCCGGCATTAGTTAACACTTGATGTAAATTTCTGTCATGTCCTTGTTCAATTTTTTTTGTGTTTTCTCCTAAGGTACACGGAGGAAAAAACCCATAATGAACGACAGTACTATTTCCTTCTCCTCCTCCAAAACTTCTCTGTAAAATTTTCCCCTGCTGAAAATTGTATGGAAAACATAGGAATAGTTTGGCAGCTAGAGTGGGATACACCTCCTCAAATGTTAGTGCTTCTTATATAGAAGGTACATCTGAACTAGTCCTGACTCCCTCAGTAGTCAAGTCAGACAGGAGTCATGGATTTATATCATGCTTAAGTTTACATGCATCTCCCTACATTGCTGGTAAAGAGAAGCAAGCAGATAGTTCCTGTGCAGATATCATATGTATATGAAACGCATTAAGTATACCTAGGATTAGCTTCCGATGCTATTTTATTCTGCTGTTTTCTGTTATTTCCATTCAGGTACTTGTATTGTTTTTCCCTTGAGTTGTCAGCTCTGGATAGCAACTTCCTTGTTTTCCATCTTTGCTCAGCCCATAATATACTATGGCTTACTTTCATAGTTCTTCCCAGGGATAATATACAAATGAGCCAGGGAGCTCAAATAGGTGACTCGACATGTTCATCCTTCCTATGAAGCACTTACAGAACTGCTCAGTACTTTCAGCTGTTCATGAATATGTCAGACACGTTTTCATGGGAAAAATATTAATGAAGCAAATTGTTGTTACTTTGGAGCATTTCTTTTGGCTTGACTAAAATGGTAGGAAAATGTATCTGCTGATTTGATCCTAATAAATAAGCAAGTTAAGTGAAGAAGCAAATTATGCGGGAAAACCCCAGATTACTCAGACCACAATAGTCAATCTCATCAGCCTAAGAAACATTACATTCAGAAATAAGTGCTTTCCTATGTCCGAACGTGTCAGAGTCTGCTTTTTTACTAGAGTCACAGACAACTTCCTTAAAATAAAGAAGAGATAAGAGAGCAAAGAAGGAAATAAAAATAGTAAATTGTGCATGGTAAAAGAAAGGAAAATAACCACTCTTACACACAGAATAAGAAATAGCATGGCAATTTGTTTGGTCTGATACAGCAATTACTGTGCTAAATTAAATGCATTAACCAAATGCCCCGAGTGGCTGATGACATGTTGTAGTCAATTCAACATATGTGAGGTCTTCTCAATTGCACCAACATATTACATTTACACAAGTTGCATTTTGTGTCATTCTATATTGGAAACTGAGGGCTGTTTTTTCCCAACTAGAAACGGAGAGATGAGCAAAACACATCTACCATTTTACCAGCTAGCAGCATATACGTCCCAGAAACATACCATCCATCTGTCTTTCTTGTAATCTCACTGTGTCTGATATCAATTTGGGTAGATAAATAGTTATCTTGAAGTGTTTTTCCATACTCCCAGATGTGTGAATTTTTAATTAGCTCTAATAATTGCCCTTTCTATATTGTTTCTATGAACTATGATGTAAAGCATCTAATCTTTATAAATCACATCTGAAGTAAAAATTTCAAAATTCACTGCCTATAGTGGGTTATATTTATTACAAGCTGAATTGCAGCTTTCTTGCTATAGACAGAAGTGCACCTGGGATAAAAACCTAGTCATACAGTGACTGTCACATCTAATGTTAAAAAATAAAAATATTAGGGCTGGAGACCTTTTGTAATGATTTGTCTTAGTAGGATCTGTAGCAACATCGTTGGCATTGCTAATCATACTAATTTGGGAATTAGTTCCTCAAGGAAAAAATGGGTATTTTCCCCAGAAAAATACTTTCATCTTTCTACTTTGACCTTTAGCTTTCTCTCTTCAAGTAGTGTTCAATCAAATATTCTTTCTCCCTTCTCTGCTCCAGGCACATTTGGAAGATGTAGACTGCTGAGAAAGTGCTGAAGAATCACAACTTCACTGCATGGAGAGGTCCAAAGGTGCCTTGCAGGGACATCATCCATCCAGAGGATAGTTTTTAAAGCATTCCCCACTTGAAGATGATGAGGAAGAAAAGGTTAATAAAAGTAATAGGGATATGATGAGCTTTGCTTTAAGGTGTTCTAAAAGTTTCATGGCTTTCCTTGGAGTACTGTATATTCACTGAAGGGGACAAGAATGTTTAGACCTTAGACTGACATTACATCATGTAGAAGCTTACACAGATGTACATAGAGGATTAAATATTTCTACAAAAATTTTCATCCATTTGACAATTCTTTCTCTATTCTTCTGTTTTTCTCCATCAGCTTTGTAAGGAGGGTGACATATGTCTTTCTTTTTTTAGTTACTTTTCATATTTTATTTTCCTGCAATAATTACCTTTATCCATTTACCTTCCATTGTCCATCTTCCCATTGCACTGAAAGCATGCCTCAGAAAAACAAGGACCTATCAGTTCCTTTGAAGGTCTAGTGGAATATAATTTCTTGGTTTGCACTGGCATTGCGTCCTGGCTCTCCTTCTTTTAATCTTATTACAAAAATATTATTATTGCAGAAGATTACAGTGAAAACTTAGGGAAAATACATTAAGGCTCCTGTGAACTCTAATGAAATGCCATTAAAGTTAATGCTGAAAATGCAATGGTGAATGGAATGGCGATAAGGAGGAAACTAGCTTAAGGTTTGACCAATGCACCTATCTGTGTACCTGAAACATTGGCAGTTTCCTTAGTAAGTGTCCAAGTATCCTCCTTAGTTAATAAAAGGAGTAATAGATCTAAACCACCCACATGCCCACCATTTAGTGGCTTTCAAGGAAAATTATAGCATTTAATGAGCTATAAAAGAAATTCAGTCACTCATGTAGGAGAACCACTTCCCAACACAGCTAAAATGGTGCTGTAGAAGTGGGGTGCCTTGCAGTGCTCTTTCACCGACCAGATAACCTGGAAGACTATTTACTGTAGGCAGCGTCAAATCCTAGCTCTGCTCATGTCAGTGGCAATACCATGTTTTTTATAGTATTTCAATGTCTATTTATACTGTAGTAACTACCTGCATCATGAAAAGCAATGTACCAGACACAACTTGATAGCTCAGAGGAAAGCGTCAACTGATGTCTCTTACTGACCCTTTTTTGACACGAGGCTAAAGACCATGATGCTGACTTTTTGTCTTTCAGATGCCTTTGATATTGTGCTGGTTTTGGCTGGGGCAGAGTTAATTCTTTTCATTGTAGCTAATACAGGACTATGTTTTAGATTTGTGCTGAAAACAGTGTTGATAACACAGGGATGTTTTTGTTACTGCTGAGCAGCACTTGCACAGCGCCAAAGCCTTTGCAGGCTGGGGGTACACAAGGAGTTGGAAGAGGACACAGCTGGGACAGCTGATCCCAACTGACCAAAGGAATATTCCATACCATATGGCATCATGGTCAGCATGTAAAGCTGGGGGAAGAAGGTGGCAGGGGAAGTTTGAAGTGATGACGTGTGTCTTCTCAAGTAACTATTAAGCATGATGGAGTCCGGTTTTCTTGGGGATGCCTGGACACCTGCCTGCTGATGGGAAGTGGTGAATGAATTCCTTGTTTTGCTTTGCTTGCATGTGCAACTTTTTCTTTACCTATTAAATTGTCTTTATCTCAACACAGGAATTTTCCCAGTTTTACTCTTCCGATTCTCTCCCCTGTTCCACCGGGAGGGAGCGAGCTAGCGGCTGCGTGGGGCTTAGTTGCCAGCTGGGGTTAACCCGGCCTTTCTTTAATTCCTGTGACTTCAAAATTTATGGTATCATTTGATTAGTTATAACTTTGCATTATGGGAAAAGTGTGTGTGTGTGTAGTGGTGCCCTGAGTGGTGCAACTGAATTTTCTCATGGTGCCAATGTAAGTATTGGAGTTGATTTACTGTGGTTGCAAGGCTATGACAACTCTTCTTACAGGAGAAAAAAGTAATACATATGGATTTTGCTCTCTGCTAGTAGTCAGCACAGGAATGTAGGAGGTCCTACACAGTCCTACATGAATTAATTTGTTCTCCACTCCAAAGATGTTCTTTTCCAAGCCTCAGTTAAATGAAATAAAAGGAGGAAAGGCTTGAAGAAAGCCCTGAGACAGTCCTTAAGGATTTAGAGATTGCTTATGCTTTTTGAGAGCTCAGATTGTTAACAGATACTATTATGTAGTAATCAATGCTTCCATTCTCTACAAGAGAATGGAAAAGGAAGGATTGCCAAAAACCCCGACCCAAACCAAACAAAAAAAAAACAAAAAAAGAAAAGAAAGAAAGAAAAAAAAGCCCAGAAAGTCAGTTTCTGAGTATTTTTGGTAAACATATTTATTAATATAAGAGCCACTGGTTCCAGCGTGTCTCAGGGAATGATTTAGGTTTTCTTCTTTATTTGGTGGACATTAGACAATTATTTTAACAAAACAGTGTGCCTAATTGTGTACCACACCCTATTGGACTCAGTGTTTCTTGAATGTAACAGGAAATGTTCAGTCTGTAAAGCCATAGAGAAGCAGAGTTTTTGCCTATGGGCTTCTGAAAATGATAGTTTTTGCAATTCTAAGTTTCAAAACAAAACATCTTCTGGAGCATTTAACAGTACACAGATCAGGAAACTGATATTGTGGATTTGCTAAAGACACATACAGACACAACTCGACCAAAATGCAGGTTGCAAAAGCAGATCTTAAGTCTGTTGGTGGGTTGTATGCAACAGCATACTGGGTGTGACCTGGGTTTACATGTGTTTTTAATAGATAAGTCTGTATAAACTGATTCCAATGAATGCACATCATGTGGAAGATAATGTTTTAGTGCTTCTGTTGAAAAAATCTGTTATTTTCAGTAAAAGAGGATAAAGCGTCACTACCCATTAAACTACACTTTGTTTATCTGACCTCTATTATGGATGGTTTAATGGGAAAAGAGTGACAGGTCAATTCTCCTTCTTATGCTGAGGAATTCTTTTGCAGATTCAATTTTTTATTAGTCTGAAACAGAAGTTACTTTTATCACCAAATTTTTATGTGACTGAACAAACCTGTCTTTATAAAACAGATATAACATTTTAGGGCTTTTAATCATGTTTGGTTGGAAATTAGCCCATTCTTTTTGAAACAGTCCTGAACATGTGGTTCATTTCTTTTTTCTTTTTTTTTTTTTTCAAAAAAAGGAAGTTCCACTTCTTTTAACTATGATTTTGAATGTAAAATAATTCATATCAGTTATTCACTGCTAACAGTAAACTTGTGGGGCACGAAATTATCTGCATTTTTTTCAGTGCCTATGTATGCAATTTAATCCTCCAGATACTACTGCAATACAATAATATAATGAAGTGATAACACAATGAGCTAGAGCCATCCTTATGTCATTGAAATCTGTACAAACCATTTTCAAATTGCATTCAGAAAGCAGGCTCTACACTGGATGTAGCACTGTTGTAAAAAAAGGCAATCAGGAGACCTCTGCTCAGCTTGACAAACTACCACACTTTGGAATACATCCCTTTGGAATGGATACTTCTGCTGCTCTAATTTTTTTCTTCTCCTTTCTGCATCTATTTATCTGTTTAGCAGGGGACCCAGAACAACATCGTCCAGCTTCCGTTAAAGTTTCTTGATCACAATACGGCAACAATTACCAAAGGCAGGAGAAGCATTCTGTGAGACATAAAATATTCACAGGTTATAGTCAGATTACTATTGGATGTCAAGCCTGTTCTGGCTGCCCAGTTACCAAATGGCTAGGCTTGCGATTTCCATGTCACGTTCTCTGTTAAACTTTAAGCAAAATTCTATTTTTGTGGAATTCTTCCTTATGCAAAAGAACTCTGTTTTTCTTTGTACAAAGATTACTGCTAATATGGAGTTGCAGTTGCAATTTAATGAGGTTGTTCCTGAGGGCATATGACATGAAGACTTTGAGCAATATAAAAGAAAAGTTAATGGGGAAATGAGAGAAAGAAAAGTATTACCTGGAATGATTTCAGCTATTTTGTAGAACTGTCCTGTGAACAAATGCTCAGTTGAAAGACACAAATCTATCAGTATGACTTATTACTAAAGAGTATAGCTGTTATATTCTGCAGGACTTTAGGGGTGAAACCTGTAAAGGTTTCTTATTTTACCCTAGGAGATGTCAGTTAATCAAAAAGTAGCACAAAATAAATAAAAAACTTCATACTTGTCTTAATTTGCAAGAAATTAGGGAGCGTTGCTTCAGAAAAATCAGTAACAGTAAGGTACTACAATGCCTATAGTTACCTGTATGTCAGTTTGGCTGTCACAATGAAAAAAACTTCAGCTGCAAACTCTTAACCATCTGAAATACATT
Source organism: Falco rusticolus (assembly GCF_015220075.1). Lineage (NCBI taxonomy): Eukaryota > Metazoa > Chordata > Aves > Falconiformes > Falconidae > Falco > Falco rusticolus. Next base: position 63,756,928 of record NC_051192.1, read on the forward strand.
GCAATTAAAACAGAGGACCAAGTAAAGAGTTTGGCTTGACCTATGTGCACTACTTTTACTGTAGCCTACAATATCCCCAAATTAGAACCATGCCCCAGTTGTGCTAAATGCTGTACAAACCCAGAGAAAAGCAGGGCACTTACTTAGGAAAAAAAGGTTAATAGCAATTATTAAATTATTAAATTCTTCCCCACCATTTTCTATCTTACTAACAGTAGCTTTTGGGAGGGCTATTTCATGTAAACTTTCTTTTATCTAAATACCTAATATTATGGAACAAGGCTGGATGTTGCTACACTTTCTGTGTCTATACTAGGGCATAAAGCAGGACCAGGGATGTTGTTTGTGTTGCTGAAAGCTGCAGCCTTGGCGGGACTGACTCCTGACAATGGTCCCTGGCACTAAACCATGGCTGGGGATGGTCTATAGGAGATGCCAGCTAGGCATGGATCAAAACTTTTCCAGGGATGCGCCAGCACTTTAAAATGAGGCATGATGTCTTTGGCTCCATTTCATTTACTGCTGGAGATGTAGAAAAGTGTCTGAGGCACTGTCCTGCTCTGAGTGTGCTCCTGTGCCATGTGGGTGGGAGCATGAGACACTCCTTGTGGTGTTTTCAGTCCTAGACATCTTACCTTCTTCCCTGTCCTCACTTCAGGAAGTCTACTATGGAAAAGTACCGATGGTAGGTTCAGGAAGGAGTTACATCTCTGCCAGTGAAACCCTGAGTATTTTAGCACTGCTGAAGAAGAATTTGTAGACAAATGGACACAAGGTTTTAACAATCTGGTATTGCTTGTGTCACACATGTTGAATTACATTTGTAGTTCCCAGTGTTCCTTCTGCATTGTAATTCCTACCAGGCAAGACCCATGTGCACACCGTATTCCCCTGCTATCCACACTTGGGGCTCTAGGAAAGATGAAATCTGATGGAAAGGAGTCATGGTGATCTCTAAGCAGATTTTACAATCTGGTCTATCATGATATGAGGGCTGCAGGGCACACTGTGGGATCCCTGTAGTAAAGACAGAGCCTTACAAGCATGGCATCCAGAGATAATTATCCTCCAGTTACCATGTGCCAGTGGTAATGTGTTAGTCTGACATTATTAATAAAATGTGCCAAATTAAAAGTTGAGAGGAAGCGGATGTTGTCAGTGAACCAAATTTTCAGCCTTCAGATTATTTCTAAATGATTCTGAACATTGCTAGAGGCAATCTATGTACTTGCTTAAAAATATTTATACTTTTAAAATACTGAACATCCTGCAGTGCCTTTGTCAACAGTAACTGAAAAGATGAACCAAAAATGTGCACTCTGTTCAATTTTAACCAATTTTTAAATATGCAAACCCTAATTAAGCTTAACATAGCTCCAGACAGTTACGAGTAGTGCATTAGATTTCAATGGTTTGTGTAGATTATTATGACAGAAAAATGGGACTGTGGTTTCAAGTTACTTGAATTCTCCCTTGGAACTGCTCTTAATATTAATCACTTTCCATCCTCCTACTTTACTAACATAATTTAATCAATACTGCCAAGGTATTCCTTGTTATGTATAATTCTCTTAATATATTTTTTTTCTTATTGTGAGAAGGTAGGATATCTAATGAGGCATCTTCGGTGCAAAACCAGAAATACTCCCACTGCAAAAAATCACAAGAGGCCATAAAGTTGATTTAGAAGCACACTGTGAACTAAGATCTTGAAGCAGAACCTCCTGGAATCTATGCTAAGATACATGAAAAATAAGGAGGTAGCTGGTGACAGCCAGCAAGGCTTCACTAAGGGCAAATTGTGCCTGACAAATATGGTGGCCTTCTACAATGGAGTTACAGATTTGCTGGGTGAGAGAAAAACAATGAATGTCATCTACCTGAACTTGTGCAAAGCATTTCATGGTGTCCTGCACGACACCCTTGTCTCTAAACTGGAGAAACATGGATTTGATGGATGGAGCACTTGGTGCATAAGGAATTGGCAGGATAGTTGCACTCAAAAGAGTTGCAGTCAATAGCTTGATGTAAAAGTAGAGACCGGTGATGAGTGCTGTTCCTTGGGGGTCACTATTTGAACCAGCATGAATATCTTTGTCAGCAATGTGGACACTGGGATTGAGTGCACCCTCAGAGAATTTGCTGACAACACCAAGCTGGTAGCATGATCAACAAGCTGGATTGAAGGGATAACCTTGACAGGCTTGAGAGGTGGGCTTGTGCAAAGCTCAGGAAGTTCAACAAGGCCAAGTGCAAGGTCCTGCATGTGCCTTGGGGCAATCCTAAGCACAAATATAAGCTTTAATCTATTCTTTAATAGATTAAATAGAAAGAATTTTTAGATTATAGAATAGATTATAAGCAGTGCTGAGGAGAAAGACTTGGGCGTGTTGGTGGATGAGAAGCTCAACATGGCTCTGCAGCGTACACTTGCAGCCCAGAAAGCCAACCGTACCCTGGGCTGCATCAAAAGAAGCGTGGCCACCACATGGAGGGAGATGATTCTCCCCCTCTACTCCACTCTCATGAGACCCCACCTGGAGTACTGTGTTCAGCTTTGGGGCCCCCAAGGAGGGGACATGGGCCTGTCAGAGCAGAGTTCAGAGGAGGGCCATGAAGATGATCAGAGGGCTGGGGCACCTCTCCTGTGAGGACAGGCTGAGAGAGCTGGGGTTATTCAGCCTGGTGAAGAGAAGGCTCCGGGGAGACCTTATAGCAGCCTGTCAGTGCCTAAAGGGGCCTGCAAGAGAGCTGGAGAGGGGCTTTTTACAAGAGTGTGTGGTGATAAAACAAGGGGGAATGGCTTTAAGCTGAAAGAGGATAGATTTACACCAGCGATTAGGAAGAAATTCTTTACTGTGAGGGTGATGAGATGCTGGCACAGGTTGCCCAGAGAAGCTGTGGATGCTCCATCCCTGGAAGTGTCCAAGGCCAGGCTGGATGGGGCTCTGAGCAACCTGGTCTAGTGGAAAGTGTCCTTGCCCATGGCAGGGGGTTGGAAGGAGGTGATCTTTAAGGTCCTTTCCAACTCAAACCATTCTATGATTCTATGATTTTTCCACTTTTATATCGTTCTGTGGAAGGATCTAGAAATCACTACATAAGTCTTCTGAAATCTTTTTTTTTCCTCTTTTGATGTTTTGCTGGAAGGTAGAGGGAGGTGATCCTTTGCATCTGCTCAGCCCTTGTGAGACGCATCTGGAGTTCTGGGTCTGTTGCTGAGCTCCCCAGTACAAGGGAGACATGGGCATACTAGAGTCCAGTGCAGGGCTATGAACAGGATGAAGGGATTGGAACATCTGATATATGAAGAGAGGCTGAGAGATCTGCAACTTATCAGCCTGGTGCCAGATACTTCTCCGTGATGTCCAGTTAAAGGATGAGAAGCAATGGGTACAAACTGAAATAAAGGAAATTTAAATATAAGAAAAACTTTTTTACTGTTAATGTGGCTGAGCAGTGGAACAGGTCACCCAAAGAAGTTCCAGAGTCTTCATCCTTGAAGTTATTTATAACGACCAGGACACAGTCCTGGGCAGCCTACTCGATTATACTTTGAGCATGGGGTTTGGACTAGACAATCTCCAAAGTTGTCTTCCAACCTCAACTATTCTGTGACTCTGTAAGTCTGTTTTAATTGAGAATCCCAACAGTCAAGGATGGAATCTCTTCCTTCTTGTGATATTGATGTTTTAGCCTTGAAACAAAATACCATGCCTCTTGCAGTTTCCATATATAGTTTCCATAATGCTGCTGAATAGCCTGATATTGCCAGTTCATAATTTGCCTTTTTAGGACTCCATGATAAACACAGCACATGCACATACAGAGTCTGTATCTATGCTAGCAAATTAATTGTGTGTTTCTTTGGCACTGAGGCAAACTGGAATGGAATGATCGGTGTTCACACTGTTCAACTCTTCTACCTTCCAAACAGGATGGCTCCATCCCAACTGCCTACTGGAGTGGTCCTTGGCCAATGCTCGCTCCTGCACCATGTCCAGGAATTGTCTGGGATGGGGCTTGTTGGCCTAGGCTAGAAATGTACTGGGACCATTTTGACAATTTAACAGTGTAAGTGATCAGTTGCCAACCCTTGGGAACATTTCCTGGCACTGCATAATTTGTAAGTGTAGAGTTAGCCATACCGGCCTATGTTGTGTTTTTTTAAACATTGTTGTATGTAATAGAAAAATAGAAGATAAAATTGTATTGCTTCAGTAAAAAATCCCCCAAAATTAAGGCAAAAAATGCAATCCCTATCCTCATTTCCCTGCTGTACACCAACAGTTTCATGGTCTGGATCATTCTTCAGGCTTGTGCTGGAGTCTTCTTGGAGGCTTTTTTGTAGATCAGAATCTTTTCCCTACACGAGTTTTCTCAAGAATCACAGAGGTTTTTCTCTCTCCACCAGGACAGCTTCTCTTGAATTTGGCTTGTTCCTCAATGAGCTCAAACTGCCTCCTGGCTCCCACCAGGAATGACTGAATTCCCATCTCTTCCTGTCTTCTGCCCAGAAACTTCCTGTGTGGGCCCATTTTATATGTCCCTGTTGGTGCCATGGATTCTTTGTTTTGCTTCTGAAAATTCTCCACTCTCAGAGGGTTTTTTTCTTGCAAATTAACTGGCTTCCTGATTTAGGCTTTCTCCTTTGCATACTAACTATCTAATGAATATAGCCATTAATTACCTTCTATTGTACCCATCAGCCTGGTGCGGATTTTCTGGAGCAGTGGTTCTCAACCTTTTTTAATCCATAAAAAACTGTTTTAAAAGGAATCAAAAGATGTATTAACCCTTTCAAAAATATACATGGTTCACCTTATGCAGTACTACCATAACAGCTCTTATTTGCAAATAAAAACATTAAGCTAAAATAAACAAACTTTCATTGCTTTTATTCCCTTCAATTTATTTGTCTGGATGGAAACATATATATATATATATTTTCCTTCCTCAAACTCAAATGCATTATTATTTTGTGAAATACTTTCTGATGTCCTTTCTGATGGACAGTCAGTTACCAAAGATTGGAAGAAATTTTTTTAGAATAGTTGGAACAAAAATGAAGAAGTACACATGTGCTTGGAGTATTCAACTAAATGTTGTACACAGGCACAGAACTGGATGTTTAAAGATGTTCTGAAGTCTGAAAGTCCAAATAAAGACCTATGTTTAAAAATAAAGAACTGTTTAAAAAGAAGTAAACCAGGAAAAATTAAAGGTAAAGGTAAAGAGAAAGGGAACAAGAAAGAGACTAGGAAGAGGGAAAAGCAAAGGGAAAGGGAAAGGGAAAGGAAAAGAGAAAAGGAAAGGTAAAGTGAAAAGATGGGAGAGATTATAAGAAGCAATAGTTCTTCTATACAGTCTAGATGGCATCTTTTCTAAGTATGTGTGCATGTCTACACAAATTGCATTTGTATGGGCAAACAAATATTTACATGCAGAACTGAAAAATTCAGAGTGCATTTCAGGCTGTTTTTAAAAATAACTCATTCATCGTGGTTATCAATAGTAGCTTGGTACAAAGTCTACTCCTTCCAGATTCTAGGTCAAAATTTTCTTGAAAAAAATTTTGTTTGTGAGTATTTGCTTGTGTTATAACCACTTTTTGATGTAACCATATTTGTAGTCTTTGTGGCAGTTTGGGTGTTCTTGGTATCTTGTTATTTATGGTATCTAAAAATGTCAGTTGGTTCCCATTTGTTCCTCTTAGCTTTAAGCTAGCTCACAGGTCTCTATCTCTGTTTCTCCCATCCTTTAATCTCCAGGGTTTTTATCTAGAGAAAAGGTTTGTGTACACCTTTGGGATAACTAAGCTTGAGGCTGAAAACATTTAGAATTTCCCTTAGTACAGAAAACATGGGATGTGGCATTCCATTCTTAAAGTTGGATACTCTTGGGACATGAAGGCCTTCCCCTACTCCCAGTATGCTGAAAGTAGGTGATTCTTGTATGATTCATGGGGATAAAGGCTGGGAAGTCAACAGATTTTCTGAGATGCGGGCTGTTGGAGTTGAGAATCTATTATAGTTTAATATTCTGTAGAAAGTACAGTGTGGTACTGCCTCAAGTATGTTCACTGACCTGGTAGGTGAGGTGAAGTTGCTGAATAACCATGGTGTGAATAACTACAGGAAGCCAGCAGATCAAAGAGATATCTGATGTTTAAAAAGCTCTTCTCAGGAGAGAAGGAAGTAGAGAATGGGTCAGTTCTGAGATGCCGATCCTGTTGTGAACAGACAGTGATGGAAGAGAAGGGATCCTCTGGTGAAGGAAACCAAAAGTGTTTTGGTTTTTGGTGTTTTTTTTTTTTAATCTTTTTTCTTCTTTTTTCTATTTTTTTTTTCTTATAGGGTCTGCTCAGTGCTCTTCTTTATTCTCCACCAAAATAAAAACTTCTTTTGTGTCTTCAGTGTCTTCAGGCCTTACATGTCTATATTATTTACATTTTTAAAACAGTTTCTCTTGGTACCAGGAAGCTTGGTGTCAACCCATTACGAATAAATGCTAAAAGTGTACTCCCTCTGGAAGAATGAAGCACTGTGGTTTTGTACAAAGACAGAACTTCACTCTCTCACCTGTCTAGGCTCATGTATTCTCAGACTTGTACCTTCTTTTCCTCTGTGTGTGGGTGAAAAGGTCTGAGAAAAGAAACTGTGTTGTCAGAGAATCTGTTAGTAAACCCCCAGTATAGCTGCACAAAATGATCAGCAGCTGTAACCCAATTAAATGCAGCAATTTCACAGTATACTACTGCTCACCAGAGAGTATATACTGATATTCTCCGAGTAGTCAGCCAAACCATTTTGTACCAGTGCTTGCAAACTTCTCCTCAGGAATATTTAACATTTGGCTAGAGCTTCTCAAACACAAAGGGAAGATGAGAGGGAGGAGAAAAAGCAAAGGAACATAGTGCAACGAGAGCCAATTAGTAAGTAAATCCACTCTGTCTTTTGAACACAAAGTAATAGCTTCGCAGGTGTGCACAGAAGTTGCAGTTATAGCGTAACTAGAAGGTTAACTATTTAAAAGGTCACCTCAAGGAACGTTTAGAGTAGGGTAGCCTTTCTTCTTCAGTTCAAAGCTCCTGCTGCTGGTTTATGAGGCCAAAGTGAGGAACCAAGCTATTCCTTGTTTAATGTGATTATTTTAATAGCTAAGCCATTTCTAACTTTGCTTTTATAGATGGTACGGCTCCACTTTCCACTGAACTGGATGCTCTTTTGCTTACCCGTATCTGTGTGTCATAAAAGTAACTTTTTGGCTACCAGTTACTGGGGTGAGGATAAAATACCCCCAAAACACTCTGTTGCAAGGCTGAGGTTATACATTTTGCACCAATGCATTCAGTATTAGACATGCTAGGAAACATTTTTATTCTAATAAATCGTTTTCAAAACAATGTGACAACATTCATACAAACTTCAGGTTATGTGAAAGGAAATTAAAAAAATCACCTTTGTTCATTAATTTCCTTTTATAGCTGGCACTCCATACCTTACCTAAGTTTATGTACTGTGATTTTTGTCCTACTCATCAGCCAGACAATTAATCTCAGGAAGGTTCAACACAAAATGTGAAAAGCAGGACAACTGCATTTCCCAATAATCAAAGATGACCATTTAAAGCCATGTATCTTTGGCTCATGTATGTGCTGCTGGCATCACTTACTGGCAGTCATCTTGCAAACACGGGACTCAAACAGAGGATCATAGAATACTTGTGCAAATTACAAATGTCTTCATAAAGGATATAGGTAACATTCTCCTGTGCTTACTGTCCCTTAGCATACACTGTCTAGGATTGCAGCTCTCTGCAAAGACAATTTTTTTGGCTGTGGTTATGTGGCGTGACACCATATATGAAGAAAAAGACATAAGGAAAGAGCCCAGATCACTGCAGGTCTCTGTTGCTTCATTCTAGTTGTCTGAGGCAGATACAAACCAGTAACCTCTTAAAACTTGTCAGAGCCTTGATTGCATCAGTGGTGCTTGGCTGCTGCTTAATTGACATACTTTATGACATTCTGAATGCCACATGGACTAGGAGTCACAATCTTACATCTGGGGAGATGAAACACCAGTGGACAGGGCTTTCTGTCCTGAATTTTGTTTCTGTAGAGTGTCCTTGTTCTATAAGCGCTCATTTCTGGAAATAAATCAAGTAACACTCACTTCCTAATAAACTGGTATTTACCAGCCTGAGGTTATCAACACTATGGTTTTTCCTGATTTCTTTACGTCCATATGGTAAAGTCCTAGTATAAATTTTATTTTATCCTTTACAGACCTCTGTTTCAGTTCATTTTAAGTGACTAATTTGCCTAAATAGCCTTCAGTTTGCTTTGGAACTTTTTCAGCTGAACATGGTAAGAAAATAAAAGAATGTATATGATCTATTTAAATAATTGCCCCTTAACATCTCTAAAACTATGCAGAATATTTTTCTAAGCAGCAATAATGCCCAGTACTCATTTTCTGCCTATTTTTGTCCTTTGTCCTCATTTCTGTAACCGAGCCCACTGTCATCTGGTAGAAATATTTACCAGTTGGATCTGAATTGGCCTGGTAACAGTGAGAACACATCTGGAGTCTAGACTCAGCGGCTCTATGGGCAGGGTCATATCTCTGTGCTACATCAGCCCCAGTGCCTATTTCTGTTTACATAGGTGGTGTGCGGCATCATCTGTTTCAGCTGTCAGACACCGCCAGGCCCCCACCCCCCGCTCCCCCGAGCCGCCAAGGGACCGTCCCCCTCCCCTTCTCCCTGACCCTCCGCCATCCCACCACTATCAGCTGGAGACAGGAAGCAGGGGACCTCTGGCACACACAATGGGAGAGGAGGGGGAAGAAAATCCCTGGAACTTATACAACCTGGCCTTATCGGTGTATTGGAGCTGTACTTCAGCTCCATGGGATTCAGTTGAGGGGGGTACCTGTCTCTGATACAGGAGGAGGCTGCATCACAAGGACAGAATAATCTCTTTGAACACAAGGAAGTGTGCTCTAAATTCTTTAAAAAAACTTTTCTTGATATTTTTTTTCCTTCTAATTTTGTATGCTTAAACCCCATGGACTTCAAAACTAGAAAGTGTACTAATGTTTTTCTGAATACGGCTGTTTACCTCACGGCAGGGACTAAAACAAGCTTAGAAACTGGATCATGATCCAATACATAGTCAAAAGAGGTTGCTACAACAAGAATTTTGTCTCGTAACAGCTCTGAAGTACTTGAATTTCTGTAATGTGTGCAGCAGTTTTTGTGTGTGTGTTTGTATGTGAGTCAGGATGTTTGGGGATAAGAAGAATTATACAGAATACTTCATTACTGCTTCTTTAAAACTGCATGGTGGAATTTTCTTCTAATCTCTCTTTGCAAAATAAACCAGTCCAAAAGAGTAGCAACTCTCTCATCCAAACAACATTACATTTTGGTGGGTTGACCCTGGCTAGGTGCCAGGTGCCCACCAAGCTGCTCCCCTCCTCAGCAGGATGGCGCCAGCGGGGAGGTGGGGGGAGAAAAAAGGATGGAAAAAACTTTTTTAACAAAGTGAAAGCAAAGGCCACGTACGGAAGCAAAGGAAAACAAAAGATTTATTCTCTACTTCCCATCAGCAGGCGATGTCCAGCCACTTCCCAGGAAGCAGGGCTTCAGTACATGTAGTGGTTGCTCCAGAAGACAAATGTCATAATAACGAATGACCACCCGCCCCCCCCCCCTCCACCCCACCCCCCCTTCTTCCCAGGCTTAACTGCACTCCTGATTTTCTCTACCTCCTCCCCTCCCCACAGCACAAGGTGTGCAGGCAGCTCATCACACGCTGTCTCTGCTGCTCCTCTCTTCTCATTGGGGATTGCTCCCTACACTCTTCTCCTGAGCCAGAGTGGGTTCTCTCCCATGGGAGGCAGTTCTCCATGCAGTTCTCCAACATGAATCCTTCTGACAGGGTGCAGTTCTTCACAAACTGCCCCAGCGTGGGTCCTTTCCATTGGCTGCAGTCCCTTAGGCACAGCCTGCTCCAGCGTGGGTCCCTTATGGGGTCACAAGCCCTGCCAGCAAATCTGCTCCAGCCTGGGCTCCTCTCTTCATGGGTCCACAGGTCCTGCCAGGAGCTGCTCCAGGGTGGGATTCCCATGGGTCACAGCCTCCTTCAGACACCCACCGGCTCCAGCGTGGGATCCTCCACTGTTGCAGGTGGATATTTGTTCCAGCATGGACTTCCATGGACTGAGGGCACAGCCTGCCTCACCATGGGCTTCACCATGGGCTGCAACCAAATCTCTGCTCTGATGCCTGGACCATCTCCTGCCCCTCCTTCCGCACTGACCTGAGTGTCTGCAGAGTCGCAGCTCTCACACAGTCTCACTCGTCTCTTCTGCTGTAGTGTTTTTTTCCCCCTTTTTAACTGTGCTATCCCAGAAGTGCTACCTCTGTTGCTGGTGGGCTCAGTCTGGGCCAGTGGTGAGTCCATCTTGAAGCCATCTGGTATTGGCTGTATTGGACACAGGGGAAACTTCTGGCAGCTTCCTACAGAAGATGGCCCTGTAGCCGCCTGCCTACCAAAACCTTGCCATGCAAACCCAGTACAAAGATAACTGCATATTAATGTGATGCCCACCTCTATAGAGTCCGGTGGAGAAGTTGCACAGCTCACCTCTGGGGCTTTGTCACAGGGAGGTATTAGTGATATATATATAGTGATATATAACCTGAGCTAATCACTCAGACTGCTGGTGAGAGGGAGGTAACACATTGTATCTACTGTGGATCGGCACAGTATGGCACTTATAACACACGCTTAATGATGAGTTATGGTATAGTACTGTTGCTCTTAAAGCGATGAGCAAATATTTGTAAGCACAAAACAGTAGTGTCCCTGTTTCATTCCACAGTGTGCGAGCTAAGAATTCAGTTCACAGAGAAAAATAATAGACCAATTTATACCATCACAATTCTATCAGAAAACATCATGTCTTCTGTGTATACTTGGAGATAATCTGCTTGAATGAGAACAAACACAGTTTTGTTAAAGGGGAGGAGTGTTCTAGTCTACTGTTTTTCAGATCATCAACATAATGGGAAACTAAGCTCTAGCTGCTGGGCTAAATTCTGTCATCACTGAGACTTGTGCAATCTTCTTCAGTGCAAAGGAGCTGTGTAGAGTTAATGAGTTAAAAAAGGGCTTGCAAAGTATTTTGGTATCGGTGATGTGGCAAAAATCAGAAATAATCCTTGACTTGATTCTCAGTCTGCAGAACAGTTGGCAGGGCAGGCAATATTTGTATTTTTGCAAAGATATTTTTTTTTCTCATATACTCTGAATAAAATTTTGAAAAGTGAGGCTTGTTAGCTCAATTCAGCGTATGCTGGAGATGGTGTTAATACATCTTTTTACTTTAATTGGGCAGAGCATACCTAATGCTAAATATTTTTGACAATGTCTCAACATCACTTTAAAAGTACCACTTTTCAAAACATTTTTTCCCCAATAAAATGATGATGTTTTCAAAGTTGAAGGCCATAAATTATTATATCTACAAAAGACCTGTGTATCAGGTTTGCCTTTTCCTTTCAAACACATTAGTTTGTAGACACCAACAAAACAAAGCTAGTTTGATCCCTCATATAGGAGAAAATTTAAATCAGATCATATGTTATGGCTCTTGGATGTAATATTTTCCTGTATAAAAAGGGTGAAAATTTCTCCTATTAGGATACAAGAGACTAATTTGCAAAAATATAATACCCAGAAATTACTTGAGCCTGTTTTTTTCATTTATCGTATCATCACAATATTTCCATGAAAATGACACTTGGGTGTGTGAAGGATGTACTCAAAAAATTGCAGAAAGTAAAAGGAGAATAGCTAAAAAATGTTGTGGGTTTGTTTTTTTTTTAATTGATACATACATACATTTAATTGACATGATATTGTGTAGAGCTAGCTGAAGGAATATAATTCAGTCCACAAAACTTACTTGTGATAAAGATCTCAAATTGTTGTGAAATACTGAGAAATACTTATTCCCTAAGACAATTTTAGTATCACTGAGAACACTGCCAGGCGAGGGTAGAAAAATATTGGATCCCACTGGAAAAGAAAGCGGAATGTATTTGGAACTGATCTTTTAACTCAGTCATCTGTGTTATCCAGGCACTGCAGATGATGTTAATAGCATCACAGGTAAAATGGGATAACAGTGGTATTTGACTAGAAGTGCTCTGTGGATATAAATATATCAGCCTACTCATGCTCATCTTCTTCTTCTGTCTATTGTTTTTGCTAGTGGCAAGTATGAAAAGCTCTCAGGATCAAAACCAGCTCTTCTGTCTTTGAGTGAATGAAGGTGAACATACTTCCTTCCTGCTTCCCTAATGTTAGAAATCACATTAAATTTGCTTTTCTTTTGAAAACACTAACGTTTGAATCTTCCCTCCTCCTTATCCTATGATAGAGAAACTCAGACAAGTAAGAAACCTGCTGTACTTTTTGAACCACATCTTTCAACATCTTCTCAGGGAGGGGAAAATATACTTTGCAATGTGTGAAGGTAAATTTTCCAACAGGTCTCAAGGTCAACTTTCTGTGCTTGATAAGGGGCCACATTTTCTGAAGTACGCATGGAACGTTGCAGTACTCACTGCAACATCTGTGAACAGTTTTTTTCAAAAAGGTTGGCACTTAGGGTGCAACTAATGCCAAAAAGTCTGGCAAACTGTTTTGGCATTAAAAAGGAAACTGAGAAGTTTAGAAATCTGACACTGAGAAACTGCTAGAAAGTATATACTGGATATTTTGAGCAGGAATGAAAAGTTACCTTGCTTGCCTTGCAACTTCCTAGAAAAAGGGTGGCTTTAAAAAAAAAAAATGCAGTTAAAATTATCCCATAGAAGTAGGGGTGGCTTGATATTACTAAAATCAAAAGCCTAAACCAGAAAATAGTAAGTAACATTTCATCAGGAATAATCCTTTGGTGGTGGAACTGCACAGTTATGAGATGGGTACCTCCATGATCTGTCTTCAGAGAGTGAGCTCAGGTGATATGTCTGCAGGTCTCAAATGTTTGGAGAGCACTCAGGAGACACAAATTGAATGGACAGGGAATATGCTCTGAGTTTCAGGTCTTCTGCTGATGCAGCTGACAGCCTTCAGCCAAGTTACTCCAGCAAAGACTTTAGATGTTCTAACCTCAACTACATACCCACATATTTTTTTCACAGGTGGTATGAGAAACGTCGGGGTGAGCCACACAAGGGCACAGGTTAGTGGGAGGGAGCTACCATTTCGCTTTTAGGAAAAGAGGGTTAGAATAAAAAGCTGAGAAAACGGAAAGCTTTGAAAAGAATAGCCGTGAGCAGTCAAATTGCATAACAGTTAATGGTCTCATTTGATCAAAGGCAAAAGAGTGCAAAACAATTATAATGAATAGTTGGAGAGGGAAATCATGACTTTCTAACTTGATGGTCATGGCATGGTAGGCACGCTTATTTCTAGGCCACCACTGCGAATCTGGCTGAGCTAACAAGGGCAGAGAATCATAGCTGTGTACGAATTCCTTATGCTCAGAAATTACATGAGTCAGAGATCTCAGTCCGATTTCTGTGGGTAAATCCCTGTGTCTTTAAGCCTACCACCACAAAGGACAGCACATGGCACTTGGCACCCATCCCATACTCTAAGCGGGACACAGGGACGATCTTAGCATGGTGACTTCTAGAAGTTGTCATATATTCTGGGTTTTTGCTCAGTCTGGCAAAAGTGGAAAGAAACTTGGAAGTCAAAGCACCCAAAAGGAATGAGCTTCCCACAAGACTTCAGATTACTTTGTTACTCTGGCAATTTTTACTGTGGATAAATTCATGAAATGGAGAGGAGGTTGTGAAGATAGTGGATGTGGCCATAATTTTGGCCCGCTATAGAAAGTATGGACCAGATGTGAAGTTAATGTAGGAAAGGAACACTGAAGGAGTATAAACAGATGGTGAATAAAATAAGACCTTTCTGTCTCATATTTATGAAGAAGTCACATGTAAGAAAATGAACTTCTAAGAACCCACTGTGAGCAATGAAATAGGAGAGTCTGAAAGAATGAGTCTGGGACTGATCCTATTAAATAAACTCCAGTGTCAAAGAGCATCATGGGATGTATTGCTCAAGAACAATAAATCCTGTCACAAAGATTTCTGCCGCCAAGATTTAGTATCCATAGTATGCTGCACATACTGCTGGATCAGCTCTATCCTGCAGAACAGCTGATAGTTCTTGAAAAACAGGATTTTTTGGGGTCATAATTTCCACTGAAAAGTCCCACTTTCCATCAAAAACATTTGAACTTCATTACTTTTCAATCAACCTGACACTTTACTGTGTAGTTTTCCCTTAGGATTCCCTTTGCAATGGTAGCATTTACACTGGTAAAAGGTCCTGGTCCAGCATCCTTGCTCTGTAACTAAATAATCCACCTACTGTAATTTAATTCAGATGAGGAAAATATTAGTTTATTATGAACTAAAAAGGGATAAAGTGTTTCTACCACTACATTATTAAAAAAAAAAAAAAAAAAAAAAAAAAGAGTCTTGGAATTCAATGAGAATTCAGATCATGAGGTAGGCCTTGATTTACTTTTACATGCATGTGGATGCTGCTGTAGGGACTGAAAATGTACTTTTGTAACTGGAAGGCTAAAATGAACCCACAGCATTTTTAGTTTCACTGATAATAGTACCAGAAGAGCCACATTTACTTTGCATTTCTTTCTCATAATTGACTATTTTAACTGTATATATTCTGATGGGAGAATGAAACATGTGGTGGAAATTCTTTGTTGAAATAGTATGTCAATTATTTCAAAGTTATATTCACTTTAGAAATGAATTACCATCTAACGTATGCTCACTCAAGGTTCTGAGTTGAGAAAGGTAGTATATATGCTGCATGAAGAATGATCATGAAAATAAAGAAAAGAAAAAGGTCTGGACGTAATTATCTAGTTCAGTTTTGACTTTCCTCAGTGACTAAATAGAAAACATCCAAATTTACATAATCCATGGATTTCGCTATGTTTGTACAAAATTGCAACAATTAAAAAAATATCTAAAGCCTGCAACAGACGTAAAACACAAGCCAGTAATATGGGACATATGTTACAGCAACGTTGACACTTGAACTCTTAATAGAATTTTACATTTGAAATTCTATCAGTTATTCATTTTCTACTGATTGAACACAATAAGCTCCTCATGGTTTCTAGACATTGTCCAGAAACGAATTAGTTATGAATGTCTCTTAGACTCTTAAAGAAAGAGATGGCAGTTATGCTTAATATTTTCTGGGGTACTTTCAAAAACCGGCAGATGTGCAAGAAGGAGAAGAACTCAAAATGAGAAGAGATGAGATCTTTTGTTTTATCTTTTAAAAGAGGGAGATGTCATACATCACAGAAGGTCATACAAATGTAGAAGAGAAAAAGGTGGAAATGCTGAACGCAGGGACAATTTCCTGGTTTAGAAAGTATTCTTGCAACAGCAAGTGAGAATCAATATTATGTAGATTCTTTCTTTTATATATAAAAACTCTTTTAATGACAGGATTTTGGATTGCAAGCTGTCTGGAGGACAATGAATTTGTTTTTTCAAAATTGTTCTTATAACTTTTATGGTAAGAATGATATGTAAAATCTTAAGTGCAATGATATTAAGTTGAATGCAATATTAACATCAAAGTTTATCCTTGCTAGGCTAAAGAACACCTTCTTAATTATTATCTAAGTCTCATGACACCAACCGCCCTAAAACTTGACCTTGCTTCAAAGAAGGTAGAGGTTGAAATCCTAATCAGTAGGGTTTTGGTGACAGAAACGGGCTTCAGCTGTCTCAGGGAAAAGATGGATAATGGTCTGGATGGAAATGACTTCACAGGACTTCCTAACTCTTGGGTCTGGTGTATGTCAAGCCCGTACCCTCACTCTGTGTTGGAAGGAGCCCCAGGGAAGGATCACGTCACACACAAAATCACAGACTGGCTGAGGTTGGAAGGGACTTCTGGAGGTCATTTGGTCATACACCATGTTGCCCAGGATCATGGCTGTATAGCTTTTGAATATCTCCAGGGATGGAGATTCCACAACCTTTCTGGACAACCTGTTCCAGTGCTCAGTCACCCTCACAATAAAAAACAAGTGTTTCCTTGTGTTCACACTGCACCTCCTGTGTTTCAGTTTGCGCCTGTTTCCTCTTATCATTGGGTCCAGCGTGTACCTGAAAAACAGGGAAGAGAGCTCTGACCAAAGCCCCCACATGCAGAACAGGCAGGTAGGGCTGCAAAGCAAGCCTTGGTGAGCATTGCCATACAGCCTGGGGAGCCACGTCTGTATTTGTGGTGGGAGTCTTGCTCTTCCTGATGCATCACAGTGGAGCCTGAACTTCTGTTAGTGCACAGATGGAGCCCCTGTGAATGCACACGGGACAGCAGTGCCATCATGGCACTGCTAATGCACTGCTCTCCCTATGGTCCTGCATCCCTCAACTGAGTGATAGGCTGCGAGGCACCAATGTGGCCTTGGCTGGCCAGTAACTTCTCAGAAAAAGAGCACTTTTGAAGAAAAACACTTCCTTTTTTCTCTTCCCATTCCTCGTTCCCTGATGTTATCTATAGGGCATTATTCGTTCCTTTGCTTCCATCATTCAGTTTTGAAGTGTTAAAGTAAATCGTTATTCTTCTTCATGTCTCCCCCCTTGGCCATGTTCTCCAGGGACTTTTCAGCTCCTGCTGAGCCTCTATAATCCTAGGCCAGTTAGGGGCAAGAGACATAAGCAATTAAAACAAAGAACTGAATTTGGTCCAGGGGGACCTTAATGTCACAAAATCTCAGAAAGTCTTTGCAAGGAACTAAGTATTGAAGTTACTAATAGCTGATAAACATTAGACATATACAAATCTTTTTTAAAATGAGAATTGGGGAAGCTGAAAAAGTGGACACTGCTGGGCTTTTACTATTGGACTTTTACCCAGGGTTATTTGGCAATATAGGCATGAATGACTTATAATTTCTCACAATTTATTTAATTTCAATATAGATATTTTGAATATTTCCTTTAACTAAACCAGTTCTAAAAGAAACTCTTAAATCTGTTAGTATGTCAAAAGTCCTATTTTTACAATGATAAGGTATAATAAATGACAACATAACTGCAGAAAGAGCAGTCAATCTTATGAAATGTCAAAGGATACAAACTGGGCTTGCCATGTTGGTTAACATACACTTTAATTACAGTTTATCTGTTGCTCCCTTTGTTCTGCAGTAAAAGTTCTCCATAATACTTATACTTTTTTACCTTAAAATTTCTGACTTGGGCTTTTCTTCCTAATATTAGAAATGTTAATGTCTAAGCATGTGTTTATGTATGTATGGGTATATGTGACTGGGAAACCAGGGACATTTTTCTGTCTAGAGCCACGACATTCCATAACAAATGTGCTTCTGGGTAAACCTCATTCTAAACTCATTATGAACAGAGAGCAATGTTTCAGTAAGTCTTACACTTGCTATTTCCTTCAGCTATTTGCTTAACACTTTCTTCACATCTATGACAAGTGCTGCCTGGCTAGTCTGGTAGAACCAGGAACTCAGACTAGTTGTCCACCAAATACAGGCAAGGAAGAGACTTCAAAATCGATAGTAATTTGCCATTGTACAAGTTCAAATCTGGGCTGCTAGAAACTTTTCTGGAGGTAGGTTGTTCTCTCACCATGTTTCTTCTGTCTTCCTCCTTTCTAACAGTAACAGTGAATGTTGTCGGTGAACTGTCTTTTGGTGACCTACATGAGTTCATGTAGGACATATAACATTGGTTGAAAACATAGTATAAATAAATATGATGTATATATAAGGGACTCCAGTCTTACATAAAACTTACAATTATATACAGACCTAGCTATACAAAAATATCAATATAATATACACTGCACAGAGGATGGTAAGTCACTGAAATAGAATAGCTTTGAATATTTCTTTTAGAGATAAATGGCTAATACCCTAAACCATGTACCTCAGACCTCCAAACAGTCATACATTTTTGAGTACTCTGAAATGTTTGGTTAACCTTTTTTCCATTCTAGCTTTTACAAGCTTCTGCGCTTCTGGTTTCTGTCTGAGACTAGAAACCTAAGCACCAAAATACCACAACAAAGACAGTGTTCAAGATACTTCAGGCTTGATTTAGAGCAGGAAGTATTTAGATTCTTTTAAGATTTCCAGTTAAATTTTCAAACACAAGAGCATTCAGGTAAGCATTCAGTCTGACTGGTGCTCTTCTGAACTGAATCTGAACATGAAGACTTTCAAATTTACCCCCCTACAGACAATAAAGAGGTCTATTTATGGGACAATGCTGTATTGGTATCATATAATCAATAAAATCCATTATAATAAATGCTGAATTAGACTAGCTCAATTACGTAATTTCTAAGCATTGCTTGTATGAAGCATATCTTGTATTGACTTACAGAAACTATAGACTGCATACTGAAACCTTGTAAGGAGCATATTTATACGAATACTGGAAAAAGAGTTGTCTTATGTATACACAAACATCTATATACAGACTGTGCCCTTAAAGCACACTTCAGTATTCAACATTTGTGGTATAATATGATTATATGGTTTCAGATCATTACTGTATATATTTTCTAAGAAGGAAACAAACAACTTTTTCAAAGAAAGTGATTGATCATAAACATTGGCTGTTTGTCACACTATGGTATTTGTCTTCCTTGCAGCATTTGCACCATTTCCTAAGCAAAGAATGGTAAGCATTGCAAAAAGTACAGTGCAATAAATATCAGTACCTTCTTTAAATATTTACCTGAAAATGACCTGCACGGCTCAGCATTTTTATGCAGCTCCAGATCCCATTCAAAACAAATCACTTTAACTCTTACTATAGTTTTAGGTTTTGATTTGAAAGGTTATTGTTTGTCTTTCAGGGAGTAGCTGAAATAAGACATAACTTGGCTAAACAGGTGTTTTGGCAAACACACACAAAAATATTATTGTTTGAACCAAGATAGTTCCCTTAACAGAAAAAGCGTGTCTGAAGGAGAAAGGGAGTATTTGGTGGTTGTGTAATAAGACCTGAATCCAGAGTTCATCAACTCAGTGGGTCAGGACTTTGGAAGGGATTTTAGAGACATTTAGAGAAAGATGGCATTTAACTAGCTGGAAAGACTGTTAAAGGCTGGAAAGAGGACCCTGATGACCGTATATGGTTAATTTCTGTCTGTATGTATGGAGGGAGAAAAACTCATGTGTCCAAACAGATCACAATGCAGCTGAAGTTTGTTTAAAATATTTTGCTTTTACCTTCACATGGAATCCAACTTCTAATGCCGAAACAGAAAATCTGCAATTGTCACATGAAATGCTAAATGGTAAGGAATTAATAAACACATACAGATTCTGCTGGCAGCATAGAAAAGAGTTCTCTACTTTGTTAATGTAAGCATTATAAATATGAAATTTACATAGCAAAGCTTCAATATTGCCAGAATTTTAAAGCAATAATGAGACACTGAGAACTTACTCTAGATGATGGAGAAGACTAAGGAAAAAAGTGATTCCCTTTTGGGATGTTTATGTAGCTCATTTATTTACCCTGAAAACATGCCAGATATCTGAGAACAGGCTGTGAGTTAACTGGCTCAAGAAATTTTGGCTACTGAACTGCTAAACCTCACATATCGAAGAGATTAAGTTATAAAATGAAACAACTTCTCTGAAGATCAGTGGGATCCTATGTGAGGCTGCCTTGAAGGGTGAAGGAATGGTATCAAGCTTGCTGACCATAACTCGCTTGCTGGTTATAACTTCCTCAAAACACAAGAATAATCCACCCTGACATAGAATAGATCAGCTTGACTGAATGGGGAACTTAAACTGAATTGAAAAGCAGAAATGAAGGGATGAAAAGTGCAAGCAGGGACAGGCACCCAAGGAGGAATACAGCATCATCCAAGCACTCTGGGAGAGATAGGAAAGTCAGACCTTGGCTAAGTGGAAACTGGTGAAAACCAGTGGAAACCGGTGAAGGAAAAAGTCAATACGAATGACTTCTACAGTGAAGCAAACACCAGGGCAAATGTAGAGCTGCTGCTGAAAAGTGCAGGCAACCTCATGCAAAGGGCAGGGAAATGGCTAAGGCACTCACAGCCTTTACAGAGAAGGTCTTTAATCAGGCCTCTTGGGTCTGCACGCCAAGTAACAACATTTGTGGAGGGGAGGAACCCAGTGAAGCTTCAAAGAGGATCACCCTAGTGTCTACTCGGGTGAGCTGATTATGCACATATATATACAAGTCCACAGGACCTCACAGAATGCATCTAAGTGTGCTGAGGGGGTGGCTAATGTTACTTTGCATTTGATACCAGGGCTGGCAACATCTTCATACAGATACTATGTCTGAGGGAAACACCAGGCTAGGGGAGCAAGACCAGTAAACTGGAGGGCAGGACTGACATATAGTGGGACCTGAACAAGCTCGAAGAACAGGAACCTCATGAAGTTCAGCACAAGTAAGCATGAAGTCCTGCGTTTGGGAAAAAACCTAATCCTGTGCAACAGTACAAACTGGAGACTGACTGTTCAGCAGATGTACAAAAAGGTACCTGGGAGTCTTTGTGGACACCAGATTAAACCAGTTCAGTTGTGTGCCCTTGCAGTGATGAAAGCAAAATACAGCCTGGGCTATATCAACAATAACCTGGTAAACCATCACTAGCACTGACGTATGAATACTGTGATTACTTATTGGGATTACTTATTACTTACTGCGATTGCTTACTTCAAAACTTCTTAGGACATTCTTTGCTGTTTAGAAGATATATTTAGTTATTGTATCAGATCACGTATTCACAGATAACAATCTGCATGTGGTTCAGATAACAGATTAATTAAGGAGTTTCAATATGTTCTCATCAGTGATGATCCTGCTTCAGCTTGGCACTCTGATTAAATCTTAAAGCGCTTAATGAAGTCCATTTGTGCTCCTGAAAAGTGGTTTTATGTACTGTCCCTCTGTACAGAACAGCCTATGTAAGTGAAGGGGCTTCCAGAGCCCTCCAGATATTCAGCTACACGTTATCTGTTGAAAGAAAGAGGCTGTGGCTTGTCCTAAGTCCTTTCCAAGGAAATGATTATGAACAAAATGATCGATATTTCTGTTTTCTTCTAAGGATCCCATGCTCACAAAGGAGAATCAAAGGTGAATACTTTCAATACCTGAAGCGGCTTAATTTACAGTCTGCTAAGGACGAAGGACTTCTGAAGACTTTGTTCCGGTGAAAACTGAGTTATCAAATATAGATGTAAATTTTTTTTGAAGCAAACAAACAAACAAAACCAAACAAACCAAAATCAAAACCAAAACCACCCCCCAAAAAAAACCACTCCAAAAAAGTAGTGACAGAATCAATATTTTTGAAAAGGGTTTTTCATTCAGAAACTTCTGAAAATTTCTGTGTACAATTTCAAAACTAGTACAAGATTTAGAATGGTAACCATTTATATGAAATTACAATATACAGGACATACAATACAGATCAATGTATTGAAAATGGGCCACAATACCTAATGGACTAACTGTGGTCTGGTTTTACTGCTCAAATTCTTTCAAAACTATTGAGACACCAGGGCCAGTAGTATTGAGCAAAGTGCCTAACTACTGCTATACCTTTCTCTAAACAAGCTTTAGTTATTAGCAAAATGAAACAAGGAAAACTGCTCTGCATGGGAAGCCACAGGTATTAGCTTTTTTTAAAAGCAAACGGATTTTAAAGCAGTAAAATAACTGAAAGTGTTATTTTTGAATAATGAAAGTTACTGCAGATGTTCTTGTGCTGAAGTTAGGCACCAGTTTCAGCTTTTTGCTGGCTTTTTCTTGCTGAACGCTATTACTCAGTTATATATTCAAGGAAACTGAAAGCAGAGGTGAAAATTTCTCCTCTATGTTGCTAAATATAAGAAATGAACTAAGACTGCCTACTCCTGAACAGATGTTAATTGGCTGTTCTTTTCATAAGAGTCAAACGAGCAAATACCAAATTTCCAAATCCAGCTGAAAGGCAAAAGAAACAGAAATGTTATGACAGACGTAGAAGACTGCTGTCCAGGCTGGTAGCCAGGCCACCTGAGACCAAACAAGAACAGCTGGAAGCCAGCAAAAATCGTTACTGCCTCAGTAGAGCCACAGTCATGTATTGTAGAAATGGAGAACAAATGGTACAGGAAGAATGAGAGATGTACTTGAATTACTAGAGAAATCTCAGATAGCTCTTGAAAGTGGAGGAAAAATTGAAAACCTGAATTATTGAAATGAGGCAAGAATAAGGAACACTATATATCCTTTTCAGAAGCATCATTATAAATATTGGGAGCACTGAAATGACCAGTACAAATGTGCTTCCAGTGGAGATTGCAGCCTACCCAGCTTTTTCATTTGTGAGTCATGAGTATCCTAACAAGGTATGCAGTGAATTTAAATTACACCTTGCTGGCAAAATACTATCAACTCAGAAATATATTGATCTCTTAGATGAATTATGTCATGATAGCAAAATGATGCCATCTAAAATAATTTATCAGAATGGAAATGAAAGGATTAGATTTTAATACTGATGTTGCCATACTACTGGTGCTACCAAGACCTCAAGCATAGCAATGTGGGCTGAACATTTTTCAGGACCCAGTAGAGTGATTGTGCAGTTAATGAAAGGAATTCCTCCATTTTTACTTTTAAAAATGGTGGTGGAAGTGAAAATTCTTATCCATTACTGCTATAGACTGAGGTCAGTTAGATTCTGCCTAACTCTGCCTTAAGACTATAGGGATAGGATTCATTTCACCGAAAGCTGGACACCCATTTTACATTTGAGGACTGGCACCAGACTCCCCTTCTAACTAAAGGAGAACACATGACAATTTACCCACTCTGTTTAATACCTATTTTTGTTTGAGGTGAATAATGGCAGAAGCACCTTTCTCTTTCCACTGACTTGCTGTTTGTCTACTTCTCTCTCTCAGTCACAGGTACGGTGATACATATGCGTTGAACTGTTGCATCATGTGATATACCTGCTTCCACTGGGTTTAGATAATCAGTTCTTATGCGTATTATGCATTATAGATGTTTACATTTGGCTAAATAATGCCACTACAGATGCTGAAAACTTGCTGAGAAATTCAGCTTACTTCATATAATTCACATAATTCAATTATCAGATTATCCTAGGGCACCCAAGACTGTGTGTACTTCTTCCACTGTTCAAGGACCTAAGCAGATGCATCTACATTTGTCTCTTTGTATAGTCTTTTTTATTTACCACATGAACGTATTTTATTGTCTTGGAAGAAACTGATGACAGCAGAGAAATATACTGTTGTCAGTCAAAGCCTCTTAACCTAAATGAAAGAGCTCTTCGCGCTGTAGTCAATGGATGTGGGATTGTGGGAATAAATGGTCAATCCTTTTGCACTTTTGTATTCCTGCTGAAATGTCCATTGTATTTCGCTGAAAGTAAAAATGACACATTGCAAAGGCATTGGATTGTCCCATGAAATACAGCAATCCACAGCATGTTAACGAAATTTTTTTTTCTTTTCATAATGACCTAAACTGCAAGAAAAAACATTGTTTTCAAAAAATCATAATAATCATTCTCAGCAGTTTCTAAGTAATAAAGTCTCCTAACATTTCAGGCTTTTAATTCTGTTTTGTTTCTTCCACTGAGGAGATGGAAAAACCCCTAGATCAATTCAAACTCATTTTTCAAATGTGCTCACTTCCCAAGCAGAAACAAATTACCACCATCTCTCTGAGATTTAATTGCTTTCACTCCAGAAAAACACCCCTTCTGCACAGAGGGATGAAGCAAAAGAAGAAATGCTAGATGAATCAGTAAAGAATGAGTGGGTTTGAGTTGTTTTTTCCTTCTCTTAAATTAACTTGGGGTTAGTTGTCAGTTAATATATAGTAATTTGCACATCATGAAGAACTCAGTAGAAAATCAGAAGCTGAAATATCTGTTCACCTACAGAGTTCCAAAAGGAGGTGCTTTTGAGGGGGGGAAAAAACCCAGGAGAATGAAAGAAAGAGAAAAAAGAGAAAGAAAGATGGCAAGAAAAAGGGAGAGAAACAAAAAGAGAGAAAAGAAGGCAGTGAAAAAGCAAGAAAGTGAGAAAGTGTACCTGCATGAGAGAAAGAAAGGAGGAAAGAAAGAAAGGAAAGAAATTTGACCTAAGTTGCAATATTTCTGAAGCAGTGGGTCCAGCATGAAATAATGGACCAATCATGTGTAACATAAAGGAGCTCAAAGTAATAAGATTTGGTAAGGTCAGAGTCATGATTTTATTGTATTTTTTTCAAATGAGATACTGTTCTTGAAAGTGACGCTGAGCTATAGTAGGCAGTGGTAGGAAAGGAAACATCTTGTTTACAAATGTCAGCCAGCAATTAGCGTCATTTAAAGAGTGGAACCACAACTGCTGTTTTCTGTTAACTTTGAAAACCCCATCTCTTTCTTGTGGCCACATTTTAAGAGGCAAAGTAGACAGCAAGACTCTGAAACCAGTTCATAAATAGTTGATTTCATATTTTAAAATCTTGCCTATAACTGTCACCCCCCTCGCGTGGATCACAGATGGTGAAGAACTAATTTGTTACTGTTTGATAACGGCTTTTATGTATCAAAGCTCTTATTTACTACTCTGTGGGGGGAAATGACAGACTAAAAGCAATTATGTGTTTTTCTTTCAGTTTTTCTTTAACCACTATGCTCTTTGGCTTTTCTTTTTTTTCCACTCCTGACATGTTTCTTATTTGAAATATAGCATTGTGAATCTTTTACATATGTTGGTTCTCATTTAACCCTCTTTCTGGGTTTTCAAGAATGCATCTGGCCAGGCAGATCAACTGTAATCTTTCATGATTGTTTATAATGGCCCAGTGATAAGTAATAACACTCAGGGGTGTCTCCCGGTAACAGCGTATTACATTTCAGTATTAAAAATGCAAATTGGGACTTTGCTTTTGAAGATTGTCAAGAAAATGTTTCAAGGAGGTAGGACAGCTACCAGGACGCCTGTAAGTGAAATAACCCACTCTCCCCACACCATGTGGGGCCTCTTGCCAGCAGGTTTTCTGAAGGAGCCCCTTGCCCCCTCCTCCTTCTCCCAAAATAAATAAGTGAAGAGACTTTCCTCTGTACGTGGTATTAAGCAACTGACGTTAAATCTTTGGCCCTGGAAAGTCAAGCACTCCTGCATCTTTCCATTTTTTTTTCCCTCATCGGTGATGTGCAAACCACTCACTTGGTGCTGCCACCAAGAATGATTTTGCTGTGGGTTGTACTTTCTGGTGTCGCACTGCAACAGAGCTGATGGGGCTGAGGGAGCAGTTTCTGCATGTACCTTTATTTTGAATAGATAAGAGGTTCCAATTTGGTGATGGCCAAGGCTGATTTGTTGGTGAGCTTCCTCACTGTAAATCAGTGGGCCTGCTTGTGTGCTCAGAGTTTAGGCTGTGCATGAACACTGTGGTGAATTTGGTCTTTAGCGTAGAATTTGTCCTACTGAAGTAAGAGTTACATTTAAAGGCAAAATAATGTTATTATAGATAGGAAACTTCAATATAGCAATGTAATATCATAATTATGGTTATAGGCTGAAGGAAACACTGCCTATTGCCACTGAAATCAATAGGAATTTTCCCACTGACTTAAATGAAAGGAGGAGTAAGTCACCATGCAAAAACTTAAGGAAAGATTACAAGCTTTTGCTTGTCTCATTACATCCTTTAAATTACTTCCTGGCTGTCTTTGCCTGTTTTACCCTCCTATTCTTCCATATTATGCCCATGCTGGCATCAGGAGGTACCCGTTAACATCAGTGGGACTGCTTGGGGAACAATATACTGCTGAATATAAGGAAGGACAGAAAATTCTCACAAAATAAGAATATACAGAGCACGCACTTCTATACTCTCTGAAGCTTGCCTATTAACCAAAGCTTAGACTAATAGGAAGAAAAATTGAGGAAATGCAGGAAAACAGAAAAGAAGAGGAAAAGGAAAATGAAATTTAGGAAGCTAGTATGCCTGTTTAAAGATGAAACATCAGCAACGTAGCCCTTCTTACAACCAAAATACAGGAGTAGCACATATTTCCAGGCTTTAATACCAGAAACCTTCAATAGAATCCATAAATCACTTCCACATGTTTTTGAATAAATCTGTGTCCTGTATTTTACAAATTGCTTTCTCAAGACACAGTTTGAGTAAGGTCAGCAGTCCTTCCCTCCTCTTGTTTGACTTTCTCAGGGTGAAATTCACCCCTGGCAGTTGTCAAGAACAAGACCTGTGTCACTGAACTCCTGCCTAAGCCAATTGATTTCCAGTGAGAGCTATATTTAGGCTAATCAGGTCCACTGTGTCTGGATGTGGCAATGAAATAGCTGAAGCATGCTGTATCAGGCCCCATTTGAAAATGCTGGCCCAAGTGTGCCTGTCATTTCTGCTGTATTTCAGACTCTCCATCATTTTGATAATTATACAGCTTGGAAACTTTTTTTCTTTTTATAGTCTTTGAAACTATAATGAAGTCTTCAGCGCTGCCAACCCAAACCATCCAAAAATCTTGAATCGGGCTTGAAATAATCATGAGATTGGCCTGAAAATCATGCAACTGAATGTACTTGGCTTCTTTTTATTTGCCTTCTGGTTTTGAGTGTTTAGGGTGCAATGGGGTCACATTTGCAGGGTTTCCTCTGCATCTGTGTGGGCCAGAAATGCAATCTTTTTATAAGACAACTGAAATTCCTTGGGTATTCACATGACTCCAGGAGCTGGGATTTAATGGGGGGTGTGGGGGGGTGTGTGGAGGGGTGGGGAATCCACTGTGTTTGGGCTTGTGATAAAATTGGAAGCCTTGGCAATACAGAGCGTCTCACATTCAAAGTTTGTTTATAAGGGGAATATAGTTTGGTGGAGAGAGAGAACAGAGTTCCCTTCTGTTCTTTTCTGACTTGAGAGAAATTCCTCCCAAAGGGTGAACTTCACTTCGCAGAGCCAGCACAAGGCCTATTCAGCATCTGAAGTGATGCATAGACCTGGCTGTGGCTCTCTTTACATGAATTTACTTCATGCTACATTAAGAGAAGCTGCAGAAGTTATTGTAGCTGAGATAGTTTAATGTTCACAAGGAAAGAAAAAATTCTTTATAAAACTGCCCACGATCAAGGATTTAGGAGCAAAGTCCAACAAAGAGTGGTATAGGACTGAAAGCCCTTGTGAAAGAGGATGGAGGAGGCCCTTCAAGGGGGAGAGAGCTGGGGATGGAAACATATGAGCCATTTGGTGTAATTAAAGGTAGGAATCCAATTTTAGGACAAGTACATGTTCATGGAGTAGGAGGCATGGCTGGAGATGGAGGTAGGAGCAGCACCTGGAAGAGTAAACAAGCAAAGATGTAGGTGGGAAAAAACATTCCTCCAAGTTCTCTGTTATTACTTCTGTCATATGTGGGACATAAAGCTTTGCATGTAGGACTGAGACATAAAAGCTGGGATTCATTTTGTCAGTTATACATATTTACAACACAAGAAATTTTAAGTGGGAATCACCTCAACCACCATCTACATGTGCGCTAGTTCCTTCGTAACCAAAGCAAATTAATATGAAGCAATTAATCTCATCCTAAAACAGGCATCTAGAACAGACTGGATAAACTGCACCAGAAAAATGTCTTTTTATTTCTATTGGCTATGTAGGAAACTCAAGTTGATGGATTTTAAGAGGACTAGTTCTTATGCAGACTATTGGCAGTGCAGAAGTTTAAAGTTAAGTAATTTTTCCATGTTTTGCTTAAGAAAAATCTTAGCTGACATCTTTTTGAGCAATTCAGGATATGACTGTAAATGCAGCAATATGTGTATGTGCACATGCACAGGGTGTTTGGATAATTTTTGCTTATGTTAATGTCTACATTGGGAGGTAGCAAGAGTAGGGAGTTTATTGCTGCTCCTGGAGAAGACTGGCATTGAACAAGGCTGAACTGCATGAAGAGGAAGATTAAAGTATGGCTCTGCATCGTTTATACTACATGATAGGTGCCTGGATATTGCACAGTGGCCACACTCGGGGATCCTCAAGTCCAAACCAGTCCTAATGTCCTAATGTCTCAGACCTGTCTATAGTGCTTTAAAATCATTTGACTGATTTTCTTTTCTTCTGTGACTAGCAACATCTTTAAGTAATGCACCATTAGTGTCTCTTACCCCAGTTGTGTGTGCCTTAAAAATTGGCAGAGTGTTTTCACTCAAAAGGTATCACATTCAATTTAAGTACAGGATTTAAAGCGTGCCAAGCCAAGTACTCTTTGCCAGCAATTTGACATCCTGAACAAATAAGGTTTGAATTCCTGCTCTGAAACAGGAAAAGGATCATTTAGTCTGTTTGAATATCATTTAGAGTAGGGTAGTTTTATTTTTTTGATGCAGCAGTAGTGTCAAGCGTTCACTCTGACAGGTTTATTGAACTGATGGTTGTACATTAAACATACAGCTTTAGATAAAGCTTAAATATATATTCAATTTTCTATGAAATCTAAGTTATGAAAATGCCCTATGATAGGTAGATTATAAACGCAACATAAAATAAATGACAGCCAAAGGCTCTCACAGCAGTTTTTCCAGCACAACTATGACAGAGGTTAAGAACAGGGACCAGGGAGATCACACATGAAGGAATAAAGCCACAGAAAGACATAGGTATTTATTTGCCAATTCAGGCACAGAGGTAAAACCTTTTATTGTCAAGCCCTGCCTTCTTCCTTCCCTTTGTTTCAGCTGTTGTCCATCTTTTGAGACAAACTGCTTCAGCCAGTAAAATTTCTTGGGTGCTTTAATTTCTGCTGCAGAAAGACTGATGTTGATAGTGCCTGCTGCCTTAAATAACCCTAACCTGAGCATGTGTCTGTGGAGCAGTGGGACAGGAGATAGACATGCAAGTGAGAAGATGCCTACTTGGACCTGAAAGAAGTGTCATTTTGGGTTAGTTTACAGCTGCCTTAGGTAGCTCTGTCAGGAACTCCACCAGGATGAGGAGTGTGAGTGCTCTTAGTGTCCAGTGTCTGATGAAAGGCAAAATGGAGGAATTAGGGGACGAGTGCAGGGGACAGCACAAGCTGAGCCAGGCTCCTCTCCTAATGCTCAGAGCCCACCCATGTAGGTTTGTATCACCATGCAAAGCCAGCTGTGCACTGACTGCCATGTAGTGGTCTTTACCTGGTGCTACAAACCTACATGCCTGGCTTACATGGCTGTATGGTGCGGTGTTAGCATTTACCACTGTTGTCCGGCAAGATGGAGTGGCAACACAGGAGTTCAGATAGACAGCGGCAGAATTTTTGCTTACACACATGTATGCAAGACTGCATCCCATCCTCTTCCTCTTCCGCTTGATTTAGACTTCAAAATGATTTACAGAAATGCTGGTGTGGCATGGTAACATTTTCTAAACCTCATTTGGCAGACTTAACCCACTTTTCATTCATGGTCATGCTGTGCCATTGTTCAGAAAAAACCAGCATTTTGTCTTATGGCTGTTGCAGCATGACCTTTATAAATAGTATTAGCTCTTACCTGCTTATCATTGCTCCTTTTTTTTTTTTTTTTTTCTTCAACAAAACCCCACAACTTTTTACAGAGCAGTTGTAAAAATAGTAGCAATAATAGTAATAATAAGAATACCAATAACACCCTTCTGTTTGCGTTCTGAGGCTCCTTGATTCATATGCCTCCCTCACTGAGGATGGGATTGCTGTGAAAGAGCCTTCACCTGTGTCTAATTATTCATCTGCTGAGGTGAAAGGAAGCTAAGGTAAGTCAGTGTGGAAGGCTTCAAAAGACCTCACCCAGGAAACAGTAATTTACTAATTTTACTTTAAAGAATGGTTACAGATTCTATTGCTTTGTGATTTAGGTGAAGAAGCATCTGATTTTTTGTATATTCTTGTTAAATAAGCTTATGTGTCTGATACTTGATTTAATGAAAGATATGATCATGTGATAGAAATTGACAGTACACTCAGACAAACTAATTTAAGTGCTCTCATGGTTTATAGACAATCCACAGAAAATTTCCTTAATTTGTATTCAGCCTGAAAGCACTTAACAACAAAATATTAAGCAGAAATCACTAGATGCTTACTGTCAGAGATAAGCTGAAATACCACACTTAGCACAAACATTGTTTGCGTAACCCATGGTATATTAACTATAATAAATACTAAGTCCCCAAATTTAACCTTTCTGCATTGTACTTATGATGTCCTGGTCCTTTAGCTACATGGATTCATTTGCATGAAGACAAAATACATGCGAGAGAACCCCTGTGAAATAAAAAGTCATTGATGCCTTCTTATTTGTAATCATATGTAAAAATGCAATAAAATCACACACACAAAAGGAACAAATGCATTAATGTTACTGTTGTTCTTTTAGCAATTGTTAATTTGACAAATGAGTGTTTTAGGATCTAGCTCTGGCTTTTGCTATTATGGATCTGCTGTACCATATGCTATTATTCGGGCTAGCAATGGTGACGCAGAGCTCATTTTCTGTCTACTGATCAGTGTAACTTCCTGAGCTTGTTCTGCGCTATTGATGAAAAATATCCCTATTTTTTCTGGGACGTCTAGCAATTAAAAGTGATCTCAGGTATTGCCATTCTGCATTGCTGCTTGATGTTTATTTGCTCTATCACCAGCACAACAAAGGAAAGGCAGCTTTAATTTGCTGTATGTTGTGTAATGCAAACGTGAGTTACTGTATATCCCTTAACAGCCCATCATTAATTTCCCTTGCATGCCGTTTCCAGGTTTCGTATATTGCTAGCTGTTGTGATAGTATGTAAAGCATCAGCTGCTGTTTCACAGCTTGGATTTTAAGAGGTCCACAAGGAGAGATCAAAAGCTGAAATTCTAATATTGCCTCTAATGGAAGAACTATTACCCAAACAAGCAGGATGTAGATTTCTTTCCTAGCAGAATGCTGCTATGGCATTATCACGCTAATAGCCTTGCAGCATTCAGGACTCTGGCAATGTATGGTTTCCAGTTCTGAAAAACAATGATTTATTTTATACTTATTATTTTGCCTAAGGAAAAAAAATCTAACTAGTTTAGAAGCAAATTTATTTGTATAAATTCTTACAATGTGTTCATCAGCTTATTATATAGGTGTAGCAGAAGAAGCAGTGTTACTGACATTGGACATTTGTGGTAAACAAAGATTAAGCTTAAAGCCAGAACTGTGTGAGTGTGTGAGAATCTCACTTGTGTGGAGAGCTAAAATCATATAATTAGTAAAGGTATAGATTGGGACCAGTTTCTATTCCAGTTCTAACGTTCTTCCTAAACTGCAGAGCATCTTTAGCAGTTGTCTTGGAGGCAACGTGACTCTCATTTGACTCACAGATTCAAACCATCTTTCTTTTCTGCAAATTTGAAAAGTATTAAATAGTCCAAGGGAAATTAGGAAAACTGGTATATCATGAGAGTCTAACCTTTTATTCTCTAAAAGATTGCTTTGTAAAGAAAGCTGCCAAGATGCTTGTTTTCTAAAAGAAAAGCAAAGAGAAGTGTTAAAAAGAAGGAAATTTTTGTTTGATACATGGAATAATACCAATCCCTAAAAATAAGGAGAAGATGTATTGTTATGGTTTGATCAAAACAAAATCTGATGTCTTTCATGGTTGAAGGTACAGGCCAGACTCTAGCTCTTGAAGGAATGCCTGAGATTTTTTTAATTCAGTCATTTATCACCATTCACATTCTGAGCTAAAGTTGAACCGAGATAAACATAAAACTGTTACTGTGAGACCCCTCAAATAAAATTTGATTCATTTGATTCAATGTTTAGGCATTTGGTGCCTTTTAGGAAAAGACCACATAGAGCTTCATGTATGGTGTTGAGACTGTTATTTCATGTACCTATTTCTGAAAAATTGGTTGAGAGTCTTTGCAGAGTTCATCCTTTAGAAGGGAAGTTGTTTAACTCACAGAAAATGTCATGAAAAACTGATTACCAACAAGATGAGTTAGCATCTTCTGAAACCCATGTTTCAGAATATATATGACAAGTACAGCCATTCATGAAGTAGAAAGAAACAAAAACAAGGGCTTAGAAGAAAGGAAATTGCTAGGGGCAAATGATAGGTGCAGGACAGTCAAAAAAGACATTCTGTACAACCACTTCCTGGATAAATATTGTTCTTTTGTGTTAAATTATTGCCTCCTTTGCTATCGCAGCTTGAAGTTGCTTTAAATCTCTTTACCTTGTTGAACTCAGTC
The DNA here is from genome assembly GCF_015220075.1 of Falco rusticolus. Lineage (NCBI taxonomy): Eukaryota > Metazoa > Chordata > Aves > Falconiformes > Falconidae > Falco > Falco rusticolus. The sequence goes on from NC_051192.1 coordinate 63,789,329, forward strand.
TCAAAATCTCTATCTATTCCAGAACAGTGCAATGGAGAGTAATGGGCTTTTAACCTAATCACAATAAAGCCCAGAGAAATAAAGGAGCTTGACACTAGACCAAAAGATAAAGCTTTCGGTATGTAGATAGCTGGTTTTCCTTGTCTATAACACAGAATTTCTCTTAACATTTCTTTATAGAGGCCTTACTTGTAAAAAGATTAGTTTTCCCCCAGAAAGTTTTTCCTTTGCTGCAAAATGACTCATTTTCAAGAAATCCAAAAGTTGGAAAAAAAAATATCTAAGTTGCAAATTTCATGCAAAATTCTGTGTCTTTTTAGCTTTTAAACTTGATGCACAGGGGAATGTATATGATGGGATAGAAATCTGGGTCACAGCATGAAATTCCTGTTTTTGTATTCATAAAAAACAAACTCCATATATCAAAGGAAGGAGGTGTGAAGTAGTAAAAAAGAAGAAAAAGAGAAAAGCAGTCTAAAATATTCTCATCTCTTGATATTTCTCAAACATACTGAGATCTTTTAAGACATGATACGATTTCCTCTAACATTTTGTTATTGAAACAAAAATGTTCACTTCTGTGCTAATAACTGCTCTAAACTTACGTTGTGAAGAAAAATGAGTGAAAAAGTTCCAGTTTTCCTGTATGTTTTTCTATAAAAAAACAGTCCTAGGCCCTGTGCTCTTATGAAGTTCTCAAGTGGGTACTAATTTGTATAGCAAAGCAGGACAAGGACGCTGAATGCATCCTTCTGTACCCATATGTTAGTAAGAGCTGCAGGGATGATGGTATGCAAACAAATCTTTTTTGGTATCATAATGTTATCATGATAACTTACGCCTTTGAGGTCTAGAGCATCTCATCTAAGTATAGTACCTAAAGAAAGAAATCATTAGGTACATACCTCTTTTAAACAAAACTGTAATTTGTATGTCTCCTGCACAGCAGACCAAATTTTGGACCAATTACAGTGCAATCTGAATCTTCAGAGTGGATTGTTTGAATGATCTTAGTTTACAGGCTAACAATGACTACCAGGTTAGTTCAAGATCTCATACTATGGGATAAAGCTGTGGTTTCTAAATGAGCCCACATGTTATAGATGGAGCTGAAAATGCCAGTTTGAGACAAAACACACTGATCTGAGGATGACCAGTAAATGAGAACTAGTTCCTAAAGAAAACATACTTCAAGCATGGCATTTGTAGTGGTAAAAATTGGGACTCTTTTAGGCAGCAGTGGGGAGATCATTTTTTTCTAACGCAATTCTGTTGCAGAAAGACAAGGAAATACAGCATGGTTTGAAGAAGAACATGCCAGTCATTACATGAGGTGCTGTTCTGCTGCTCTGGGATTTTTTCTATCATAAGATTACTTAATAATAACTTAAAACTAACCTAATCATGAGTGGGAAAGTGTGGTTTTAAGTTGCTTGCAAGACAAGAAGTAGAAACCAGGAAAAACAGTTGCCACTAAACCTCATTGGTTCTCAGTTCTTTTTTAAAAGCTTGCTAAGCTCACTAATGCCTGTTGACAAGGAGCTCAACTGGCCACCATTGAATTTGCATCTAAGGGATGAATAGCATCAGAGAAGGGACATGACTACATCCATCTCTTAGTAACTTCCCTTGTGCTGTTTGCTTGCTACTAATTATGTCCCTTGTGCACTCATTTGCTGTGGCAGGACACATGGGGTATCAGCCACCACAGGACAAATCAAATGGTATTCCATGCACCCAGAGAAGGGACAAATTCTTGCGGCTTGGTCCCAGTAAAGGTTCACAGTGCTCATCTTCATTTAGGACCCTGAACCTCTACTTGCTGTCCTCTTCAAAACTACACCCCAAAACCCCTGAAAATTACTGTGGGGGATTAGTGGCAGAAAGGAAGCATTTTCCCTCTGTAGTGGCCATAGATATTCATATTTGCAGAAGAGATATAGGCGACCTTCCTCCACGTTCTCCCAAAGATATGTATACCCTGAAGAGGGGATAATACCATGCTTTAATATTGCTAAAGGGAAATAGTATTTCCAGGAATTCATGAAAGAATTGTATGTTCATAAACCTCTTGGCCATACTTCTCCCTTTGGGTGGAGGCTGTGCCCTAATGGCATAATTGCACTGTCATTGTTTTCATGTTATAAAACTCCCTCAGTGATGAAACATCAGTAGAACTGCAGCTGAATGTGCTAACCCTTGAGAGACACAACTCTGCTCTACTATAATACAGTCAGACAGGGGGGAAAAAAAAAAAAAAAAAAAAAAAAAAAAAAAAAAAAAAGATTCATTGATAAAAGCCACATGTTTACCCAGTGGCAGAATAGTTAGATGTTGATACCAGTTCACAAAAGCGGTATATGATGATCTGCAAATTAATTATACACTTGGATTGCCAGAGATAGAATGTCAGCATTTGCTGGGATTTGCATGAATGCTGATTTAGGCTAGAAAACAGTGCTTATGCTCGTGCTAATCTTGAAGCACCTCCTTTAGTCCCAAGTAAAAAGTCACGACCTAAATTACATTGTGTATTTCATTTGGAACTAATAAAATGTAAGTACAAAAAGGGAACATTTGAGTCAGTTTATTATACAGTATTTGACCATATCTACCCTACTAAAACTTCACATCCTTTCTCCAGCGGTGCCGTATGGGAACACAAGATTGCAATTGTGCCCCAAGAGCATGACAGCAGTCCTCATAATAGTTTCTTCAGTCTTTTTTTACATTGCTTTCCAAAATGATGCTGCCATATGTGCTGTTATATTTAAGCAGCAGATGCTGTGAACTCACAAAGTTGAAGAATGCTGAAGTATGATACCATTTGAAAACAGGTTTTCTAGGGAAAGCTGACTTCTTGCAAGGCTTTGGATTTATTTCAGGCATTTCATTACTAATTACAAAAGGCCATATAGAATGCATTTATACCACTTATTGGTTCTGTCTTGGGGCACCTAATATATGGGCTATCTAGCTTTTACACTATATTGCTCTTCCCACAGCTACAAAGCTGCAATAATCTCTATTTGCAACAGTGCTAATGCTTTAATTTTGAAAAGGAGCTGGGAATGGATCTTCAATTCCACTCCTTTACTTAACCAGAATTTGAGCTAAGGATGATATTGCACCATAAACCAGGCTCATAGTATTAGGCTCTGCATTAGCTAAATAAGGGTATTATGAATAAAATGTTAGAAAATTCAAATAACTTCAATTTTCATTGATAACTGACTTTCTAATCACTCTCATGTTTGAAAATTAAGCAAGCAAATTCACAGCCTAGTCTGAAGTACATTGAGACTGGCAGACCTTCTGGATTTAAAGGGAGTCAAATCAGTTCCTATAGTATGCACATCAGATACGTGGGCTAGGAGCTGAAAGAGGATGCAGTAGAGATATGGAGGAAAATGTGACCTAAGGGAACACATCTAATACAGAGGTTGCTTCATGGCAGTTGTTTTAGGAAAATAACAGGATCAGGGGACTGAAATAAGCAGAAGTATTCTTCTAGCACTGATTACTTGAGTCAGTTTAATTTCATGTGGAACTTCACAGGGTTTATGAGACTGAAATACCAGGCTCTGTAAGGCAGTTCTTTTCCACACATGGGCATCTCTGAACAACTGCAAGTAAGGCAAGGTGCCACCATGTCTTGTATTAGTCTACAGCAATTCTTGCACCTTAGGGGAAGGGGACTGATTTGGAAGGAAAGGAACTACCCATTGACAAGAGATGTCTGGGGGCTAGAAAGTTCTGCACCTTCATTGCATTCTTGCACACACAGATAAAATATAGAGTGGTTTGGGTCTTCTCTCACCTGTGGCACTGATTAACACTCCCATCAAATGTATCAGTGGAAGTACAGGTCTAACTTTCTTATGGTCAACTTACAAAAGTTCTTTTTCTTCCTTAGTGTATTTGGTATAAATGGCAGAGTTTTGGCAGTGGGGAAGGCTGCAGGGGTGGTGTCCAGGGGAAGAGACCAGGGGCTGCCTTGTGTCAGATACAACCAGTATCTCCAAAACAGATCTACTGCAGGACACAGCTGAGCCCACCAGCTAAGCTGGCAGTGCCTTTGTGAACATATGTGTTAAAAAGGGAAGAAAAAGGCAGAGGAGGAGGGAACAAAAGGATGAGAAACAAGAGGGACCACCAAAGACAGAGGAGGGACTGCTCCATGGCAGAACAGGTACTCAAGTGTAGGAAGGGATGGTGGCCTGAGGAAAGCCCACAGCAGAGCACAGGAAAAGAGTGATAAACAGAGAGAGACCACTATACATGGACCCCCCACCTCTGGTGCTGCTTGTTGCCTCACCAATGGGACTGAGTGTAACCTGTCAATAATGAAGGTGGAGAGGAGTCTGAAGTGAACAAGTAGAGTGGAAACAAGGAAGGGAGGAGGAGAGGAGCCTAAAGTGCAACCAAGTCTGGGAAAGTGGAAAAAAGATGGGTTTTCTCTAAGTGTTTTAGTGCTTGCCTTTTATTATTTGCCAATGCTCTAATCAGTAATTAAATGCTTATATGTATTGGCAATAAATTAAATACCTCAGGTCAAGTTTGTTTTGCCCATGACAGTACTTGGCAAGTGATTTTCCCTGCCTTTACCTTGACACATGAAATGTCTCACTCTCATTCTTCTTTTTTCTCCCCTGTCCAGCTGGTTTGGGGTGTGGGAGAGAGTGACTGAGCATCTGGGTGGGTGCTTGGGTGCTAAACTGGGGTGAATTCACCACAGCAAGGAATTTTATTATCAATGTTTCCTCTTCTTCCTTCCTTCCCCTCACTCCCCACCTCCCTACCACCCCACCACCCTCTTTCATCTTGTTTTCTGTCCCTTTATGATAGTTTCAATGGGAGAAGTGTAACAAATACAGTTGACATGAAGGCAAGTTACTGTTCTGGAAGTTAATGCTTGATTCTATCAATTCCACAATAAAAGAAATTGGTCCTATTACAGATGCCTCCAACAGAAAGATACTGGCATCCAGATCACACTGTGCAATGGGATATTCTAACCGGTCTGCCACCATTTTCTACATGAAAAATGTAGCTCTGTTCCAAAGAGCTGGTAGATCTACATACTCAGTATGGTTGCCACCCAAAAGTCAGGTAAACGGGCTTGTGTTGTATGTTTTTTGCTACCTTACTTCCTCTCTCACTGTGTTTCCCTCTTTCATATTCGTCTGCCATTTTTGGGGTGACAAGGTCATTTTTATTAAATGTGCATTGAATCACCCTTCTTTTGTTGCTGGTCCCTGCAGCTCTTCTACAGCATTGCCAATCCAGCACCGCCAGAGGAAGTACTGATTCCAGTAACTTCATAATGTTTAACTCCAGTTCTCAGCTGACCTGACTACTAGCAGGATTTGGATCCTTCCACCTCTAGATACCCCTAATTTGTGTTGACCGTCCTCCCAGTTAAAAGCTCTGTGTGGTGCCCCCTTTCCTGTTAGAAGAAGAATGAAATAGAAATGGTGATGAAACCCTTTCTCCCCTTGGAAGGGGTCATGCAGCATGGCTGGGGTGCACTGGTAGGATGTTGAGATAAAGAGACAACTTCCAGCTAAGGTGCTTAAGGTTCACAATATCATAAAGGACAGTGACTACTTTGGTGGGGTGGGGAGCCTCGACTGCTCTCTGGGGGTCCAGACTCCTTTGTGAGCAAGAAACATTTGTTAACTCTTTTCGGGTCTACAGGTTTTGTGTCTCAGCTGCAGTCTTGTGGTAAGCTGATAGGCACAGGGAGCAAATGGTCTGAGAGAAAAAACTCTTGGGTCCCCTTGTTTGGAGAGCTGTCACAGGCCTGCAGTGGAACTGGAAGAAAGGTGCAGATGAAGGTGAGGGAGAGGAGGACAAAGTGTTAAATATGCTGACTTGGACTGCTGGATTGAGCTTTTTGGAGAAGAAGGATGAAGCTATAAAATCGAGATTTATATTTTTATGAGTTCAAGGGAGGATGGCTCCCACTTGCAGTTCGGCTTTGAGTCCCTCTAGTAAAAAAATTGGCTTAGAATGAAGTTAGTGAAGTTTACTTAACACTGTCAGTAAAGTTTCCAAAGAATCCCTCACTCAAACCCCCCTCACTTAACTAATAAATAGATTATACGGGTATGTGAGGAAAGTTATAACAAAACTGGGGCTTTCAGTATTTCTGCTTTCTGAACAGAGTATCTGAAGCAGATGAAACACTTGTATCGTTTTGCTTTTCTTTCCAAGCTTAGCAAGGGTGCTGCTCCAGTAAATGACAAAATCCAGATAGAGTGTGGGAGCAGCAGGATCCCAAATTAAACAACTGGGAGGTTGATAAATGCTTCCAGTAGCAGAGTTAACTACAGATGGAATCGTTTGACCATTCGACACGCCACAGTCCACTTGTTGGGGGCTTCCGACCATCTCTCTGCAACATTAACTTCATAAAAACTTCCATCAAAGAGCCCCCACCAGAGTCACAGTGCCTTTTTTAGAGCATTTTCAAACAGCAGAAATAAACGTTAAAAGATTCTGCCCTTCCTTGGCTTTTTTTCTGACAGTAAATTAGAATCAGATGGAATGTATCATTATTTCCACAAAGATTATAATGCAAATTAATTCCTTTACAATAACTTAAAAAAAAATCTTTAAAAAAAAAGGTCTTGATTTGGCCAACAAATTCTGACATAGAGAAGTTTTGTTCAAGGCTGATGTATCCCAGTTTGTATTCCTGTCTTTGGCCAGAGGACATTCTTCACTAACCAGCACTTTTAACAAGGAGTTTATTAATATCTTGGACATGATAATTTTGTTCTTAATTTTTTTTCTCCTTTCCAGGTTAGTTGCTTTTTTTTTTTTTTTTTTTAAGTACTGCGCTGATATTCTGCACTTCAAAGTGACAAAATAATTGCATACCTGGCATTAGGCAAATAAATCTGCAAGAAATTAGAGTATTTTCGTTCTAAGAATCTCTAATAATTGGAGATGATGTAATTTTAAGACAAGAGTTTTCAAAAAGCAGAGGCATAAGAGAAAAGGCATAAACAGGTGGTTCCCCTGCCTTCATGCTGGTGAACACTGAGCAAGAGAATGTCAGTGCTCTCCAGAGAATTTGTTCATTTGGAAGGTGCTTTATCAGGATGTGGATTTTGTGAACTGGAAATTTAACAGAGATGTGAGACTTATTATATGCGGTTGAATGTAAGTAGAGATACAAGAGAGGACTGAGGTGTGTACATTTCGGAGGATGATAATTCATTTATTTGTATTCACTGATTCCCAAATAGCAAAGCTTATGACACTTTTGTTAGCTACCTACATGATGTAATTTCTAAAGAAGACAGCGTTATACATTTATGCTTTAATGCCTGTGTTCTTCACTAGTATTGGAGTTAGGAACATCTGCTGCTCTTCTTCTCTGTGGTTTTTTTGTGTTGTTTTTTTTTTTTTTTTTTTTTTTCACAAATTGACTCCAAACACACCTGAGAAACTGCAGAATGATGACCCAGACAGTGGTTGTATTTCCTTCTGAGTTATTAGGTCTTGCTTTACTGTGAGCAGTAAAGTAAAAGTAAAGCAGAGTGAGACTTTTAGAGTGGTGAAAATCAGAGTTATTTCAGTTCTTCTCTTCATTTTTAGTGCTCTGTAGAGTTCTCAGGATCTAGTAACATTAACAGTGCATCTAAATTCTAGCTGGGAGATTACTTCATAATTGTAGTGGTTTGGAGTTACAACTAAGCAGCTAAGTGTATCACTATTATTTTATTATTTGTATTTATATGCTGTAGTATTCACAACACACTACCCAATATTAACCCATGCATTGTACACACAAAGACTCAGTGCTTACTCTGAAATGCTCATGGTCTGAACACACAAGCAGGTACTCAGAGGTCTTCAACATTTTAAATTAATTTCTAAATACCTGTATTCACATATTTGTATATATTTTTACAGTAAATATCTTTCTGATTTTTCCAGTTATAACATAAAACTAAATTATTTGTCAGAATTGCAAGTCTGGTCACAGCACCTCATTTCTATTCATATTATGTACATCACCCGGTTGTTTAGTCTTGTTTTCTCAACTATATTGAGGTAGAAACTCTATATTTATTTTTCTGTAATGAACATACCTCTTGGTACCCAGACTGCTCACAGCTGGCCTTTTAAAGTACAGTCTTTTCAGGCTTCTATCCTTTCTTCATGTTACGCGTCAGATCTATTACTGCTGCTCTCAGCGGCTGTTGAGACAGGCTGTAGGTGATGAGGTGTAGGTATATTGCCCCTGCTAAAGAGTCAGGCCAGGCAAGGTGTTTAGCTATGCACAGATGATATTTGGTGCATAGGACAATGCTCCCTATCAAGCACTGCCACATCCTACTATATCAACTACTATATCAACTATAACAACCAATATCAACTACTATAAGTATTTTAGCAAATACTGGCACAGATCAGCTGAAAAGAAGTGGTAGCAGAAAATGTCATCGAATTGTTTCACCAGTGTCAGGAGGATGAACTTCATGAAGATGCTTATACCTCCGTTACTGAGCTCCTTTAGGCTGAGGCTCCCAATGTATATTATGAATAGCCATAAATTAGTTATCACAGTTAAAGGGTTGCTAGGACGTTCATTTTACAAATACCAAACAAGAAAAGCCCAAAGGCTGTAGTAGGTGTATTAAAAGATGATTTAGGACCCCAATTCAATTTGAAATTGAGTAACATGTCAACTCCTAAATACTCTACTTATGTTCTCTTTCTGTTCTGAAAGGCTCAAGATCACGTGGGCCAGGTTGCCTGTGGCAGAAGTATCCAGACCTCATGTTTCCTATCCTTATCCCTTGGCCACAAAAAATAATCTTCCCACCTATCCAGCACTGAGGTAAAACCTTGCTTCCTTCATAAAGAAAAATAAACCATAAGTATCTAGCAAAGACATAGAAAAGCTCTTAAGCAATTTTCTGCTTATTATTTATTTGAATGTCCTTCTGATGGGTGACTATGCCTTTGCTAGTGGCACTCAAAGAGCCAAAAGAAACATATGTTATGAAAAGTACCTTTAGCAAAACAGACAGATGGATAGGTAACACTTTAAAACAGGGTGGCCAATGATTAGCAATTCATTTGGTATTCATTGCGATAACATTAATTGTGATGAATAAATTACATTTAGCATCACTTGGAATTTTCTGAAAAGAATGTTTGCCTTTTTGGTGGCTTTGTGAAAAGGAAAAAAATAAACCACTTTTCTATTTTTTTCCATTTTGTTTTATTCTTCCCATCTCAGAAAATAGTTCATTTAACACCAGTCTATGCAAGAAAACCACAAGTTGTGCGTCAATGCTATAAAATTTTAAATGCTTCTGATGTTATTATCATATATAAGTAAATTTTCACTCAGGTCATGCTTTGAAGCTTTCCCTTCTTTTACAGCAATTGAAAAATTTCTAAACTGCTCAATCCTTTCTGCTGCTTCATCACTTTCCTATTCAGTTAAATACACCGCAGAAGTGAAAAAATATACCTATTGCTTGTAAGCTGTAAACAGTCAGTAGATTGTGTTCTGTTGATTACAGACGGTTTATATTGGCTGGACTGGGCTTTAGCTGTCAGCACATAAAGACAGAAATGGACAAAAGAGGCTCTGAGAGCAGATGTTGACACTGGAAGCTCAAATTCTGGGATCCTCAGCCTGTGGCTGTGGAAGCCCAGCTGGGAGAAAGAGACAGGCTGCATTCATAGAGCCTCTCTGGGATCCCTGCCCCATGCAGGTATCCAGCCATTGAGAGACAGGAAGATGAAAGGCTGCTTCACAGATGTCACCTGCTGAGGGTTCAGCAGCCTGTCCAGAAATGTCATGTTTGGCAGCTGGTGGAGGATCCCTCCCACCAGCTCTGGCGCACAGATTCTCACAGTATTCCGGGAAAGATGCTTACACGGGGGCTTCCTAATGAGATGACATTAAAGAGAATTTTTGGCTTCTGCCTCTAACAGCACATTGACATTAACCTAGCTGTCCATTCATTACCCAGTTCTACTGAAGATCAGTCACTCTAACAAAATGAATTTTAGGCATAAGCACCAAGCCAAATTACCCTGGAAAATTGTTGAGATGGCTATCGCTTCTCATTCTGTTAAACTGATTCTGCATTCCTTTGTTTCTGTGTAAGTTTCTGAAACTGCTCTAAATTCCACTGATACAGGCTCAGTCGAGGCACTTGGCCCCAAAAGCAGCAGAAACTGCAAAATTCCGGAGGATATATGGCACTTAAACATGGCACACTGAAACTCCTGAGTCCTATTATCTGCTTGGGTAATAATACATGACCTCATCAGAACACACATTTAGAACATAGGCAGAAAAGATCAGAGAGTATTGGTAAGAAGATAAAAAAGGAAGGCAATAAGAATTTGGCAGAAGGATGCTAAGATCTGAGCAGAAAGGTGCTAAAGTGAATAAGAAAAAGGTTTACTACTTAAATGGGTTGGGAGGGGTAAGTGTTTGCTCTTTTTCTCACCTACGGCCCTCAGGTCAAAGCAAATGGCACATGCTTAGTCCTTTGCCTTTTGGGCTACTTCTAATCTGCATAGAAAGAACAAGGGATCCTTTTCCACACTGCATACAGGCTCAGGGAAATGTCAGGACCTAGTTCCTCTCTCACAAATCAATGACCTTCTCAGAAATGTCTAGAAATATTATTTACATGCATGGGATCTAAAATTGGCATTTGGGTGATCTGCAACAGGAAAGAATTACTCAGAATGGTCAAATTTCTCATTCAAGTTTTTGGAAGCTTTACAATCTTCACTTTTTTTTCTTCTTTCTGTATTCAATGTACACATAAGAATAGCTGTGCCTTTAACAGGTGAGATTTTTTTCTATAGAATCTATCTAGTAGTGTGTTGCCTCTTAATAGCATTCAGAGGTATCAGCATGTCACTGAGTCCCAGGAGAGGACTTTCACCATGATCATCTACACTTTTTTGCAACTATAGCTTGCGTTGTTGTTTTGGTCTTTCCCAAGGAGGCTACTTGCACACCAGGCTAGAATAGGCAATGCTCCTCAAGGCCTTTGGCATAAAACATTTGCCTGAGAATACCAAGTAGAAGAACTAACAAGAAATTTGTTTTATTTACATCAAGTGGTTGAAACTAAAATCACTTTTTGGCTGTGGTGAGTGAAACTTTAGAGCATTAGGGCCATCTTGACACTTTGGGCATTTTTTTGCAAAAGAGAAGGAGAAAAAGTAATGAGTGAAAAAGTAGAGGAGAGATTAACAGAAGGAAGTAAACACACACTGAACAATATATCCCAAATAAATTCACAACATTCACCAATTAGAGAAGCATACAGTGTAAAGGTCTTGAGCTTGGAATGGCCCACTAAAGTCAACAAAGCACTGGTGATTAAAGTTACTGTTAGCTCTCAAAATATGTAAAATTTAATTATTTCCTTCTTTTAAAAGGGACTGGGAGTCCAAACTGGGATACCTTTTTAAAAATCTAATTCTGAAATGGTAAAAGATGTAGTATTTTTTGAAAACTGGATTTTTAATGTGAAATTCTGATAAGGGGAAAATGTAGTTCCAATGGTGTTCATAACATTAAGACATTGAAAGAAGAATAAAACCATAAAATAAAAGGATGTCATATACAAAAGCAGAAAAAACCTTAGGTCCTGGCACTTTTTAGTGTTTCTTAGTGCATTTCCTGCCCTTTTCATGAGTGAACTTTAGAAAATGTTGGAATTATTTCTTTAGGAGACATTAATAAGCTGACCTATGGAATATTAAATATACGTATCAATGAATTTTTATGTTTAAAAAAGTAGTATTTGGTTTAAAATACAGTACTATATTCCCTACCACCAGGTTAGACTTCCGTCTAGTTGAGAGGGAGTTTTTAATTAAAGAACATAAAATTTAAACGGTTCAGAAAATGTCAACATGGGTTCCTATTTTCAGCCCAACACAGATGATAGAACGAGAGGGCATAAATGAAAATTAAAGAAAAACAAATTCAGAACAGATGTCAGGAAGCGTTTTTTTCAAGCAGCGAATCATAAATGTGTGGAATGGCTTACTAGGCAAGATAGTTAAGGCAAAAACACGGAGGTCATTAAAGAAACAATTAGAAGACATCATGGTGTAGATGGAAAAGGGAATGAGACATGATGAGCCAAATGGCCTCTACTCGCTCCAAGAATGTCTCATGTTCTCAAGAAATCTGGACACTAGTACATGGTTTTAGGGCTCTAGGGTAGGTGCTGGCTAGAAATCCAGACAGCTCTCTCCCTCTGTCCTCCTCCTCTCTCCCTTGCTTTCTGCAGGTACCCTAACACAACTTTCATTAATACCATCAAAGCAGTTTTAATGAAGGGAGCATTTGCATCAAATATGCATTATAGATGCCAGTGAAACTTTGAAACATTTCCTACGAAAAGTGATTTTATTTCCATAAAACAAGTTTGCCAGTGTAGAGCAACAGGCAACCTCTATTAGCAATGATGTCTTCTACTAGGAACATTTTAATATCCTTTCTTGTGACTGTTAACATTATGAAGAAACATTAAACACCGCATGTAAATACCGTCAATGATGGTATGGTAGAACTACTTAAAAGAGAAAGCCAAGTCTTCTAAATAAGTCAGGACAGTGCACCTGGCAAGTTTTACAGCAGAAGCAAAGACTCAGACCTTGCTGTTCTGTCAGAATGGGTCAACCACAGGATATGGCTTAGGTGAGGACAGATAAGAGAGCATTTGGTTTACTATCAATTGCTTGCAGCTATGAATGGAAAAGGAGGACAAGCAAATAACCTCTGTTTGCTCAAGATTATTTTGAAACAAAATAGAGGATCTGAAGAGATAATTATATCTAGAAAGTGACAGATGTTAAAACAACAAGATGCTTTAAAAACAAGTATAGACTAGATATGAACTAAACCAGAATTATTGCACTCTGCCAGCTGACCGCAATTATTTCCAGCTTATGCTATTTCAATAACCTGTAAAATTCTAAATATGTGGGAACTAAGGGTCACATTTTTACTTTACAACTCTAGAAAGGGTTCTTTAAAGGGGTAGTGCTTTAGGAGGGTAGGATGATTTTAAAATGATCAGAAACCCGGCTCGTGCTGGGTGAAAAAACTACTCTCGTATTAAGCTGTGTATTATAAACGGAAAACTGCATCTTGCAATGTTCTTGATATAGATGAACTGATATGAAATGCTATTAGGTAATCCCAGATAACAGGTAGGATTTGGTCTTTTAGGCATGTTGAGATCATGATTACGTGCTGCAGAATTTGAACATTTAACAATAATACATGGTTGGCTTCAGATCCGTTCCCCTCAATGCACTGGCCACATGTGAGGCAGGTGTCTGAGCTCCCATGGGGGATGGGGTGCGTGCGATCTGAACTATAAGGGCAATGCAGCCTAAATAGCAATTTAGTCAATGAAGTGCAAAAAAAATTCAGCTCACCCTGAAGCAGATAGTCATGTCTGGTGAGCTGAATTGCTATTTAGGAACAGCAGCAACTTTAAATCATAGTGCTGTTTGAGAAAACCCTTTGTGTCACTACTATTATTTTAATTTTCTTTAATCCATTTAGGAAGTGGTTAAATATAAAATACATTGATCCTTCTCCATGAATCCCAGACTTATTGAATGAAACATTGTTTATGGTTAAGTTACTCTATAACTGATTTAGCCATCATAAGCTTCTTTTGTCATCAAGAAAGAGAAACTGGCCTCTCCAAAGGCCAAGGTTTCATCTAGTCTAAAGGACATCAGATCAATCAACACTATAAAAGTGCCCATTTCTGTCTCTTCAAAGGGATACAAAGGGAGCTCAGGGTGACTATACTGGTCTTGAAATCTCATTAATTCTGGTCATAATGTTCAGTTCTCACCTTTCTACAAACACTCTCTTTATCAATGTATACCTGTATGGCCCTTAGTTCCTTAAAAAAAAAATGTTCTTTACTATTGTTTCTTACAAGAAGGTAGAAGAACACAGAACAAAAATCTCAACAGAATGGTTATTTTCCCCTCCCCCTGAGAGAACAAGAAGAGCTAAGAAAAGTCAACAAGCAGGTCTTACCTCTGGTAATATATGGAATCCAAGCAGTATTTCAATAACATTTATTTCTGTAAAGAACATCAACAGAAAACTAAAAAAAGTAAATTTTTGCCTAGCTCTAGAATTTACCCGTGGTTGTTCTCCTTAAATTGTATACAGTGTTTGAACGTAATTGAAATTATACCCTGAAATGTACTTTCCTTAGTTTCTTCGATCTCCCCCTATTTATAGAAGGGAAATGTAGTATAGAAGGGAAATAGTATGAAATTACAAAACTGAGATATTATTTGGAAGGCAAATAGCATGGCTTCCCATAGAATGGGATGCCTCTCAGGTGGTTCATGCTATCTGAAAAAACTTTTTATTTGTAAGGTGGTGTCAATACTACAGCAATGCCCAGCAGAGAGAGATGACGGGCCACCTCAGACCAAATGAGCCTCTTTGATGGTTAAGCTTAGGGCAGGACTAGAGGTGCCTGCATCAGCCTGTTCAGTATACAGGAAAACCAGACCATCAGCTCACGTTTGAAACTTAACTTTCAGATGACTGCCAGTAAATGAGGGTGAATCATGGCTGCAAAGCTAAGCTGACTATAGCTGTCTGCAGCTGGAGGCCTGTACATTAAGAGTGCTCTCAGGCAGTGCCATGAGAAACACATAGACCAAAAAGAAAAATTTCAGACTTGTAGAAGAAAAGCAGACACATGCATATACAGAGGCAGACATGTGTCTTAATTGCATTCATGCAGCTATGCATGTTGCCAAATTTCACGTCGTTACATACAATTTGCAGTAAAACAGAAACATCTCAGATAGAGGAATTAGCAATACAGGCTTTCAATTTTGTTTGGGTGGGTAAGGAAATGCTCACCAAGGTTCATCACATGAAGTGCCAAACCCACTGTGATTTAGCAATTCTAAACACTGTGGAAGTTTAATAAAACAGGCAGTAAATTGGCTTATGCCATTGGAGCTGTGCTTTTGGCTACATGGCTGAGCATTTGTTTTGGAAGCTGGAGACTCTGGTTTTGGTCCCAGTGTTAATTAATTGTACCATGCATTTGCACTGCAGTCCACTAAGGAAGGTGTAAGACAGTGTCTGGATGTGGATTATTTAAACATTACTGACTCATCCAAAGGGCTTTAGTGGTCAGGTAATGACCAGCTGTAGCAGTTAAGGGCTCTAGGTGAAGCCAATAGTTCCACATTTGTGAAGGACCTCCAAGTGACTCTGTGCTGCTCAAATAATTTTGGACTGTTTTTTTCTTCTGTAATTTGATTTATTTTTTGAATGTTTTTAAAATCTAAGACTTAACGTCATTAGACTGCTGCTCTGCTCTGCCAGCGCACAGCAGACTCTGTTCAGTGGTCACAGTCTGCTCATCCTTGCTTTACCTTAATGGGAAATTGTTCTGTCTGAAGCAATGCAAAAGCAAAGTATTATGTGCAAATTATCTTAAAATTAAATGTTTCTCTGTGGATGGAAGATGTCAGCTCTCCCTCCAAAAGACAAATTGAGAAAAATAGTTTCTGAATGGAAAAACAGAAAAAGTCCATCTCTCCAAACAAGTACCAGGGTAGCTGTTCAGATCTGTGGAGCTGTCAGTGCCTTCTCACATCCTGTTTAAGGCTTGATTGACTTTCTAAAGCACGTACCTTGCTCCACTCCTCATGCTGCACTCAGGACTACTGAGGCTTCACAGCCTGTACGGAGTGAAAGGCACTCTGTAAGAGGCACAGCGGCTCCCTCTGAGCAGCGAGGAGCAGGAGCAGTGCTGTGCTGAAGAGCAGCGCACGCTCTGCACCATGGCATCCAGCCACTAATAGTGGAGTCAAGGCCACTGCATCCACTCCCCACTTTGAAAGGGGATTTATCAGGCCTGTTGCTGTTTTATTCCTGGATGGCTGGAGCCATGACAAGCGGCAGACATTAGAGTAGAACGTAGGCTTAGACTACCCTATTGTCTTTAGATGGGTATTTGCTGCCTAACACACTAGGATTCAAAATTATTCCTCCTTCGTTATAACTTAAAGGACCATGTTGAATAGAAGGCATCTGGAGAGCAAACTGTTGGTAACACCTACTAAAAAAAAACTTGCATGAACCTGAGAAAGACAAAGCAGTGGGAAGTTCTGCTGTGGGGCGTCGGCTGCCTTCCATGGAATGACCAAGAACTGATGGAGACCTCCTTCAGGTGCGTGGTTGCCTCAGGCTGCCTGCACAGTCATGGCATCTTTTGGAAGACCAAACTGTCTAGTTTGGCTTTTATTCTGAATGTGAATCCATCTGGGGAAAGCTTGCCTGTCTCCACAGACTGCATAGGGAGCTTCATGGTCTTCCACTGACAAGTACAATTTTACATTCATGCTTAAGCCCAGTGGAAGCCAGTCCAGCTGAAAGCTGAGCATTTCTCACTCACTTTCTGTGATAATCACAGTGAGAAAAAGAGAAAATATCTACAAAGAATAAGGAAAAGATCAGAATCAAAAGACTGATAAGGAAGAAAAAGGTATGGAAACACGGTATGAGAAGGGAATGCCAATGGAGCTGCAGATGGAGAGTGAAGTGTCTTAACACAGAACATTTTAAAAACCCCACCGTTATCGCTTTGATGCTAGTTTCCTATTTCTTCATAAACTAGGGGACTCAGTGAACCAGAGCTGAAGAACTTCTTCCATTTTTTGCTTCTCTCTTAAGTTTCAACTTTTACTAGCAGTAAGCAGCAAGTAAGTAACTGGTACTTTTGTTCTGGCAGACCTTTCCTCTAGAATAAATTCCCATATGTTAAAAGATTTGTTTTGATTTTATATGCTTTAAAGATATTTTTCTATCAATACTGTTCACAATTTAATTACAATAATTAACATAGTTTTCCAATATTTTTTTGTGCCTTTGATTATATGCCTAAAAATGTTGCAGCTGTGTTTACCTATATCCCTTTTGTCTCAGGCTTCATCTGAAATGAGAATATCATTTTATATATAGCTTTCCACTGGCTTTGTGAACTGTTTTTCATAATATCCCAGTTTAGCTTCACATAGATTCATACAAAGGAATGTACTCAGCACTCTTAATTTGAGTGGTTCTGGAACAGAGATCAGGATAGGCAGAAATTCCTTGTGTAAATTGTGTGACTTTTCAAGAAACAGGAAAATATGTTTTCTGTTTGAACAACACAAAAATATGTATTACCAAGAGAATGCTGGGGGGAAAAAAGTGGTGGAAAGATACACTTTTGTCTCTCATTACTGAACAGAGGAGATAATATTAGAAAAAGCTGTTGGTTAGAAACTGATTTTTTCTCGTTTCTAGTAATATATGCAATCACTAAATGCTCTTTCATCATCCTTTGCCTAGAAATATTAGTTTATTTTCCATGTAGCTGACCTATTTCTGGGAAATGGGCAAGGTGAAATGTAATTCAGCTTTGTACAGCTGATGTGGACAAGAGATCTCTCACTCATTATTGAAGCATCAGCTACCATATGTGGTCCGTAGATCAGCCAAACATTTGTGGTCCAGCAGCTGCTAACATGAATTTCTAATGGATTAGGCTTTGGAGTCTCTTCACTGGGAATTGAAAAGGTCCACAGAGTTTCCAGAGTGGCCATTGGGATTCCCTTCCTGCATGAACAGAATCCAAAAGGGCCTATCTGAAAGCAATTGTTTCATGTAGGTTGCTTTGCTTGCCAGCTCCGAAAGGCAGCTAGCAGAAAGAGAACTGCTGTTGGGGTGGGGAATTTTAAAGCAATTCACCGAATGACTTGAGAATTGCTAGTTATGTGAACATAAGAATGGAAAGCAAAGACCAAGAGAGGAAGAAGAGGACAAAATCTGGGGGAGGAAGGAGGAATGGACAAAAAATTTAAGGATAAATAATAAAAGGTGGGTGAACAGGACCTCTAGGTCCTAAGGTGTACGTAGAGGAAGGCTCCACATTTCCTGCTACCACATTTCATTGAAAACAGTTTGCCAGAACTGGATGTTCTGAGAATGCAGTACCTTAAATCTCCAGGCATTACTGAAGTATACAGATTTCATAGTGCATTGAACAGATGAAGAATAAACTGAGGCAAAGTACTCAAATGGCTTCATTTTCTCTGTAGCCTATATAGCATAGTGGAAGTTTTCTACTGAAAAATCAGTGTGCTATGGATCGGCATCACCTTCCTCTGTGTTGTGTCCATTGCGTCTGTGATCCTTCTTTCATAAATGTGCCCAACAGGCTATTTAAAAAGAGACTGGGCTCTCTGATACATTTTTTAAAATGCTTTTGTGTACCATCCACAGTACTTTCCAGGGAAATAATGTTACGAGAGACTGAGATTATGTACTATTATCAACCTTAACTCCTTATAAATCATGAAACTTTAAAACTGTGAGATGCTTTTTTTGAAAAAATTATTTTCTGATTTCTGTTTGTGTGGTATGATTCAACCTGTTTGCCGCAGCTTTGAGGGCTAGAAATCTGTTGGTTTTATGTTGGAAGTTGAGATTTCCACTTAAGCAGTGCTAATTTGGGAATTAGTTTTCAAGAGAAATGACAAATATTTCAGTATTCATAGTAAATTCATGAATTGCACAACTCTCTTGACTTTTGAAGACGTCTCATATTGCTGCCTCTTTTTTGTGGACAGCCCCTTATTAACTGATCATTTCCTGTGACAACTGCTGGTTTTATTTCTTGGTCACGTAAGACAGGTTTCCCCTCTATACTTCGTTCCCTAAATACTGATTTGGCAGTTTGGTTTCTTAAGTCAAAAGGAGTTACATGCTTCCTTCAGGCATTTTAAATGAAGCTAATTTTAATATTAAAAATTATAGACTTACTTCAGTCATAAAATACAATCAGAACTCCAATATAATAATACAATTTCAATACTCCATATAATGGCATATCCCAGCATTAAATACAGTCTTAGTTAATTAATATCTTGCTGTAATTCTGAAAGACTGTTTAATTTGCAGGATGTTTTTTGAAATTTGGCTTTGATTCTGGAGCATAAATATTTGCTTTACTACACAGAACATTAGGGAGCAGTCAAAACGGGAAGCAAATCATCCCTATATCTCAGTCTGTATTCTCTGAATGGGGTCAAGTTAATTTGCACCAATGCAGGTTTCTGATGGACTATGAATCGGGCCAGAGGCATTGCCTTCTCAAGGAGTAAGCCCTGTTATTTAAGGTGTCAATTTTCTTCCTTCAGGAGATCCTTATTTGCTCAGATTTTCCTGAAACAAGTTGAACTTCTGGCTCTTCCAGCAAAAGACACCGCAACGTGTCTAAGCTCAGCTGAGCACAAACTGACACCAGTGCTGTAAGCTGCCGCAGAACTGGTGGTAATGATAAAAATGACCTTTTAGCATTCCTCCGTTTCTGGGCTCTGAAGGGTGAAAGTTTAGGGTTTATGTTATTTTGCCTTTTTTTTTTTTTTTAAGAGGTGTCTGCTAGGAAGTACAATCACTAAGAGTGTTTGAACAGAGCTGGGTACCAGGGAGGTACGTGCCCCAGCCTCGGCCTGTTACTTCTTCTGAGATATTCTGTGTCCGAAAGGTCCTGAAAATAGTGTATTTTCCCAAAAGGACAGTTTTCCTCTGGCTAATTCATTAACTGAGCTGGAGAAAACACTAACAGAGCTCATAATCGTGGCGATGAACGTGAAGGGTGGATTTTCCTGCAGGAGGTGTGCAGCAGGAAAGGAGACAGGCAGCCTGCCAAAGGAGACACCCAGGCTCGGTCTCAGGGCGACAGCGAGGGGCGGCAGAGCGGGAAGCTGAGGGGCGGGGGGGCGCGGAGCCGGGGCCCAGCGCGGCTGCACAGCGGGCGGCCTCCCTCGCCAGCCGGGCCGGGCAGGCGGCGGGCAGCGCGGGGGAGCGGCCAGGCGCCCGGGGCCCTCCTGACACCCTGGGGCCCGCCTGACACCCCGGGGCCCGCCTGACACCCTGGGGTCCTCCTGACACCCCGGGGCCCTCCTGACACCCTGGGGCCCGCCTGACACCCCGGGGCCTGCCTGACGCCCTGGGGTCCTCCTGACACCCCGGGGCCCTCCTGACATCCCGGGGCCCTCCTGACACCCCGGGGCCCGCCTGACACCCCGGGGCCCTCCTGACATCCCGGGGCCCTCCTGACACCCCGGGGCCCACCTGACACCCCGGGGCCCTCCTGACACCCCGGGGCCCTCCTGACATCCCGGGGCCAGCCTGCCAGCCCCGGGCCCGGGGCCCTCCTGATAGCCTGGGGGCCCTCCTGCCAGTCCGGGGCCCCCTGCCAGCCCCTGGGCTCTCCTGACAGTCCAATGCCTGCCTGCCATCCCCGGGCCCTCCTTTCAGCCCCAGGCCACCTGCCAGCCCGCCTGGCCCCAGGGCAACGATGGTGCTCAGGGGACACCCGGGACAGCATCACTCCGCTTCTCAGAGGGAGGCTTTGCACCCGCAAAAGGGCAGAGGGGATCCCAAATAGTGGGCTCAGTCCTCACAGAGGGCACAAAACTTCATCTTTTGATTGGCACTCGGGTAGCTGATGGCCTTGATAACTACATATCCCACATAAAACTGCTCAAGGCTTTATCACTCCTCAGGACTTGAGCCAAGATTTATTTTTTTAAAAAAATCTTGGCTGCTTTAAGTGATACGCCTCAGTAAAAGTGAAGTCACCTAAATGCCTCTCTGTAGAGCAAGATGCTTAATTTTGATCAGCAGAAATTGGAAAAGTTGATCTTGTGACTTCCCTTTGAAAGGAAGACGTTGTGCTCTGTGTGTTGAAGTACTCTCTTCATTCACTACTGCAAGACAGTTGAATCAGACTTGTAAAAACATGGTTCAAAAGCTTTCTTAAGAGTGACAGTGCAATATTAAGCATATGGGCATAAGTTGCTAACATTGCACATTGGTAGTCTTGAAATAATTTTACGCATTAAATGTACTGGATTCACAAGTAGAACATACTTTTGTAACTATCGTATTGTGAACTCTCTCTGGGATCGAGGACACCTGTGACTTCTTCAGCTGGATCAAAGGTATTCAAATACCACATTGTGTCCTCAGTAGCAATGGTACAGCTTCAGTGTTTTCAGTAGGTTTGCCTGGGCAGGTCAAGTGGCACCTTCAAAGGCATAGTTGCTACGTTGCTACAGCAGGAGAAATAAAACCCCAGCTGCATCATCAGAAGAACTAAGAGGAGTGAAAAAGCCCTGGAAGCCTTATTGTCACCAACAAATGAAAAATTCTAAAAAGATGCAGGCAGCAAAACTGCTAAGTGATAAATTAGGATTTTATGTGATATCTGCTGCAATTTAAAACAGCTGTACAGCTTGAAACAGTATTTCTTACTTTTTGGACCACAAAGCTGCCGTTCAACCCTCAACATTTCTGGTGAATCACGATACATTTTTGCCAACCATTGGGCATTCCTGTGGGTCACCGTGTATCCTATTGGTCTATGGTTTTACTGAACTCAAAGGCAATGTGGTATGGCTGGCTGTTACACTTCACCAGACTTCTGCTGATCATTACCACAACTGCATGGCCTGCTGGTGGTACACTGAGTGCAGCTTGGAAGCTACAGGGTCAGAAATGAACCCATTGTCTGATGGGGGAAGAGGGAGAGGAATTTGTAGAGCAGGCATCTGCGTCCAGGCTGTTGTTCTAACAGGCTGTGAGAGGCAAGAGACATTCTTCTCATCTTCTGGTGGCCTCAGCAGTCCGTTTCAGCAGCACACAGTAACATATAGCAAGTAGCAAAGCAGGTCATTACAGTGCTGTTTGCATCCATTTATTAAGGCACATTTCCCTCTCCCTTTTCATATCTCATTCACATGCTGTCTTGGTACTGAATACAGACAGGAGAATTTGATTCAGACAAATTTTTTAACCTCTGCAAAATTTAAGGCTCCTTTTCAAATGTAAAAAAAAAAAAAAAAAAAAAAAAAAAAAAAGTAAATGATCAAAGGGAATAGGAAGACCATCCTGAAGGGAGGGGTGGCAACAATGGAGATTGTCTGAACAAATCCTATGCATGGACAGCATCTCCAATCAGAGTAATTACTTTCTCTTCTCCAAGGAACTGGGAGTGGAAAACCTATAGTTCAGTCCAGACTGCTTGTAACAATAAACCAAATACCTTCCACAAAGAGCACTTCGGTTACTCTCAGATACCTTTGGCATTGTGGAGATCAGTCTTCAACCAGTCTGTGGAAGTAAAGAAACTCTCTTGCTTCAAACACTTTGAGTTTCCCACTACCAGTCACTAATGGCCGGGAGATAGCCCAAGTGCTTAATTTTATCTTTAGAATACTGGTGCTAAAAGAGGAAGAAACAAACGGATGTTAAGAAGCAAAATAAGTTTATTAGAAGTGGTAAGGAAAAGGACATTCCAAGGTCTTCACCTTCTTGTAACAGCTAAGGGCATCACATAGAAGTGTCATGCACTGATGATATGAGATCTTGTTAACAAAAGCCAGACAATGTCTCGTAATATCAGGATAGCTCTGCTTCTGACAAATCAAGGGGTTTGTAGGGGTTACATTTGGAGCACTGTGTGAATTCTCATTCAAATTAGAAATAACTATTCTTGATCTAGAGGCCAGCCACAGCAGAATAGAAGACTCCAAATTAACAAATGCATGTTGCAAAAGACAACAAAAAGATTAGAGACAAGATGAGAAAGATGAATGGTCCTCTTGACCTGTCCTGGCTTCTGGATGCCCAAAGTCATCATCCTGTCTGACAGAAGGGGAGGAAATCATGACAGAGACTTGAGTTTCTGTGAAACCTGATTATGTACATGGTCAGAGGGCTCCCACAGGCCTCCAGCACTGTGGCCCAGCAATGCCTAGGTTTTCTGCTGCTGGGATCACAGGAGCACAAAGGACAAAATTAGGACTCAGGCCAGTCTATTATCAAGGATGGAGACATGCCTGCAGAGTCCCTTTTGCCTAGCTTTAAGCTTATGCAGTGTCAATATTTAGGTAGTCAGGCTCATTTTCAGTCAGAAGGGAAAGGTGAACACATTTTTAAGATGCAGTCAACCTTGGCTATTTCAGACATTTACTTTAGTGAAGAATTTGCTGTCCAGAAACTCCCTTTGTTGGTTGACTCAGATTTTAGATGTTGAAGTTGGTCAGATGAATCCTGACCCCAAGACAGAACTGGTTGTTATGAGTCGCTGTAATTGCCATTTTAACTGTGTCACGCATGTTGTATGGTCTTTTCAATGTCCTCCTGTGTGTTTCTTGTCCTTAGAGATCTCCCACCATGAAAATTTCTGGCCCACAGTTTTCAGCTTTTCTTTTTTAGCTTTTCTTCTGTGTTGTTCTCTTACTTTTTTTCACCCCAAATGCTCATGTGCTTCCAACCCTGACTACTTTTGTCTAACAACACTGTCCTTATTCTCTCTCCCCCTTCTAAAGTAAATGAAACCATCTATATGCAGGGGTGAAAGGAGAAGGTTTTCTTTTGATCTAGCAATCATCTCCTCTAGTTTCTTCTCCTGTATCTGGCTGCTTGGGTCAGAGACACATGATTTGCTTTGTGTTTCTGTAGTGCCTGGTACAATAGAGCTTGCTCCATGGCTAGAGCTCTAAATCACAACGATTGTACAAAGAACAGGGGAATAATGAATAGTAAATGAAGTAAGAGCTAAGTAAATAGAGAACTACGGTGAGGGAAAAGGGAGTATATGGACAGCAATACGAGAGAAGACCAGAAACAAAGAGAAGGGGAGAAAGAATTAGGAGATGCAGTGAGAAAGATATTGGAGACTGAAAGTGAAAAGTCACAGTACCACAGTAGTAGGAGAGGGACTGGAAATGGAAAAAAACATCAAATGGAAAAAAAGATACTTTATGAAAATAACACTGGAAGGTGAATAACATGGAAGTAGTTCAGTAAGCCACAGAAGGTTTAAAAAAACCTCAACCCAAACAGTTCAAAGAAAATAACAGGATGAAAGGTGAGAGGAAAAAAAAAAAAAAAAAAAAAAAAGGCAAACAGGACAACCAAGGCATGGATAAACTGATTGACTCCAGTCCTGTAAGAACACAATTTTGAAGTTAAGGCTATCGAGCTTACTTCACCTGTGGACTGTCTGCATTTTCTTTTTTCTTCTGTCTTTCTCTCTCTCTCTCTCTTCTTTTTTTTTTTTCTTTTTTTCTTTTTTTTTTTTTTTTTTTTGGCATTTATGCAAACCTTCTTACTATGGTGTCTTTATCAACTTATTTTCCTGAGGTGATAGAATAGCCCGCTTTTCCACCTGGTTCCTCTACAGTTTGCATTCAGAAATGGCTGAGTGATAGTGGGCAGAGATAAAATCCGCACCATGAATTTTGCAGCCTGAGAGTGACAATGTTCAGTCCTTCCTTGTCAGCCAGAGCCCTCAGATGCATAGCTCACCCTGAGCTGCATGTGTACAGTTGAGGGCGGGGTTTAGTGCTGCTTTCCAGCATACAATTAACACAGAAGGTCTATACATTATCTCATCTTGTGTTTTTATTATTTGCAGCTTATTGTTCAACTGAGCATGTATCATTGGTTAATTAATGCTGCCAACACTGTGCTCCACTAAATGATTGTTTAGCCTAGAGTGGAATAAAATACTACAATGACTAATACAGTATCATTATGTAACAGAAAATTAAAAATTTGATAATTTGATTGGAAGTCTCAGGTGAGTTTTTTGTATAGAAGTGTTAACCTCAAGTAGCTATAAACAGGTAAATGTTTTATTCAGCTGACTGATAAGGAATAAATGCTTATGATATAAATTATGTATAATTAATACTCCTGGGATAAAAAAAATGTATGCTAATAGGTTGTCAGTTAATTAGGAAAGGAATATGAGGTAAACAAAGGTGATTAGAATATACCCTGGGACCATAAACAGAAATTGTGCCTTAAATAATCTGTTAAAACCCCCCTCGCATTAAACAGCAAATAGTTCAGCTTTAATTCAGAGCAAAACCATAGTGCTTTACAGAGAAAGGCACAGTGGAGATGTTAAATAAAGAAACAGCTTGTGATAACAGATCTGGGGGCTGCAGAGTAACTCACCTTCCCTGTTCTGCTCTACCTTGTTTTGTATATTGTCTTGATCTGTCCTCAGATAAAAGAAGGCTAAAATAAGCTTTGCAAAAAATATGACAAATAATGTGCTAGAGGTCCAATCTTACATTTTAGCTCACAAAAAAAGAATAGCTTGTACTGGTTGATCTTAAATCTGCAACGTGGGAAGTGTTCCCCACATCAGTTTATGCCTCTTACCTGGCCCCTGACTCACTGTTCCTCCTTGCTTCTGCCAGTATCTTCATGTGATAAATGAGACCTTTCTCCTTCCTGCCATTCCGTAATTTTATTTGGGCTAGACGTTTGAGATATTTTCTCATGAAACAGGACTAAAGCAGAGAAAGACATGACAGAGATGAATGCTCATTACAATGGCAGCCAAGTCTTTCCTTTGTGTCGGAAGGGGACAGATCTGCATTGCTCTTAAGGCTGGACTAGTGCCTTGTAAGAACAGCCATCCTAGAGAAGATTGAAGATTCATCTCCTCAGTGCCTTGTTTAGGACAGTAACCAAAAGCAGCTGTTGAAGGAAGAGTTTAAGAACAAAACAAGTATATATGATACTTCCTTTTAATATTCTCCTGGCCTTCGATCACTTGCAGCTCAGCGGCTTGCTTATCTCCAACATTTATCCTCCATTAGTTTGGCCATTCCTCCTCTGACTGTATGTAGACAGCTGTTCCTGAGACCATTCAAGGAGAATGGTGAGACCAGTGTCCCTGATGTGAAACCCACCAGAAAATGCTGAGCTGAGCCAGTGCAAACTAAAGAGGGTCATTACTTAAAGGAGCATAGACTTATTATGGGTTGTAGAGGGAAAAGAATTTGATATGTTCAAAACGTATGTTCAAAACATAACAGGATGTTTCAAGTGGAATACAAGGCTTATTATGGATTGTTAGAAGAACAACCAAAAATGGGGAAAGAGAAAGATCAAGGTTGGTTTGAGACCAACAAGCATGGGAAAATAGAAGATAAAAGGGATAAAAGAGGCTGGTTAAGGGTAAAAGGATGTCTGGTCAATATACTTGTCTGAGTTCCCTGCTCTCTACAATCTATCTTATAACCTTACTAAATCCTGTTTATATCTACGCTCTGTGTGGGTGCACACTGTATTCTGAGGTTGTGAATGCGACAGCTAGCAATCTTTGAGTTGGAGTAGTTGGTGGGTAGGAGAGGTCTCAGTGCCAGCCACTGGAGCGAGAGTCTGTTGACCTAAAGGGCTTACAGGTCCCAGTGCCAGTGAGTGTCTAAGAACAGCTACTGGGAGATCCAGACTGTGTGTGTAGATGCTCCACCAATGGATTTCAATCCTTATAGCTGGAGAGGAGGAATAGGACTGAGCCTCTGTGCTGTCCATGTTGAGTAGAGGGTATGCTTGCGTGGGTGTTGTTAAAGGCACTGTTCTCTGTGCTGATCCACGCGGCTGGCCATACGACTGTGCGTCTGCTGGGAATACGTGCCCAGCTGCCTCGCCACTGGCTGGACCTGGGGACATGGCACTGCAGCAGCCTTGCACCTATGCGAGACAGGAGAGATCCCCATGGGTGCCAAAGCCACTGCATTTGGTTACCCCTGACAGTCTACAGCTGCAATCTATAGCCTACAACAGAACACATGCATGCTGAGAGGTATTGCACAGGTCAGCCACATACTGCTGGCCGCTATTTTTTCTGAAGTGCTCTCCTCCTACCTTATTTGACAGTCTCTGGTTCACATCTCCAAAGAGGGAGTGAAAGTTGGCAACTCTCTGCTCTCTCTGTGCCTCTGCTGAAAGTTCATCTAAGCAGTTGTCCTGGTTTCAGCTGGGATAGAGTTAATTTTCTTCTTAGTAGTTAGTACAGTGCTGTACTTTGGCTCTGATGTGAGAACAATGTCGATAGCACACTGATTTTTTTAGTTGTTGCTGGGTGATGTTTATACTAAATCAAGGACTTCTCAGTTTCTTGGTCTCTGCCAGCCAGAGGGCTGGAGGGGCAATGGGAGTCGGGAGGGGACACAGCCAGGACAGGTGACCCAAGCTAGCCAAAGGGATGTTCCGTACCATATGACGTCATGCTGAGTATATAAACTGGGGGAAGAATAAGGAAGGGGGGGGACATCTGGCATTATGGCGTTTGTCTTCCTGAGTAACCGTTACGTGTGATGGAGCCCGGCTTTCCTGGGGATGGCCGAACACCTGCCTGCCCGTGGGGAGTGGTGAATGAATTCCTTGTTTTGCTTTGCTTGCATGCTCGGCTCTTGCTTTACCTATTAAATTGTTCTTATCTCAACCCTTGAGTTTTACATTCCTTTCTGATCCTCCTTCCCATCCTTCTGGGTGGGGGGGGAGTGAGCAAGCGGCTGCGTGGTGCTTGGTTGCTGGCTGGGGTTAAACCACAACAGCAGTGCTCAGAGAAAAATATCAGAGTGTGGAGGAATCACCACAAAACAGAGCCCTTTGGGAGTCACCACCTACTTTTTGCAGTGAGCTGAAGTTACAGTAGTGGTTATGGTATGGAGGGATATAGCCTTCCTCCTGCAAAAGCCAGTCCCTTTGAAAAGAGATTAAATTTTTTTGAGCTATCTTAAACAACTGTGGGGGAGTCTAATGCTGCCACACACCTAATGATGTTCTTCAGGTCTCATTAAGTGGGATGAATCAGGTCATTGCTGTTTTTCTAAGGTGCACAAATGAATATTCTTCTGTCCCTTACACAGTTTAGTCTTAGAACTGATACAAAACCATTTTCAAACATGTTCAGCCTGCAGGGTGTGTCATTACCAGTTTCTCAGTGAATTGAAAATATAACTTGAAAAAAAATAATGATGTAGAGACCAGAGCCTAATTTCCAAAGAAACTCTTCTCCACAGAATGGTGTAATCCTTGGTGGAGCTGCTTGGCAAGTTAGGTGTGTTTTTGTATTTGTAGGATCAGCTAATGAAATGCACAAATTAAATCTCCATTGTATATTGTACAGCTATTTCAGGGAGCAGCATGGGCTGGAGGCTCCCTTGGGGCTGTGGAGTCAGACGTGAGGGTGACCCTGCACTGGCCATGCCCTCACCCACAGGGCACAGTCCCATGGGGCTGGTAATGGGGTCCAGTGAGAGACCCCTAACATAGCAAGTGGTGAACTGGGGCCAGGGCACAGCCAGGGGCTCCAGCCAGGAGCAAAAGGAGATGGGGACAGGGATGGGGCTAGAGACCAGCACTGCTGTGCCATCACTGAGGTAGGGACTGATGGCCTCAAGGGGGGCTGCAATGGGGTCCTGAACCATGGGCGGGATGGGGTAAGGTCCCAGAGTGGCTGGGCAGGGACAGTGCTGGTGGTGTCCTCAGGGCCCTGACAGATTTTATTGGATGATTGCTTAAATTATGTGTGATGAAGACGTGTCATAAACTTAT
This sequence comes from Falco rusticolus, assembly GCF_015220075.1. Taxonomy (NCBI): domain Eukaryota; kingdom Metazoa; phylum Chordata; class Aves; order Falconiformes; family Falconidae; genus Falco; species Falco rusticolus. The sequence goes on from NC_051192.1 coordinate 63,817,839, forward strand.
TATTAGTAGTAATATTTATATCCCTGTACCACCCTCACAGACTATCAGACAATGACCTTTCCCAAGATTAGCGGGGGAAGTAATATCTGAATGATGAAGCCTAGAAGACACAACCAAATGTATGCATTTCCCCTGAGCTTTTATCCACACAGGAATAAAATCAACTAGTGTTGGCTTGGATCGAGATGGTTTCGTATGCATATTAAGGTAAACTAATTGCTGTCTTTCAGATACGGCAACTTCATAATTCTACAGAAATCTACAGAATACAATATAGCAATAGCAAAAGTGGTCTAAAGCAAAAGAGGATCTCAGGAAGGCAGCTAGCTTTGCTGGGTGGTGCAGATGTGGCCATAAACTTGCTTATATTTGGGCTATCTGAAAGTGGTATTTGATTTCACCCAGATAGCAAGCTACCTCATGAAGTAGTCTGAAATCAAAACTCTTTCAAGTGTAGTATATCACTCCTTCAGCTCCTTTTAATGAAAGATAGGAACATACTTTTGGAAAGAAACTTTTAAAGCCATAAGACTTGTAAACATACATCAGAATATAAAAGAAGATGTCTGACACCAGGATCTGTTCAAGTTCACATTTCAGATCACCTCAGCTCCACAAATTAGTTGTACATTTCCAAGATTGCTTTTGCATGGCTCATATGCAAGTGACTAAGGCCATATCTATTTTCTTGCTCCAAAATATAGGCTGAAGATGGTAAGTAGAAAACATTTTGCCAACCTTAAATTCAGAGGTTTAAAATTACCAAATGTAAAGCTCTAGCAGTGGGCTTTTAATTTGGCTCAAGCTTTCAGAGTCTGGCAGGCTGATGAAGTGCAATTGCCATGGGTGAAAACAGAGCATCAATTAACAGACACATGCAAGGTTGGCACCTACCAAGAATTCACCCTGAAAGATTTAAAGACAAATAACTCAGTGATCAGACACACCTGGAAATCTTGGAACAAACTTCATAGAGTTATGAAAATTAAACCTGCTAAAAACTTCCAGTTGAGTATCTGGAACAATGCTATGTGGAAGCCAAGGAGGGAAATGATACTGTATGTTACTTATTGTAAATAACATTATTTACGAAGCACATTTTAAATACATTTCTAGTGATGCAAACGACAGTCAATATTAAAAGGTGAAGAGCACAATAGCCAGTCTGTTCCAAAAAAAAAAGTTCTCTGAAGACCCAATGGGTCTGAATCAAACCTACTGATGTTTATTAAAGTTTTTTACATTTACGAATCAAACCTACTGATGTTTATTAAAGTTTTTTACATTTACTTCAAAGTGCTTGTAATCAGCCTAACAGTTTAAGAAGTCAGGTTAAAGCCTTCACAGAGGCACAGGGGTCTTAGGGCTTCCCTAATGTGTTCAGCCTATGTTTCAAGGCATTTTACCATTAAGTGAAAGATAAAAGTAGGGAAAAAATACTTACAAATACTTGGCCTTTGCCTTAACATGATTCAGAATGTAAATCTGTTTAAAAACACTGAATTGCCTCTGACTTTATGTTAGAATTTCTGATGTGTCCTGTGAAGGTTTCAGGTCACAAGTAAAATTTGTAAAGTAGAAATAGGTTAACACTGACAAGTGTGGAAATACTTTTCTTAGTGATGTGGATGACTGTTCCCCAGCACTAGCTCTTGTGCATTTTAGTAGTATCCTTTAGATATTATATTATAAAAAAATCTTTCTAAGAAATCAAAAGGTACTTTCAAAGAACATACTTATATGATCAATTCTTGTTATCAGAAGAAAGTTTATGTAGATGAAATCTTGAAAGTCAAGACCAAATGTCTTAGAAAATGTCTACATGTGATGAAAATGTTGCCAGACAATTCATAGTTCGTTTCATGAAAATGCAGAACCTTCTTCATTATGGAAGACAATACAATCTGTTACAAAGACACTTACATATTTTAGAGTTTTTAAAATTACTTCCTAGTTGAGTCAGTATTGCTTAGGCTCCAGTTCAGTGAAGAACTTCAGAGTGTGTCAGGGTGGACCTTATTGCTTTCTACCTGGTGGGTGTCCGTCTCTTCTCCGAGGTAACAAGTGGAAAGACAAGAGGAAACAGCCTCAAGTTATGCCAGGAGAGGTTTAGATTGGCTATTGGGAAAAAAATTCTTCACTGAAAGGGTGGTCAAACATTGGAACAGGCTGCCCAGGGAGGTGGTTGAGTCACCATCCCTGGAGGTGTTTAAAAACAGGTACATGTGGTGCTTAGGGACATGGTTTAGTGATGGCCTTGCCAGTCCTGGGTTAATGGTTGGACTTCATGATCTCAAAGGTCGTTTCCAACCTAAATGATTCAATGATTCCATGATTTATGTGCCAGTGACTTGATCTTAATGAAACATTAGTCGTTAAATAAATACTTAAATCCTTTGCTGAACAGTGCTGTTTTTAAAGCACAATATGCTGAATGAAGCCCCAACAGTACATCTTTTTCTTACTGGCCTTCCTCCCTCTTGTTGTTGCTGAAAAACTCCTCTGGTTTTCTTTTCTCTGTCTCTCTTCCTTTCGGATTGGCTGCATTCACCAGTTCCCAGGTGCCCCAAAAGGTTTTGGGGGAACTCAGCATTATAAAAGTCATGGTCGCCACTGTTTTCCTTGGGCTACAGTGCTGTGACCTTGATTCCTTCCCAGCAGTTTCATTGGCTTCCAAGCCAGTTCACACAAGTAGGGCTTTTCTAAATCACATTATTTTTATGCTGCACCTAATTAAAAGTGTTCAGGTTGCTCTTCTCCTTTTGTCTATGCTACAAGTCATAAATTTGTATTTAGGAACAGCTACTCAAAGCTGATCCTGCTAGGAGTATGCTATGTCAAAAATAACCGTGATTGTTGTTTTAGTATTAATTTTAGCCTAGTAGTGCTATGTACATAGTGCTGAAGATGAAATTCACTCTTAAATCTCCAGCAAATTCTGAATTGGCAGCCAGCATCATTTGTTTCTCAGAAACCACATTATGGTTGAGATGGTTTGAATTCTCTTTGAATGAATTGTTCTGAGCAGGGTCTCTTGGGGAAACTGAAGATGATAATTCAGGAGGCATTTTAGAGACACAGATAAATCTATCAATTCTGAAGTTCTGAGAGGGTCAGAGACTTGTGGAAGGCTGGCATGCTATGGAAGGGCAGAACCCAAGTAGGTGTAAACAGGTGCAGCCCTCTAGAACTCCAGGAAAATATTCTGATTTGAACCAGCTGAGGTCTTGCTATCTGTAGTTTGGCTTATGAGATACAGTTTGTTCTGGCCCTGAGATTAAATTCTGATTTTGAAATAACTTTTTTTTGGGTAGAAACCAGGTGTTATTTCCAAGAGGGATTTGGATTTCATCTGTACTTAGTCATACTGTATTGTAGAATATCTGTCTGCTCTTTTCTTGGATAGGTCTAATAATTCACACTCTGAAACACGAAGTGGTTTTAAATTCTTTGATTTCTTTAGCTGCATAGGTATGGTATGATATAGTGCCTCTCTCTTATTCATAGGTCTGTTTCAGGAGGAAGGAGAAATGAGGGGAAGAATAAACATGGGGTAGAAGTAACAAAATAAAAGAATATTTAAATGATTTCAAATGGATTGTAAAGTGTTGAATCATAAAGGATTGGCAAAAAAGCCCTCTCCTCATGAGGTCTGCCTAATATTAGGAATTATTGCCTCAAACGCTGCAGGTGTGGATCCATTTCTTTCATTGCTAGCAAATGGGGTTGCAACTGCCTTTGACAATGTAAAAGCTGCACAATCCCCATGCCCCAGGGCAGACAATGATGTTGGTGAGATGCTGATTTTAGGATAGAAAATTACAATGGTTATATAGTAAACAGCACCTGGAAGTTTACTAATGATTTTTACAATTAACAGCAGCACTATGGTCTGATTATTCATGCATGCTTTCTATGAAAGAAAAGAAGAGGCAGATGTTGAAAAGAATCACATGGGTTGAGGGATATTTTTATTTTTTTTTTTTTTTTGTAACTGGAGGTAGAGCCTCCTTCCTCTTATCAGTACTTCTGATAATGACACCAAAAAAATTGAAATAAAAATTAAAAAAAAAAATTAAAAATGCTTGGAATGCTCTAATGTCCCATTAACTCCAGATACTTACAAACATATATTTGCATGAAGTGTGTATGTGAACATGGACAGAAGTATGTCTATATGTGTGTATGAATTCTTATACAGACCTTAATCTCTGCCTGTGGTTTGATATGTAGATTTGGCATGCAGCTGAAAAAAACCCAACAAAACAAACCCCAAAACCTGCATAGCCATGCAGTTCTTCAGCTTTAACAACTGGATCGTCTATGATAATAATGGTTGGATCTCTCCCCTTAGAAGTCCACCAGGTGTGCACCTGCCAGGTTAGTTATTTCAGAGTGCTGAGATTCAAAAACACTCCACCATCTGCAGCATAAATTTAAAAGTACAGTAAGGCATACTGGTACCTCATATATTTTCTCTCTCTCTCTAGTCATCATTTATTTTCACAGCTGTTCTCGACCCACTGCCAAGCAAAGACCTCTTCAGTTTCTTTTCTATCATACTGAGGCTTAGTCAGTATCTTTAACAAAGGATGGGTGAGGCAATGCTCATAAAATACAAATTCTCTTTTCCTTTAACCCTTTGTCAATTGCCACAACTAAACCTTTTAGAAGGTTCTGAAATGTTAGCTTTGTCCTCATCTTTTCGCAGCAATAGGCTATTGCACCTTGTTCTTACAGGACTTCAAGCCTAATTTTGCAGGTACAATAAATTATAGCAAGAAGGTATTAGCAAACTTCAGATACTTATGCCAATGTGTTAGGGGTTATCTGAAACAGACTCAGCACTTCTGGGGTTTGTTGATCACTAATCTTGTGTATATAAGGGCAGGTAAAACCATACACATTTCATTCTTATCTGTGGTCAGTCAGCTTGTACAAAAGTTGTATAAGACCTTCCTATGAGGTGAAGTCAATATTGAGGTGAATGTGAACTCAGGTAAATCCCTTCTCTGAACTAAGGCCAGGGCTGGATGCACTATGTGCTGCTGTCTGTACAGCATCCCAGTTTGCTGAAGATTGAAAGTTTCTTGTTGCTTTTCTGGTTAGTGGCCAAGAGAGGCAAGTGAGGCTGAAGTTAGAGTTTTATTAGTTTTGGCTAAACATCTTTGGTACCTTCTGAGATCTTGACCATGCTGGGTTACCATCTCTAGTCTTGGAAACTAAGTTGTCTTGATCCTATCCAAAACCTAGGTGAGACAGATGCTAGGCACAAGCAAAGGAATCGTGGCAAACACTTGACCATTGCAGCTCAGTGAGATGAAAGGCAGGATCTGTCCTGATCACCCTGCTGAAAGAGCAGGTGGGGGATTGGTCAGTGATGAGGCGTTGTCCTGCTGAGCAGGACATGGGTCTGGTGTAGCCCAGGGCCTTACTGTGTTCTGAATATTCTTGGTCAGGCAATTACCTGTAATTGCTGTAACTCAGCTCAGGGGAGAGGGATGGATTCATGTAGGTAACACTATGCTTTTTCTTCCTCTTTTGCACAGGTATAGGATAATCTCTTTAGATTTCTTCATCTCCTTACTCCAGTGGGCATTTTGGCTATTACTCTTGACTCCCTTGGGCTTTTCATTGCTTATTCAAACTAGAACTCTTAATAAATTTTCAGGTTTAACTTTCACATGTGTTTGTAAAGTACAGATATATATGTAATCTGTTATCTGCCTATCTAACCTACTCAGGGGCAAGCTGAGAATATAAATGCCTGTCTGAGAGATGTTGTCTTGCAAATAAGAATGTCTGACACATTAATGAAGTCAGCTGTAATAGTTCAGGTATGCGAGCACTTGTCCAGTCACTGACAGGTTCTCAGTTAAAGTTGGGTGCTGTCCTGGCCAAGAGCTTCATGCTGTTATGAGCTGCATATAATATACATAGTGTCTGTTCAGGTACACACTCAGCATGAAAAAGAGGTTGAATAATGTGAATATACAGACATTGAAACATCTAGGTATTTAGACGTTCATTTACATCCTCCCTGTTAAAGTGGAATATGCACGTGTATATATAGTGTGGATGAAAAGAGAACACAGTTTAATGACTCAAAATCCAGGTAAGACAAATAAAGCCACATAGATTTCAAGACAGGTACCTTAGTTCAGTGAACCACCTCCTGGACTTTGGACAAAGGACCTTGCTCATGCTGGGGCAGATTTACAAGGCGAAAGATGGGTAAGGGAGGCTGAACTCCTTCCCACTCCAACTATTTGCATGATATGGTGGCATCTTTTGTAGTCAGGTGAAGAGGAGGTGGCAATGTGGCGGTGTGGTGTCTCCCATGACCAATTGTTCCCATGTCAGGTTCTGGTTCCTTGCCATACTAAGCACTTTCTGTGTCTGGTGGATCCCCCTTGAGTCCCTCCATGCTGAAGCCTTTGAAGTGCTGAATTTTCAAAACAATTTTTAATTCCTCTTTACCAGGTAGGAGAAGGTATGTCATTGTTATCAAGATGTTAGATGAAAGGCAATAATTGCAAATATCATAGCAGATGAGACCTATGAGACAAATTATTGTCTCCCAGATTCCTCTGTCAAACCAAGTGTATAGCATGAGTACCGTACACACTGCATGAATTGTGTTCCTGCTGCGTGTTACTCAGAGTCATCCTGTTATGCCAAGCAAGCTGTGGCTGACTTGCATTTCCTAACTCTTCATTTCTTTGTAGTTTTTTGACAAGGCAAGATCTTACAGACAAACAGCAGTCTGAAGGAAGATGACATGTAATTTAAATAAGGCAGAAATAGGATCTTTAGGATCTGCCTAGGCACGGAGAGAAGTTCGAGCCGAAGCAACCTGTTATGCTACTATACTACAATGTATGAAGTCCATCAACAGAATAATGCAGTTGTGAGCTCCACAGAATGTATGGACACTGTGGCTTGTCCAGCTGGGAAAAACTGACTTTCTGTTGGTGCAGAAGCATTAGGGGTACATTTCTTTGGTATTATTTTGAGGACCAGCTCACAGGCTTGTAGATCGTGAGCAGAAAAGAGTAGGAAAAAGGATAGTTTAATAAGATTTGTTAAGCCTTTCTTAATGGTGGTACCTGTAGTGTTTGGAGGGTAGGGACACGCTTTGCCACCTGTAACACTGGAATTTTTTGTATCTCGATCAATCAAACCAGGACAGTGTTCTCTGGCTATGCAAGCCATGGACCATCTGGGACCAGCTGTGCTCGTTGTTGACCTAGTAGGAATAAATGGAAGAAAAAGAAGAGAGCAACTGCCTGTGATTATATCTGCTGCCCTTGCGAATATTATTGAAGTGTCTTTAAATTAGTTTGTTTCGGCTTGGGGCCTAATCCTGCCAAACACATTTTTTGCATGTGATCATGTGCCATCAGTAGGAATAAATTGAAATAAACAGAGTCTGAGTATGCTTAGTGCCTCTGAAAACAGGACTATTTATTAACATGTGGGGTTTAAATTCAGCAGCATTTGAAAATTATGCTTGCTTTTTTCCTTTCCTTTGATTTTTTTTTGTGGCTCTTTTAAAAATGATTACATCACAATATGCAAACAGACTATAATATATCATACCTGAACCATGGAAATGGCAACAGTAATAGCCAAATTCTCCCCAAGGAACTGGAGAGGTCAGAAAGACGGTGTTTGGACTGACAAAATGCATGTTTAAATGTTTCACTAAATAGAAAAGACTCTTCTGACAATATAAAACTGTCATTGCAAAACTGTTGTAAGTTTTTTTACTGATAAAGGCAAGTGATTAAAATTACTGGAATGGTACACTTTCTGCTTTTGTGTTTCTGGTCATAATTATGTTCTCTCATGTCAAGAGTAGACTCCACTTTACTGTCCTTGGTTAGCTTACCATTCATAGTCAGCCAGTACCCATTGACAGATTTACCAAGCAGAAAATACCAAATGAGAACAATGATGGCTGAGCCAAATACATTTTAAAAGAAATACCAGTCTTCCTACATTTTGCTCTACCTGACAAAGAGTGCTTTGCTAAACTGTGGAGTGGTAGAAAGCCATGGAGAGCAAGGTACAAAAGAAGAAGGTGGTAGTGATGCTGTTGGTGTCACTCTTCTTTCTAAGTCAGATCTGAACTTACACCCCAGCCTTGTGTTAGGTAGCGTGATGCTGCTGAGATTGCTGTGTTTCAGCTGAGATATCAAATGAAGGTCCTGACCTTGTTCTCATTAAAGATCCCTGGGTACTTGTTCTCATTAAAGATCTCCTGGCACTTTTCAAAAGAGAAAGAGTGTTAGCCCCAGCGTCTTGGCCAAATTCCAGCTTGGGTAATTACGTTCTGCCTACCTAAATTCCCTGGGCTGTTTCAATTCAGTTATTTTTAATTTCTTCCCTAAACCTATATGTAGTATTATCACGTGTTGGGAGACAGCTGCCTCTGGCACCCTAGATTTGTTTGCATATTTGAGGTAGAAGAACTGATATTTGTATATAACATTAATAATATGTTAAGTCTGCAAAGTGCTTGCAGTCTTATGATTTAATGCAAGATCATCTTAGAATGTAATTTAAGTCTTTCATGTCTTGCAAGGATCAGTTTCATACAAAGTATTTCTACTAAGAAAATACTTTTTCAGATGGATAGTTTGAATGTACCATTTACATTGTTTATTTTAGTTGATACTTTTTTAATCAAATGATGTAGTGTGTATTGAATGTCAACACCCACAGAATATTGGAAGACCTGTTCAGCTGAGAAACTATTTGTGTATTCATTTTTTTATGAGCGTGAAGAGGCAGAACATGGAAGATGGGAGAGGGCAGAAGATTACTGACATAGCGTGCTTTAAGTGATCTGTACAGAAAACCATTCTACAGATAGAACAGGAGCCCATCAAATACAGAAGATGTTAGTCTCATCACTTACAATCTTAATGGAAGATTCTCAGTAGTGGTAAAGACAATCAGACAAGAACGCACAGAGAATAAAATAATGAACATTAATCAAATATGGAAGGTGAAATCCTGCTTGGAGGTTCCAGACTTTTAACATACTAGAAATGCACTCAAGTTAGCCTATTGAATCGAGTGTATACTCTCAAATACATTCTCAAATGCGTGTCTCATAGGATTTGAAAAAGCAGTTTGTTTGGTATGGCCTTGCACAGAAGGTAGTTACTCACAGTTAAAGTTGACTTAGTGATCCACCTTGTGCGGACACATTCCTCAAAGGCTGGTGGTTGGCGCATGGGGGTGGTGTATCTGTGGTTGGCTGCCACAGTGACTTTGTCCCATACAGTCCATCTGTGTTCAGGCGTGTGAGTGGTTTGGCCCACTATTCAGGACTGATGCGTTTTGTCTCCCTATACAATCAATAGAAACAGATGGCTGCAGGCAGCCTACGACAGATATAAAGTCAGGTCTTGTGGACTGAGCAAGCACTTGTGGCAAAGTATAGAAACCCAAGTACTTACACACATACTTTCTGAAAGGAGGTTGCAACATACATGCAGGGGCTGTTAATCTTTTCTTTGGGTTTCCCATGTTATCTCTTTTATATTCAGGGAAGCTCTTTCATTTGTTTCTCACTACTCCTGCGTTCATCACTGAGTTGCATTTCCTCAAAGAAGGGGATCCTGGAAGGATGAGAAAAAGGGATTGCGGGCCCGATCCCACCTGGTGCTGCCCAGTGTTTCGGTTTTGTGAAAGCTGAGGGTGCTGAGTTGCCTGTTTGTACACATGCAGAGATCTGCTGCTGTCCAAATATTGAAATCTTTGGTGGGAAGAGATGAATTTTTTTACCTGCTTTCCTGGAGAAGTTATTGAGTATCTAGTTGCTTTTTCATCTGTGCCATTAACTTGATGTTTTACTGATCTGTTTGCAGATTTCCCTGAATTACACATTATTTTCATTATAATTTGTATCTACTTTTTAAATAAAAAAACTCACCAGAGCTGTTGCAATGAAAATAGAAATTAAGAAGTCTATAATTACAACATTAGCCTGTAATTATTACAACAAAGTACAATACAGAGCAACAAAATAGGAGCAAGTGTCTTAACAACTCACACACACAAACTTTGTTGAGTAACACTAAGCAGCTGATTGTAAACTAAGAAATACAGAAAATCCTGAGCCAAGACTTCCACTTGGACTGAAGTCCCTGTTCTGGATAGCCCTGTTATATGAGATCACAGCCTTTTCTGAGAACGTTACAAATAGCCAGGCCCTGGGAGAGTTGCGGGTGGAGTGAGACGTCCTTACTCTGAAACTCTCTGGTAATCGTTAGTATCTAAAAATAAACATCATGACACGGACTGGAAGGATATAGCTCCACCCAGGGCTTCTCACTCTGTGCCCTAAGGCTATGCAGAAGTAGGGATAGCAGCTGCTGCATGTGAAGAAACAGCTGGAATTTCAGGAACTGGGTCTGTCTTCCTGCATTAAAGGAGCACCCTGTAATCCCACAAGGTGTGAAGAGGTCTGCCTAAGAACAAGATCCCTCACCACATGTGGTGCTTATGGTACCTACTACCACGTCACCTGTATGGTGATGGTGATACCCACTGGGATAGTGAGTGAACATGTGATGATCTTGATTTCATCTACCCTTAGAGCACTCTGCTGAAGTATAATTGAAGACAATGGGAAAATAGGGACTAATTTTAAAACTATTTTAGTACCTACCTATTCATGCTTCCCCAGATGCTTTTTGAAGTTCCACTCAGCATCTTATATACTACTAAAATCCTAAGTGATTTATCTAAAGTCTACTCTTGGGTAGAAAATAGTAATCAGAAAACAAGGCTAAAGCTATAAGACAAAGACTTTTGCCTTGATTTCTGGCCAACACTTCTCCCTGTTGAAAAGGGGCAATCTTTTTGCTGAAATTAGAGATTTTTGTCTGAAATATTCTGTGGAGTTTTACCAAGTTTTCAAATAAATTCATTTGAAACTGAAATAGCACTACATACTTATTTTAAAGCTGGGACCAGGGAAGAGGACTGTGAGCTTCAAATTTCAATTTTACCTCTTAAATTTTATTTTTAATTAATTTTCTGCAGTTTGAACACTGTTCTTATTAATTTTATTTCCTTTTTTGAAAAAAAAAAAGCAGGATTTAAAAACAAATTATTTGAAGAACTTTGCCAGCCATGTTGTACTACATAAGGGCATAGCTATGCTGGGGCTAATTCTTGCATCCTGAGTATGGTGTCTGTTTCTTGGACAGCTTTGCCAATATGAGCTGAGCTCTGTCCTGCTCCAGCTGGACAGCCAGCAGGACCCGAGACATGCAGCTTAGAGCTTTACTGAGTTTGTTTCAACTACAGGCAATGTTTTACCTGTATTTAACAGAAATAACATAGAATGAGAATATAGGTCTTAGAGCCACAAATGTTACCTATTTCAGATGATCCTGTTCAATACTCAGGAAGCAACAAAAGCCAAGGTCTTCCCACCATCCTAATTCCTGAGAAAAATACAATCTCCAGGACTAGCAAGAAAGCCTGCTCCATGGGGCAGTGACATTTGATCTCTGGGAGTAATCTTCAAAAAGGTGTTGTTGTCATCCTCTTGCCACAGTAAGCAGATCTGACCATATCTAAAAGAGATGCAAATGGAACTTGCAGGGGACATAAATCCCTTGTTTTATCCATCAGCTGTGCTTTTATGGAGGTCAAAGACCTGTTCTTAATTCTCCAGTGTGCAGGGGTCCATTTTATCAAGGAGCCAAAATTAATGGGATTGGTGTCTATTTCTTGCAGAGTGGTCTTAGTTCAGGATCCTGAGTGGAAATGGTATTAACATCGTCAGCTTTCACAATTCTGGAAGTCCCATCTTTCGTGCTGAGATAAATTCACTTTCCACAAAGTAGAAGACATTCCATAGAAAAGTGTCCACCTGGAACAGCTAAACCAGAATGGTTAAAATATACTGATTTCCAGGATCACAGTCCCCGTTGGTTTCTCTTCTGTATACACCGGTTGATTCTCTACTTTCAGCAGAGAGTAATTATTGTGGAAGAAAATATTTGAGAACAGACTATATGAAAAAGGAATAGAACTGGCATAATTCTAGTAGAACAGCATCCCTGACCAGCCCAGCTGTCAGTGTCACAGCAAGTTCCCTGATCTGCTCTAAGGACACTGTAGCCACAAGCTTGCTTTTTCCCTCAAGACAGAAAGTTAAGTCACAGTATTTCCCAAAATTCTTTAAGGAGGGGGAATTCCAAATTAAATAAATAAAAAAAAAAAAGTGTAAGGAGAATATACCCTGAAGATATCAGTCACCATAGAATTCTTTAACCAAATATGTTTTATTTCAAATAATAACAGTAATTAAAAATACATATTTAAGAAGGCTTAGCAGATTTGTTAAAGAGCATTTTAGGATTATAAAAGCACTTCCAGTTGCATCCACCAGATGCCATTTCAAACGCTGCTATTTGGATTAATTAACTGAGTTCAGGACACCACATATATTAAAACTGCTAGTTGCACTACCCATCCTCCTGTAATTTGTTATTAAAACCTTGCCCAATTAGAAAAACACGATGTATTAAGTAAAACAGCACACTGAACCAATCAAAAGTAATTACACAGAGCAAAATTCATTTAAATGATTTATGGCAGCAATTAAACCATTTTAAAATGCTTCATAAAGGTGTGGCATGTTTCACACATTCACATATATAGTATGTAGAATGTATGGAGTCTGTTTTAAAAAGCTACTATTAATTGCTTTTACAGAAATGCCACAAATCGTGTATTTTAGCAAAAAGATCATTATAACAGGATATAATTGATTTAAAGCACTATTCTGGTTAAGAAATACAGCTATAAAGTGCTTCAGAGTTTAGTGTAAGAGTAATTCTGTCTCTCTTATGGAGATACTTAATTACTTTAATAAGTCTGTAAAACTATTTTATAAAGCAGTAGCTTTTAAATTGCTTTCACACTAGCAGAGATTGAGATCACTTTATGGAATATAATGCAAATACATTTCTCAGCATATTAATAAAATTCTAACATTTGCTGCATTGAAAGCTGGAGAAAAAGTGCTATCTTTATTTAAATATGAATGGCCATCATGTAGATTTTCCCTCAGGCTAAAATAAATTAAGTGTTGATTAAGTACTGTATGATAACATATCCTTATCTAGACCAAAGAGCATGGCATAAGTTTGGCTACTTTAAATTGGGTCAGTTCTGCATCTGGATTGGGCTCAATGTCCTGTCTCCAGCTCTGGCCCATGACAGATCTTGGTTTAGAATTGAAGAGCAGGATATTAACCACTGTCTTAATTCTTTTGCCTTCAGCCTTCCCACATGGTAAGTCATCCTCTTCTTCCATTTGCTGCTCTGGTAGATGCCCGATCTTCATCTTGAAGACCTGCCAATTAAAGGACCAAATCCAAAATCAATGGTGAAGAAATTTCTCAGTCCTATCAGTGCCTTGGTGACTGTCAGAAGAGAAAACTATTTTTAGATGTAGGATCTCATTACCATGTACATTAGCTTAATGCCAAAGCTAGCATTTAGTAAAAGATATCAGTGTGGCTACATAAGGCTCTCATTCCTTTATTTTCTCAAATAATGAAGAACAGAGAAAGGCATTGGAAGCCTCTGCAGGTTCTCACCAATTTACAGTTGAAGCTGAGTGAATAAGTAGGATAAAGTAGCTGATAAAAACCAAAGCTGTTGTAAAAACAGAGTAATCACAGGTTAATGACAGATAACTTCTGTCATTCAGTTTAAAAATAAATTGTAAATTCCAATAAAGGCATAACAGATACTCCATTTTTATCAAACATCTCATATACTATTTTTTGTGCATTCATTTTATCTGTGACAGCATGACAAAGTTTCTAGATGATGACAAAAGGTGACAGAATCCAGGAGTATTTTATTTGGGTGTTCATCAACTCCCAGAAATGATATTATTTCTTCAAAGCAGTATTGTGAGATATGATGGCACTGGAACATTCATTTTGAGGGCATGGCAACATAACACAGTTGATTGTGCTTTGGAGGTGTTTCAGGGATGGTGCTACAGAACATCTGGTTTGTAATATACAGAAATACTATTTCAGGTTTGATCCTAAGTGCTTCGAGAAGAAAGTGCATCCTTTTTTTCCTAATAAGAGGCTCGTTGGGAGGGGAAAGCTAGTTTAGATAAAACAAGTGCATTTCTTCCCTTCTGCAGCCTCTGACCACTTTCATGGTAAACATGGATCAGCTGTTTCTTGAAGAGTTTATGAAGCATACTTTTTCTGTAGCTCTCTTTCACCTCTCTTTGCAGCAAGCCTTTCATTTAATACTGATCAAGAAATGTGATGCAGGAGATTGGATTGCTGGAGAAAAGCTTCAGAGAATAGGTCAGGGTAGTTCCCTAACTGAAATGAACCATACAATTTTTGTGGTCACTGGAATTAAGTTGATAGAAAACATATAGTCTGCTGAGTTGCAGACAAATAGTTTGAGAGCAAAGCACATGGAAATCATACCCTTATATCAACAGAGCAATCTAAGATGAACAAAAGACAGTTCACATTAAAAGACAAGGAGATCGATTTCTGCTTTCATTCGAGCAATTCATACGCAATCTGCAGATATAGATAACAACTGTGTTATCAGACACATGAAAATGTGCTGTTTAAATGAATTTTTTCCAAGATATCCAGTTCCAACAAAATTTTAATGATTAATTAAGAGTATGTGAATAAATTTGAATATATTAGGTTTTTGAGTGTTCAACTGTTTATTATCTTCATAGTCTTATTTTAGGGAATTTCATGGCTCTATAGCAATTCTATTTGGTGGGTTATCTTTGTAGAAGAAGAGACAGCAGAAGAATTGGAAAAGGAAGGTGTGCTCAATTAATTAGTAGGGTATTAGTTCCTGCTCCTAATTAAAAACTAACTAAAATAGGAATTAGACAGGTGTTTGGCCAGAAAGAAAACATTAGGCACTTTTTAACCTTTGGGGAAGTGAGTAGGAAAAGACAGCTTGAAAGGCATTTTGAGGGCATTTTATAATAGCTTTTATCTCGTTATTTAATAAATTCTCTTTGATAGCAATTCTAATGCAGGCTAATTTTGGTTTTTTTTTTTTTAATTTTTATTTTTAACATCAAATCACTGCATTCATACCCCTTGTTTCTCTCTAGGTACAGTAAATCAACTGGGAGTCTCTTCCTTAATTATTTTCTTTTTTTGCTTGAATTTTTCCTTTTACTGTATTTTATTCCCCACTGATTATTCCCTGGGAAGAACTTGCACCATCTCACCTCACTCTACAAAATTTTGTAAAAGCCTTTTTGAGGATAGACATCTGTTGAATGTTCTCTTTGTAAATATCCCTCCATTTCCTCCTGTCTGGACAGGAAAGATGAACTCCACTACAGAAACCACTGCAAGTTTCTTTCAAGTTAAATGCTAGAACATGTTTTAGAAATACCCAACCAAATGAATAACCAAAATCCTTTAGAAACAATTTACCATGGGCTTTATACAGGAATAATAGTTTTGTTTATAATTTAAATTATTCCTGTAATACATTCTATCTGTTCTGAGCATGTGAAGAAAACATTGGAGCTTGACTGAAGTGAGCAGCTTCATATATTTAACAGGAATTCTCTGGGGCATCATAAGAGCTTAACTCTAGCTTAAGTCTTGTAGATTCGGACACAGAATATTAAGTGCAATTCACACAGTTGCCTCAACAGCAAGGGGAGGCTTCCCTGGGAGACCACTTCTGGCCATATGCCTCTCTGGTGGGCAGGTTATTTGGCTGTACAGGCTGCCCCAGCTATGGGGCTGCCTGTAGCCTTGTGGCCAGGTGAGCTGCCCAGCTCTGCACCAGCTCCCTGGCTGCACAAGCTGTCACAGGGTGGAAATAAGAAGTACGTTTTTGTTTGGAAACTCTAATCCATCCCTGCAGCAGTGAGGCTGTGGTGTTTCCTAAAGCAAATGTTGTGGAATAAGAGCCTTATAAAAATATCATCAGTCTTGTGTGTGTGTTATTGACTTGATCAAAACCTTGTCCCATTTCTGAGCCAGATCTGTATGGAAAACAATGGCAAAAAAAACCTTGTTGAAAACCAAACTGATGACCATAAAGACTCATGACCCCTGCAGCTTACTTCATTAGACCAGACCAGACCAGAGCCACTTTAGCTGCAAATTGCACAACAAACTTCTCAAGGGAGTAGCTGAAGAAATTGTACTGTCATGAAACCAAGATAATTACTACGTGGTCTAGAATAATTAGACATTATTCCAACTAAATGCCTTTTTTTGATGTCTAAAGTTACAAATTGAATACTGTCTCCTGACCTATCAATACATTTCTATGGTACTTGTACATTAAAAGTTTGCATTCAGAGAGGTCAGACTCCGGTTTGTTTGTTGACTAATTTCTCTAGGGACAACCCCATGCTATTCAACACTGCACTATAAAGCACACGTAAGTTCTGTGAAATGAATGCAAAACTTAGAGAGTGGTGTTCAATATACTCAAAAAAGTGTGAAATCTGTGACTGCTGAGTTCTCAAGGGATACCAGGAACACAATCAGCTGGAATGACCTTTATTTGAAGTTCAAAAACAGGGTGCAGGTAACTAATAGGTAATCTTCAGGAGTCTTTCAAGTATCAGGGTTGCCAACAAGCAAGACACATCTCAATATTCTTCTATATTAATCAAAAAGAACTTTACAACCTCAACAGCTTTGAATAAAAATAAAAAAAAATAATTCAGCATTAATATTTTTAATATGACACTGAGAAATTAAATATAATAAAATAAATTAAAATAACGTGGTCTATGGGCTACCACCTGCCATTCCACCCCATCACAATAGGTCACTAAAATATCTACATCATATGTGATACAACTTGCTTCCATAGAATTAGTATACTTGGCCAGATTTCCATCTAATGACTAGAAATCTGTCCTATTATCCTGGTCCTCAGAGTGGCCTGTGTCAGATAATTCAGTAAAGTATATTAGAAACCCCATGGAATGATAATAATTTCCTCAAGAAGGTTTCATTCCAATCCCCTGATATAAAGTACATTTCAAACTGTGAAGCACAAAGTTTTCTAGTTACTACATTTATTTTTTCTTAGCGGTAGTCATTATAACCTTGAACATTGTTATTCTATAAATCCTTATTTGAATTGGCCTAGCTGGCATCCCACCTCAGTGAGTTGCACAGTCTAATTATGCTTTCACTGAGGAAATTTTGTCAGTTGTGAAAGAAGCTGAAAAAGTAATTTAATTATTTCTTTGCCTAAGTGCTTACCTAGAGAAGAAAGTAGTCCTTTTCAGTTTGTTGTACCAGGAGGACCCCAGCTAAATTCATTTCAAGGTTTTGGTGAAATAAAATTCAGGATTAAGAGGCTTAATAATATTCACCCTGTGAAGAAAATGATGTAACTGAAATTGGTAAAAAATCTTTGTTTAGTCATAAGTTGCTAAAAAAAAGAGGACTGAGAGCCCAGTGTTTGAGTCCATTTAATAGTGACCTTTAGCGAGCACTAAGTAGAGTAAAACTATTAGAGTTTTATGTAGTTTGATTCATGTCTGAAGGATTTCAAATAAGGTTTTGATATCTCAGTCAGAAACAAATTGTTGGCATTGACATGCCTCTTTCAGCACACAGCTGGGCACTGAAGAAGCAAGGGGAAGCTTTTCTTTCATTTAAACTTGTCTGTGGTTAATTCAACAAATAGCTGGAGTACAGTGAGACTCAGTGTGCAATGTTTGATGCAGAAAACAGCATCTGTAGGTGAGTAAATGTGTTTGTTCTGGACTGTACTGTCACTTGTCCAAATCAGTTCACCTTATCTTTGCATCTACATGTCAGGGAAATAACTGCTCATGACATCTCAGAAGTGCTTAGCAGGAAGGAAGTTTCAGCTTAAAACTGAAGCTCCTAGTTTTAGTAGTACTAACACTACTTTTCTGCTTAGATCACCTTCTGAAAAAAAAAATCTGTAGGAAAGAAAAGATTGTGGGTTTTATTGTTATTGCTGTTGGCTAACACAAAAAAAAAAAAAGAAAAAAAACCCCCACAAAGTGAAAAAAGAAAAACTTTCACAGCTTTCCCATTATTAGTTCTGGGAGAACACAATAAAGCCACAGCTGGCAGGCACTTTTTTTTTTCCTTAACATTTGATAGAAGAATTAATTGGTAAGTGGAAAGTTTACAAAACTTTTTCTGCTGCAAGTTGCCTTCAACTATCATTATGAATAGATGTTAAAACCCATGTTAATTGTAATACACTTAATAATGAAGAAATATATTTGCATCATCAATAATCAAGGCGGTTTTTTTCCCCCAAGTACTTTTAGTGTAGAACATCAATAAACTCTGAAGAAAGAGATGCCTAGGTCAGCACGGAGAGTTCAGGGTGATGGGGTACGGTCTAATGCAGCGCTTTAATATATAGACCCAGTCCCTGTGATTCCCTGTTTAATGACAACACTCCCTTTAACAACACTTCAGCAAGCATGGAGTGGAGAGGTGGAGTGGAGAAAACTGTCTATCTTGCTAGTATACTACAAAGTTGAATTTAGCAGTTCTGTGAGTGATGAACAGCAGTTCCAGTGGAGTTGTCTACAGTAGTTCAAGCCCATTACTCCATCCCCATTAGAGACATTTATCATTTAGTCACTATGCTTATGCAACAGTATTCTAATGCTGCAAAAAATACCTCGCCAGCTCTATATTAGGGATGGGTGAATTCATTCTGATAAAATGAGAGCTGTTCTTAATTTTTCCCAGACCTGTAACTGAACCAAAACATAATGTTCATCCATCATTATTTCAGACCTGAGAGCTTGTGCTTTGCAAGCAGGGCCTCAATGTATCAGCTCAGCAAGGTCCCTGATGCAATGGTGGTGGGCATGGTATAAGAGCCTGACCAGAATGGAACAGATTATTTGGGAATTTCTCCATCCCTTTCCATCTGCAAACGTCTCTCCTAGGCTTCTTGCCAGTGGTGAAACCATGGTGAGGATGTAATCTGCTGGCAGGCCAAAAGAAGCACAGTGTCAGCAATACGGATTGATGCATATATTTAGGAGTAGCTGAATCTGAAATACAACATAAAATTGTACTCAGATTAATTCTGGGAAATGCTAGCCAGTGAAATGCTGCACAATATTTTTTTGTAAACTTCTTTCTACTGTTTTGATACCTGTGTAATTTTTCTCACATTTCATTACCTATGAGCCATTATAATATATATGGCATTTATTAGCAGCTTTCAGCAAGTTCTTCTTGTGCAGGTACAGAAGAGAACATATCTGTTTTATATAAAAATTCAAGTCTTTCAACGTAAAGTTACATGGCATCTTGTTGACTTATCATCCCTATCTAAGTACAGAATTGTACATACTAAGAAGTCATTTCATAAGTAAACACTTTTCATAAATCAACCACTTTAGAGAACAGAACTTCCTAGTATCTGATGGAAGGCAATGGAAGGAATACGTGTTACAACAGTGACATTGAACATAATAAAACTGTCAGTTCTTAGAACTCTTATTGATTTCCATTTTTTTCAAAAGTGCCTAAACAAGAAGCAAAAAACAGTCTCAGTGATCGAACTAAACTGTTTTCAGAATTTAAACTGAAACTGTGACATTTCAGCACTTTCCTTCCAAAAAATAATCTTGAGTAATAAGCCTTCATCCTTCAGTGAATGAATATATTTCTGCCTGTTAATATTCAAAGGCTGTTCACAATTTACATTTAATAATCTGCAGCCAAGCAGCAAAAAACTGTTACAAGAAGTTTTGAAGAGTTAAAGCAAGGACTCGTGTAAGGACAATTTATTGGAGTGTTATTGATGACCACGGCCATAGATTCACTACTGTGGGTTTTCAGGGTGACCATGGCCATGATAACTCAGAATTCCATCTGTCCTCCTGAATCCTCTCTTAAGATTTTTTTTCAGTGTTTTCAATGACAAAAAAGAGTTTTCATTACAATCAAAAAGGCATTGAAGCTGTTCCCTCCAGAGCTCTCCAATGAGCAAGTCTTTGTTTTGTGTGCTGAGGAATATTTTATCCAGCTTCTCATAGTTAGACTGGTGGCATTACTGGACAAGTAGGTGTGATCTGAAAAACTTTCAAATTTTTCGGTTATCTGCTCTTGGCTCTACAGATTTTTTGATGGTTTTTTTTCACAAGAGTCACTGTAGCTTTGCCAGCAGTGTTTGTTCCTGAATGTTGTCCTGGATGTTGTCTAACATGACTATGTTGGAAAAGAACAGCTTAAGAATACTGCAGGTATGGAGTCTGGGAATGGGCCATCTATTTTAGCATTGCAGGGCTATAGTGAGTCTATTTGTAGGTGGACAATAAAGGAAAATTTGGGGTGTCTCCTGGGGAATGGTCTTACATGCTGTGTCAAAGTATTAGAGGACTTTGGAATTTGTTCAGTACTGTCTTAGCTTGTGTTTTCTAATCAATGCCACACAGACAGAGATTTCTGCATGTCAATAGGAGTCCTGTCAGGGCTCGATTTACAAACTAAATGAGTAGAGTTCATCAATTCATTAGTGAAAGTCTGGAGGACAGCACGATGTCAAAAAAAGCCCAAAATACCAAAAAAGCCTCTGATGATCAATATTGGTATTGAACCATAAAGGATGACATTGTTGGATCTCTCAGATCTTGTTTCTTGGATCATGTGTTGTGTGTTCTTCCTTTTTTACTGTTTCAGACAAAAGCTGATACGGCAGATAAAACAGACAAGGTTATGTCACAATGTGGTACAATGAATGTACTCGTAAAGTCAGACTCAAGTTTTTAGTTCTGAGAACTGTGACCTTAATTACCTTAAGCAGAGACTGGTGGTGGCAAGAAGTAAGTTCTGTAGCATTTCAGTACTTGTTTCCAGCTTTACAGTGAAGCAACATATCTGGTATATAGACTATTGAGTCAGCAAGGAGCACAACAGGTATCATAGCTGCTGGCTAAGATTTACTAAAAATAAATTGGATCCTGGCAAGTGTGTAGTGCACCCCACTCCATTAAAAAATTGTTAAACTGAAAGCTCAGATGTGCTTTCAGTAACCACTGACATTTTATCTGAAATAAGGATGAGAAATTTCACTTACTACAAAGCAAAGCATTAAAAAGGTTCCTTATCTATGGGACCAGAATAGGGATATTAGTAACACTGTCTGCTTCTTTTTAAAACCCTATTAGTGTCAGGCAATATGTTTCTCCAATGGCGCTTGACATTCATTTGGCTAAAAAACCTCGAAAATGAACTTTCCAAGGGAATATTTTAAGCAATACGCTAATAGCCAGCTAAAGAAAATGTAATCTTTGATATCAGTAAAACATACACTAGCTTTGTTCCTGAAACTGGTATCACAGGCACTAGCAATGTAATCTGTTGTTTCTTTTTATGTACATGTGTTTCTGTTTCGGTCTATATCTACACACCGACTAACCAAATATTCAGCTTGTGTTATTTCTTTGAATTCAGTAAGATGCAAAGTTAGAAGATGGGACTATTCTAATGGCCAAAACCTAATATTTCTTTTTCTTAGTGTATGTAATGCAAGTTAAGAGACAGGGATCCAAAGATGCTGTGTTAGTATTGACCAACCTTTTTCATGACACAATGCTTTATTTTATATAACATTTTAATTCTGTAAGACACCTATGATTGTCAAGCTGTGCCTCACAGATTATGCCTCCAGAGCTAAAAGGCCCAAGGCTGTTCAAATAGCACAGGCACTGAATGGTGTGAACAGCATAGCTGGAATGCTTGTGGAAATATTTATGTTTTAAAGGACAGGAAAGTAGCACAGACTGCAATACTGTGATTGGAAGCATAAAGACAGAAAACACCATATCACATGCAGTAAACATCACATGAAAAACAGACTATATCTCTGCTGCTAAATGAAGCAGGAGCAGAGCATGAACTTAAGCACTGGACTACTGCTTGTCCATACTGGGTATTTGCTAGCATGTTTGTAGGCAGGGCAGTGGTTTAGTGTTCTCCTAAGTTTGGTGGATAGCATGTACTGTGAACTATGTCCCAAAGGCAGTATGGAAAGGACTGGTTTTGTCTCCCTCTATTCTATACATCCCTCCATCAATACCTATGCAGTCTGGGTGTGTGCGTTTTCAAATTTATTCCAATGTGTCTTGGGATGTAACATTTCCTTCATTTTATGCCATGAAACCATCTCACTGTGATGGGTTATAACATGGTCCTCACTTTGTTTCAGACCCTTAAACTGAGGAATGTACAACACACAGCAACTCTGTCCTAAAACACCTGAAGTCCCAATAAATCTTTGAACTAAACATGATGTGATATAAAATGACAACCTGTGTGTGCACTTTGGCCTCAGGGCCAGAAAACAGTCCTTGGTACACATTTACTTTGCAGTGCCAGTATAGATATATCCAACAAGAACAGACAAGAAAAGAACTCAAAAGCAGAATGTGGCAAATGTTAGACATGGAAATGAAGCCCGCTGTGTTGGAGACTTTTTGAAATTGTCACCACTTGTTTTGGTGTTTGAATGCAAGTAGAGCTTCCCTGCAGCTCTTGGTTTGACAAGTTCTGTGCTGCTTTTCAGAACTATCCCTTAATTTCCCAAAGTGAAGCTTAAAGCAAAAGAAATTAAATACTTGGGTGAGTGTAAAAAGAAAACATCCCCTAAAATCCAAATATTCATTAATGAAATGATTGATTCTGATCAATGGTAGCATACGGCTTTTACTGAAAAGTTCTCCTGGAAGTCTGCAGTGAATTCCAGACAAATGTGAGTGAAATGGTCCCAGGTGATGGATCACTTGATGAGTGGCTCAGAGCAACTTTCCCCTGCATTCATTCTCTGGATAAATGTTCCTTTTGAGAGTGCTTCTGAGGTCAAAAGACTTTCTGGCCATGAAGGCTGTGGAAAAGAGGAAGGCATTCACCAAAGCACTGTTTGTCACTAAGCTCCCTGGGATGTGAAGCTTTTTATTGTTTCGTGCCCAGTTCTGATGAACTGGTTTGACAGCTGCAGTTTTAGAAACATCTACCAAATAAAAGAGAACAAAAAGGAATGAAAGAGTTGGGAAAAATTTTCACTGAGAACATATGGGGCAGGAAACCAGTGTAAAACCTGCTGATCTGTTGATTTGCTAGAGAACACAAAATCTATGTTTTTAGATTATTAAAAGCTAGATTCTGATTTGCTTACCCGTTCTGGGTGGTAACTCACTGTCAAAATTCTCCTATTCATTTCAGTGGAGCTATGGGAGAGCTTATGCACTGCGAGCAAGCAAGACAAAACCTCATGCTGATTCACATGCTGCAGTTAACCATGGCTGATAAACATTTATCTCTTGAACATGACTGTGTGCCATGCTCTTACATGCTGTATGAAATGTGATGGTGCTAAATACTGAAACAGACTTCAAACATTCTATGGAAAAAACATCCCATTTTATGTGGTAAGTTTGTTTTTTGGGTTTTTTTTTTTTCACATCTCCTTTTGCCCTCAACAAAGGTTTCAGGCTCTTCACCTGCTGTTAGTGCAGTATCTAACACTGGCAATGCAATCTGAGCGTAAAGCCACTATACCATCTAATGGAGGATCCCTTGTGAGAAATTCTATTGCCAGCATAATGCCTATATACCGTTCTGCCTCTTGCCTCCAAGGTTATAGCTGGTATGTCCAGTTCATGTTGTCCTTCTGTCATGTCAGCCTCTGGATACATTTTCAGTTCTCTGGCCATTACGCATCTGGCATAAATGAAAGCAAGCCTGTACCCTTGTTAGTACACCAGGCTTTAACACTGCATCTGCTTCTTTACTTGCCACTTTCTGACCTTCACTTAAACAGTACCAGAGTCTACCTCTCTTGTAAAAGGGCAGATGGGCAATCTACTAGGCCCACAATCCCAGTAATCTGTGCGGTAGGAAAATGCTGCACTGAAAGCTGGTTGTATATGATCCCATGTGTCCATATAGAACTACAAGCTGTGCAAATAAAGCACTCTCTGTGTTGTTATTTATTGACTTTAAAAGGCAGATCACTCGTTTTGGTTTTTATCAGGTTCCTAGGTTAAATACATGGTGAGTACTATTTTGAGCCTAAGCAGAAAAGATCATCCTTCCCCTTCAAACTTACCATATGAAAATGTAGTACTTCACACAGCAAGTCATGCTCACAGCTTCTTTTGTCCTCAGTAAGTCTCTGAAGTGCAAATTAGAGGGATGTGTATATAATTTACAATGAATTTTTAAGACATTGATGCACTTGGTGTCACCTGGGTCTGTGACAACAGTAGTACAATATCCCTTCCCTTGCCACACACAGAGGTGTCACCTGGGTCTGTGACAACAGTACTACCATATCCTTTCCCTTGCCACACACAGACTTTTCTTACACAGCAATCTCTAGTCATGGTTTTCTTGTATCAGTCACCTGCAGCCAGAGACATAATGCTGCCTGTCTGATTCAAGACAAGTTAAATAACTGTCATACATCATATGGGCTTCTCTTTGTTATCGGTGCTCTGTGGTTGGTTCTAATTAGAACAGTGAATTACTTGAGAAAGCAGAAGGAGTGAGGTGGTTCCCAGGAACGTAATTATCTACCTACTGCATGATCCTCTGAAAAATTCTGTGTTTAGGGATCTCCCAAACCTTCCTGTGTCCCTTCCAAAAAAGCTTGTGTTGTCTGTACCTTCTCTCCCTTACTAGTATTTACAGGGTCAAAATTTTCATAATCATTTAAGCTTTGTGTAAAAGCTGATATGGAACAATTTCAGTGCTGCCTCATTCTGAGAATAAACAACACATTACACCTTTTGAATTACCCCATGCATGAGCTTAGCACTGATCAAGGTTCTCAGTGTATCTGTGAGATGTAAAAATACAATTATTTCCCTTTTTACAGTTAGAGAAATAAAAGCACTTTGCAATTTGGTTAATTTAAGATAGTGCAACAAAAAGTGAGCAAAGAAAAAACACAGACATTTATGTGTTTATATTGATGGACGCAGACAGACACACTCTGCCCATATAGTTAATGTCCAAACTAGTATAACGTGCCTTTACCAATGCTTACCACCTGGGCACAAGGCAGTGCTAAGATTTTTGTGTGATTACAAGATCAGAAATGTCGTCAGCTGGGCTCTGGCCAGAGTAAGCTCATCTGAACGTGATGGTGTAGAAAAATGCCCTGTGATACCTGGAGTTTATGCTGCAGCTAGTGGATATCACATCCTCCACCTGCAAAGGTTTCTGTACTTGCTTTTTCTCAAGATGCCCAGTAGGAACTGGTATCAGTATCCTCAGAAATGTTGTCTGAAGTTTTGTCCAATTTACATCATAATTGTAGCTTACTGAGAAACATAACTGAAATAGCATCAATTCTCTGCCATCTACAGTATGCTACTGCTGGTCATATTTCATAAGGAATTTTGTGGTTTGTATTCTTGATTCTCCAAAGTGAAAGTGATGTTGATGTATCCCCTATAGCATATGATTCCTTCATCTTTACATATAACATTGATGAGCTGCAACAGAGCAACTCACCAAACTTATTATTCTGCTCAACATAATCATGCTTCTAGTAATAATACCAGTTGTCTTGCCTTCCATCTCATTAACCTTTGAAAATGCTTACTTGAGCAGAGGAAGCATTCAGGCTCTGACAGCTATACCTAGAAGCAGAAGCTATAGCGTGGCAATACATCACTCTCCCACAGCTCTGCAGCCCTGTTGTTTTTCTCTTGAAGTTGAAATAGGTCTTCCTTTCAAAACCTTCTCCTTTAGGTACTGGAAAGAATCCATCAGTATAATGCTGATAGGCTATACTCTTGTCTGTGTAACACATCAGGTCATCCATCAGCACAGCCATTATTATGCCAGGTGCTTCAAAGCTTGGGAAGCTACTGTCTCTCAAAACCCATTGTATTGCAAGCTGCTCTTAATGCACAGAGACTGTCTTCACCATACATATCAGTGGGAACTTGTTAAAAGCAAAACGGTTCTACTAGAGGATGAATCTCAAAAGGTTTGATTCAGGCAACACAAAATTTTTTCAGTAACTTCTTTGTTATGAAAATCAGCTAGGAAATCTCATGAGAATAGGTCTTCTCCTTATGAGGACTGCACTATTGTCCCAGTTTTGGCCAAACAGAAAATACGAATAGAATGATCTTTTCTTGAAATACTTCAGTAAATCAGTGACTGATTCTTATCAGAACCAGGGAGAATAAGGAGTCTGTGAAAACTCAAAATGCTAAGCAGGGAAAGACAATGTTTGAAAATGGATAACAGCACTCTGGAGCTGACTTCACAAACCTGGAAAAATCCCCCATAGGCTTATCTTCAAGAAGGTTAGAACCATATGTTTCTGTGCATTTGCTCTTTATCTTTTCAGCTAAACCAGAAAAAAAAGAGAAAAAATAATAAAGCCCTCCAGCTCTGTTATAGCTTTTATCATTGCAGATCCTTCCCTTAATAATTCAAAGTAAACTAATTACCTAATTAAGTTAACAGGTGTCAGTCATTCAAACATAAAGAGCTACTATATAGACCTGAACTGGGGAATTCTTTTCCTTAAGTGTCTGCACTTAAAATTTGAAACATAATGGCATCAAAACAAGTGATTGAGTTCTTTTAAAGATGTTGCAGCTTAGATCCATACTGGAGGCATTCACCTGTGAGGCAATTAGGCTTCTACCTCCCATTACAATACTTTGGAAAGCTTCTCCATAAATCCTTTGTGTATGGCCCCTCATGTCTAGCAGCCTACAGTAAAGAGTTGTACTGTTTGAAAGGAAGATGAGGATCTGCTTGTTAAAGAAGGAGGAGAACGCTGGCCATGCTGTGAGTGTAATTGTGTTGGTAATTATCATATGTCCATTATCTTTCTTAAAAGCACTGTATTGTTATTCAGTAACAACCAACAGTATTGTTGAGGTCATTGTGCATAGTGCTGAGTGATGTAAAATTATTGGATGCCCTAAAAATACACAATACCTATTTTTTTATAAAAATTTAGGATAGTTTTATCTTCTCTGTAATATATTTTGGGAATCACACTTTCCTCCTACTTCCTGTGCCCTGCCACCCCTCTGAATAAATGCAACTGGCTGCTTGTGAGAGCTCTTCAGTTCCTATTTTCCTGAAAAGTGTGAAAACGTTATGCCTCAGCAATAAGCAGAAAGTCATTGGAAATGACACACACACAAGAAAAAAAAAACCAACCCCCCCCAAAAAAAAACCAAAAAAAGAAAAACAAAACAAACAAAAAAAAAACCAAAACAAAAACTGGGATCCACAAAAACAAACAAAGCTTATTCTAAGAGATAAAGGGGGCAAATATTTTGCAAGTGTCAATACTGACGTGAGACCTTTTCTAGTCAAAATATTTCAGGTTTGGCATATTTAGGATTTCAAGGAAAAGAAAATCAGGGAAATCCAGCATGTTTGCGATGCTCAGAGGAAAACTAATTTTTCTGAAAAAGGCAAATCCTAATTATGTCAGCCAATATAAATATTGCTTATATGAATCGTAGTTTGTTTTTCTGGTCTGCCACATATAAACGCTGCACCCGTATATTAATGCTCTCCTTAGGGTATGCAGATACCTGACTTGTGTGTATTAATATTGTTTAGGTTTCCTTGTATTCTTACTGCTGTGTTTCATCCAGTGGCACAAGCAATATCTTTATGTATTGTGGTGGTGAAAGACTATGATCCAAGCCCAGCTCATGATATTTCACAGGGATTTGATCCAGCATGAAATTACAACGAGCTAGAGACGTATGTGTGCTAAAGTGTGTGTGGGGGGGGGCTTGACTGGGATTTGGGAGACCTGTTTCTTTATGACTGTCTGTGAGACAGTGCTGTGGATAAGGAATGATGCAGAAACAGGAGTTAAGCCATGATATGGGCATGTGATCCAGAGCAGGGAACTGAGTTCTCATGAGTGGTCTTCTGTCAGCATGCACATGCCTAAAATTTGTCAACTGAAAAGTTCCTAGACTTGCTAAAAAGTTGCATTAATTCTGTTACACTGAATACCTTTGAAATATATAATAAATTGAAGTAAATATGAAGTGCCTGGGTTCAAATAGCAGTTAGATAAATTCATGGGAGAAATGCTCATCAGAACAGTTTAAACACAAAGATGTCAGCTCCTACTTCAAGTCTTTGAATGCCTTGCCACTGGAAGGTATAAAACAAAGCTGAGAATACACCAGCCCACATTTACCCTCTTCAGTTCTTTCCCAGGCTCCATTGGCTGCAGATGGTGACAAATCATTGTGCTAGATGGACCTGCAGTCTGAACTGAAATGGCCATTCTTACATCTTCTTATGTTAGCGTATCTTGGTGTTTGCTAGTAATTTTTGTGGTGTATTTATGTTGAAGCAGTGTACAATAATGATGTCACATCCAGAAAAAAACATGGACAGGAATGAAATAACTGAAAGCTAAAAATCCTTCTTCAAATCTGCAATGTAGTCCAAAAGATAGCTGGAAAATTGAATGAAAATAGAGCTGCTTCCCCCCTGCCTCCTTTATTTCCCTCCACCACTTAAACTTTTAAAGCCCAAGTTAAAAAAAAAAATAAAAAAAAAAGTCTTGGCAACATGCAGGTGTCAGGCAGAACATGGTTCATTCATGTTCATAAAAGCGTTCTGCATGCAAAGTGCTTGTGTGCATGGAAAGAGGTAGGTTACAGAGAGTGGATGGATGTCTGAATAAAGAGTAAAGAGAAAACAGGTGCTGTTTGATGCTGTTTGATGTGGACACCTACAGATAAACTTCCCAAAAACTCTGCCAGCCAAAGAACTGCTTTAACAGATGAGCCATTATGCTAGTTGTTTGTCTATTTATTTATTTATTTTTAAGGAAAAGTGAAATGCATACCAAGCAAGCAGTCTTATAATTAGAAGTGTACCCTCTCCGTTTGCTTTTGAAAACATAGAATTGTTTCTCTGGCAGGAAAAGCTTATTTAAAGTTAGAAAAACTATCAAAGGACATAGAGAATGAAGAGTTTGGGGCAACATTCCTCTGTGTTATACAAACAGCTTCACTCAGCAAAGTGGTGTGGTACTGCCCAGTTTTTACCAGAGGCCCAGGCCCAGGTGTGGAGCAAGGGTCTAATGTTGCTAACTCTGGCTAACTCTAGGAATTTAAACCCACAGCTCAGTCTGAGAGGGCCTGAAACACTGGGACTGTGGAGCAGGGATGAGAAGACTGAAGAGAAGAGAAGATAGTATTTCCCCAAACAAAATGGCTCTTAGCCTGGTGCTAAGAGACCTCTTGACATTGCACAAACCAGATCAATATCACAGAGACTGGTGTCAATGGCAAAGATGAAAAAAAAAAAAGTCCTCTTATTTTAAGATGCACTGTAGGATAAGGACTGTAGTAGCTGGACTCTGCAATGGCAACAGAAAGGTCTGTATGTGGCATAGCCACTCATACGGGAAGTTCTTGATTGCTTCTGGAAGTCTTTATGGCTTGGGTGTGCAGCTGAACAACCGTTTGTTTTTTTTTTCCACAGAGAGAGGACATACTATGTAGCCCTTCTCCAAAGATGAAACTATATATAATTCAGGTTATGGCTCTGAGTTATGCTTGCAAATAACAAGGCTACAGTTTGTATGGAATGACTTGACTGATGAAGGCCTCTTAAAGGTGGAATTGCTAAGCTGCCTACTAATATGTGTTTTTACAGAGGGCTTAATTATGCATCAGTATACAGACAACATTTAGGTTAATATTTAGTATACTGTTTGCTAATTATTTATTTATTTTACTTATATCTTTGAATAGGATAGCTATAATTCCTGGAAGGATCTTCACTCACTGCTTAATCTCTTATCTATGAATATACTCCGTATGTCCACAGAGTAGCAACAGTAACAGTCCTGGATGTTTCCTACAGATAGATATGTTCTATGAACTAATTTTTTGTCTTTGAAGAAATATGTAACTGTTTTCCTCAAAGAATTAATTTAAACCTTGAAAAAGAAGAAAGACCTCTTGGCCTGAAAATGTAACAAGCTAAAACCATTTTATTCTATGTTTTTATGCAATAGGATCCTATTAGCTGACTGAAAAGTGAAATGTTCCAAATATAATAATGAGTGGAAAAATATTTAACTAGGTTTTGGATCTTGAAACACAACTAACTTCACCTGAGCAAAATAGATGCAGTTGTCAGGTAAATGCTGCAAACATCATGCATTTTTCAACAGAACAAGCCCAGAAATGCAGATTCAGACAGGGATGGTTTGCAATATATTTATGGTGGATGTCAGTTTTTCATCTCTGGTATGCAGTTTAAACCGCATTTCACTGTAAATGTCACAATCCTGACTACTCTGGGAATCCAGCTATATTATGAAGGTAGTAAATAAGCACCAAGAGAGAATCCAGCATAGGTACTATATCAGCACAAGCACAAGGTAGTATAGTTTGAATTGCCTGAAATGTGGCTTTCTTATGTAAGGCTACAAAATTCTTTGGATCTGTAATATTTTTTCTGGTCTGAAAATAAAGAAAAATTAGACAGAATTAGTCTTTGAAATTTATCTGGAAAAGAAAAGCCAAATTGTCATTCACAGTTGGCCAAATCACTTAAAAAATAATTTGGAAGTAAAAATTGAATTATCCTATTAAAAATGCTAATTTTGCTTTCAGAATTGTATTTGTCAGAATTGGCATGTCACATTGAACTGTGACTTATGAAAAATCTGTAATTTGTTGATGAGCAATAGACTTTTGGAGGATTTTTAACCAGATGTAACTGAAGCTAATACTTCAGGGCAGTATGTTGTCCCTGTGATTAGAAATACAATGATATTACTGTACTCTCCAAAAGCACTTGTACCTAATAAAACTCTTTTGAAATCAATGGCAAAAAATCTCATTGACTTTAGTGGGTGAGGATGTAAATCACTGGAATAGTTAAAAAGCTACATTTTCTTAGTTCTTGAGTGTTCGAGTGTCTCCTTATAAAAGATGTGCTGCTTGAATGTGGTCAGCAGTTACACATGTTTCTTTCACCCCCACTCCCCCAGTTAAGGTAGTATTTAAACAAAACCCCACATCTTCCAGATCTGCTGGAAGAAGGCGATAAAGGTAGAGGGACCATAGGATCAGACATCCATCAGCCTGTCTCTCATTCCCAAACTGAATGTTGATTCTGCTCTTGTTACTGCACAGGGTTGCTGCTTGTCTTTGAGTTATGGGCTATATACACCAAATTCGGGACACCCGTTTAAAAGCACTTGTTGGAGGTTGGCCTTTGTCAGATGAACTGGGGTGGCTGTGTTGTGTGACTTGGCTGGGGAAAACAGTTTCAGCTCCTGCCTCTGCCACTGACCATCAGACCTTGTGTCTACATCAGTAAGGGAAAACTGTACTACACCCTGTGTGCTAGGACATATGGACATAAAACCAGTAAGTACTGTGATTCACGTGGGATTCCTTCTTTTCTCCCTGCCCCAAGACATCAGTGGTCATTACTGGATTGTTTCTCAAGGCTGAAATTTTCCAGCTTTACCTCTCTTTCAGCGGCAGTCATTGCAACAGTGCTGGCATAAAACTTCTGAATCCAGCGCTGGTTGTGCAGACCAGTTGGGAAACAAAATGCCTTGACCCTGAAAAATTTGTGATTTTGTAGGCTGTATTATTTCAAGGGATGCTTGAAAGGACTACACATTTTTATCTCCTTATTCTAATCTTTAG
Organism: Falco rusticolus; assembly: GCF_015220075.1. NCBI lineage: Eukaryota > Metazoa > Chordata > Aves > Falconiformes > Falconidae > Falco > Falco rusticolus. The sequence goes on from NC_051192.1 coordinate 63,849,598, forward strand.
AGAGGCAAGTATAAGGTTATACTAAAATCTCATAAGCCTATGGGAAAGGGTAGCACAGATTTGTGTTATCTCATTCCTGAACAAGCGTAACAGCACTTTGCACTCGGAATGCTAGAGCTGAGTGGTTTAAAATACAAATGAGACTAATGGGTTGCATCTAATAAACAGGGCTGATACGGAAAAACTTACCTGTGCATTTCAGCACAGCTTGCTGCCGGGGCAGGGCTCACAGCAGCACCCGTGTTTCTGCCCGGGCCCAAAGGTGCCAGCCCCACTGCCCCTGACCAGTCCCCCTGAGTGTCCCCCTGCTGCCCACAGCGCCTGGCCGTGTCAACCCCCAGCCCCTGCCCCAGGCATGCAGGGCCAGTGTCCAGATCCCTACAGCCCTGCCCTGCTGCGCCATGGGCCCCACTGAGCCGGGCCCACAGCCTCATCCAGCCTTGGCCTGTCCCCGTCCCCAGGGTGGTGCCTGATGGCTGGGGTGGCCCCGGTGCCCCCCGGCTGCCCTGCTCCTGGCTGGGGTGGTGGGTGGTCCCTGGCTGCCGGGCCCTGCTCTGACAGACCCCCGTGGGGAGCCCCCAGCTGCCGTGCTGCCCGGACAGCTTCCCTTCGTCCCACAGTTTTTTGAAAACCTTAAATGATGTGCTGCTTTCCTGTGCTGCTTTAAACTCCTGTTGCAAATATCCTGGCTTTTTAAAGTTGGTTTGTTTTTTTTTTTGTGAACTGCAGCACTGAAAGCCCAGATAATGCTGTTATCCAACAGAAAACAGGACTGATACGAGACTGAATCCTCCTTTGTGCATTAATCTGTGTTAGAGCTATGTTATTTTTACATGACAGAGATATGATCTAATGGATCGGGGCATTTATTGGATACCAGGGGATCCGAGCTGCCATTTTTGACTGCCCAGCTGCTATATGAGATGGCTACTGGCAGGCACCTCACTTCCTTGCAGCTTAGTTCCCTCTCCTGTAACAACAAGAATATTATTTCCATGCTGCTCTTTCTACCTTTCTGAGTTCTGTGGATGTAAAATGTTAAACTTGTGAAACAAAGCAGGTGTGTATTAAGAACAGTGCAACTCCTCTGTAAACCCCCGGAACAGATCAGTAACTAAGACTTTCCTGCACTTGTAGACCGAAGTAGCTTGCAAAACAAAGAAAATCCTTATTTAACTGATAAAACTGAGACACAGACATGGAATACCATTTCTCGTTCCACACTAAGTAGGCAATAAAGCCAAAAATATAACCCGTATTTTCTGACTTCTGGACTAGTCATTTTCATCAACAGTTTTTTAAGCTGCTTCTATCACATGTAGTATTTCTCCACCTTCCATTTGCTGTGCCCCTCAGAGTCCCAGGTGGGTGGCAAATCATCCTAGAATTATTTCATTAAGAAAATAGAGCTCCCAGCACTTTGTTTTCTAAATTCAGAAGAATAAAGGAATCTTTGCTGTACAATACAGACACACATTGCTCTTCCCAAACTGGTCTTTTCTTAAAAAAGCTCTGGTTGTTACTATGCTGCATTTCACATGCAAATATGTTGTATTCCTTTTACTTGTTCATAGTTTAATTGGAGAACAGCAGGTGATCAAATTCACAGTAGTAAGAAAGGTGTATTTCTGTAGAACAGATGAGACTTCCATTTAAATCCATACAGGGGTGCTTTTAGCTTTCTCTATTAAACAGCCTTGCAACTTGCAAATCTGATCACTATAAAACCAAAGCAGAGTCTTACCTGCCTTATAAATTCCCTCAACCACACACAGATGAAGAGAAATCTTAGGCCAGTTTGCTGTCTTGTTTCTTCACACTTGGTCTGATTTTTTTTCTACCAAAGCTGCATCACAAGAAGGCATATCATAAGAAGTCTGTTTTCCTTTGACTAAATAATTATTCTTTTAAAATTTATTACTAGAAATGTCACACAATTTTTGTCCACATTTAAAGAAACAGATACTAAGAATAATCAAATAACATACACAAATGGATTAAGACATTTAAGCATAGAAATGCTTTTTAATTAAATAAGAATTCTATTTTTACTAGCTGGTTATGTTTTAGACATATCATTACAACCATGTCATAGTTCCTTCTGAATAATTGTCTGTGATTTGTCTTCCTGCAGTCTAAATCTTCACCCTTTCTAAGTCTCTATAAGCACACAAACTAGTGATACAATCTCTTTCTGGCGAATTATGAACCAGATCTGGAAAACCAAGTAGGAATGAATAAAGATGGAAAAAGTAGAGAACACAGTAAGAGATGCTGTTTCCTTTGTTCTGCTTTTTTTGTACATTCTCACTTTGCTAGGATTTTTCACTCATTTTTAAGATATATATCCACACATCTATCAAATGTACATCTATTGTATGACTTTTCAACCTTTAAAATATATATTAATACCAAAAATCCCTAACAAACTGCCAGAGATTGTCAGGAAGCAGATGATCCCAGTATTAATTGCTACTAACAAATGTCATAATTTGGAAGTCCTGCAGTATGTGATTGTTTAAATATGGGACGTCTTTCATCTAATAACTTTACAGGCAGAAGTCAGGATAAACATGCATATCTTTCTTGCCTGGTAGGTCAGCTCATTTGTATTCTGACCAAGCAGAAGGGGAATGAACATTAGTCATTGCCACAGATATTTTTGCTTTTTCTAAAAATCAGCAATCAGCGAAAGCTATATTTTCAACCATTCTAAGTAAACCTTCACCATGAACAAGGACTGTATTTATGTCAGCATCGCCCAGATGCTTTATTAGCATGATTAAATCAATGTGGTGGATTTCCCTAAGTTAGCTGTAGTAGTATGAAATACAACTACTTACAGCTAAAGCATGTTTAGTGTCGCTTGGCTTACATCATTGCTGCAACAGATTACAGACAGAACTAGTTTTTGCAGTGTCAGCTTGAATTAGAAAGCAAGAGTATTTTATTTACCTCTGTAGTACTTTCTGGGAAAGTATTATACACACTGTTGCCCTGTGGTTCTTAATGTGTTTTAATTGTGTCTATATATTGTACATTAACATTTGAACGTATTATCACTTTTACATCATGTTTGACTGAGAAATAGTGGTTTCAAGGACATTATATTCTTGCACGGCTCATGAAAATAGGCAATCTGAAAAAGGACAAAGAAAGAAGAGCTAAAAAGCTTATCTAATACAAGTAGATAATCTATACGGGAGAGGAACACCAGAAGTCAGACTTCATAAATTGTGGATAACTGCTTTTGGGACTATCTTGTCCATGGTTGTGTTGGAGGCTGGATATGAATTCTTATCTGATGTGGCCTTTAATATTTATTTATAATTTCTGCTTTATATTAATGTAAATTTATTTAGTGACATCTGGGATGTCATTGAGAAACTGATGCATTTTAGGTTCAATAAATGTTTCCTAATTTTATTTGTCTATGTCTGAAAAAGAAAAATTGGATCTCTTCCCTCCATTTACCTGTTCACATATACTTTTTCTATAGAAGTTTGTATTTCCCAAACAAAACTTTTGTATATAAATGAAGGGTTTGATTAATCTTAATCATAATGAATCACAATCTCTTTTAGTTGTTTTTGGAGGTACCTCCAGCAGAAAATACCACATGGAGTAAAGGGCTAACAGGAACCTCATGAAGTTCAGCAAGAAGTGTAAAGTCCTGCAGCTGGGGAGAGGTAACCCCATGTACTTGTATGTGCTGGGGGCCAACCTGCTGGAAAGCAGCATAGCAGAAAATGACCTGGGAGTTATGGTGGGCACCAAGTTGAACATGAACCAGAATCGAACACGGTTTTTGCAGTTTCATGCCTGCATGTTGCCTTAGGAGGAGTGTTGCCAGCAGGTTGAGGGAGGTGAGTGATCCCCTTTATTCAGTTCTGGTGAGGCCACACCTGGAGCACCACATCCAGATCTGGGCTCCTCAGTACAAGGGAAACATGGACATGCTGGAGAGAGTCTGATGAAGTGCCACAAAGATGATGAAGGGACTAGAGGATCTCAGGGAGATCTCATCAATGCATGAAAATATCTGAAGGGAGGGTGCAAAGAGGATGGAGCCAGGATCTTTTCAGTGGTGCTCAGTGATAGGACCAGAGGCAACAGTCACAAAGTGAAACTACCAGGAGGTGCCTTCTGAACATTGGAATTACTGTAAGGGTGACTGAGCACTAGTGCAGGTTGTCCACAGAGGTTGTAGAGTCTTCCTCCTTAGAGATATTCAAGTCATCTGGACATGGTTCTGGGCAAGCAGCTCTAGGTGGCCCTGCTTGAAAAAGGGTGTTGGACCAGATGACCTCCAGAGGCCTCTTCTAACCTCAACCATTTTGTGATTTCCACAGTAGTCAAATTTCTGTCTCGTCAGCCTTATGGAAGTAAAAAATGTGACTGAAATATCTTCAGACCTTTCAGTCTACAGACTCTAGATTTTCACAGAGGGTTAGAAGTGATCTCTGGAGAGTGCCAAGTATAACACCTCTGCTCAACACAAGGTCAGCTAGGACAGGTTGCTCAGGGCTTCGCCCAGCTGAGTTTTCAATATCTCCAAGGATGGAGACTCCACAGTCTTGCTAGTCAGCCTATTCCAGTGCTTGAAGAGCATCACTGTAGATAAATTATTTTTTTTTGCTTAAGTTTAAATGGAATTTCTTGCCTTTCAGTTTGTGCCTGTTCCCTCTTGACCTTTCACTGGGCACCAATGCGAGTCCTTTGTCTTCCTTACTCCCCACCCATCAGGTACTTACACATATTGATAAGATTCCCTTGAGTGTTTTCTTCTCCAGGCTGAACAGCACAGTCAGACAGTCTAGTCCCTTCATCATTTCATTGTCCTTCACTGGATTTCACAAGTGTGTCCATGTCTCCATTGTACTGAGGGCCCAGAATAAAACAATTCACATTGCACAATTCCTTCAGAAAATATCATAATGTTACAAACTAAATCCTGGGTGTTTTAAGTTGCAGATGATAGTTTAAGACAGGAGACATATCAATAAAAGATACTGCAACTCTGTCAGAAACAAAAGATTTCTGAAAATCCTACTGGCATTTCTATTCTTGGAATAATAAATCTATCAAAAATCCTTGAAGAAAGAGCTTGGACTAAATGAGGTCTTTTACATCCCTTCTTTTTCTTATTTTTTAAAATAGAAATCAGGATAGCTTTTTTAGAGGTTTCTTGTTCATTTTGGACACAATTGGAGAAAAATATTTCAGCCCTCGTTAAAGAATACTGATTATTTTTATGTCTCTACATCTTTTCATGATTCAGCTTGATTTCATAGTTTAATAATGACTAGGGATCAGAAAGTAATGAGAAACAGGTATTTCAGAGATTATGAATCAACAGACTAGCCTAACCTGTTATAACAAGGAGAGAATGCTAAATATCTTTCTGGGCATTCATATAGTTAGGAAAACTGTTGCAGTGATGCAGGGCTTGATACCACTGGTTTTTTTTTCCTTCCCATTAAATAATGCTTTCCTTCCAAACTACACAGTTTTGCCCCACGGTTTTCCTTATAAATCTTCAGAATTACAATGTCAGTGCAGGATTCCCCTGTTGCTTTGCTGTACTCATGTATTCATCTGAGGTTAAAACTGCATTTAAAGGAGCTGTAGCAGAGCACAATCATGTTTAAACAGTTATGTGCTATATGCAATATTTCCTATGTTGAATGTGAACCTATGCTTCATCTCATTGTTGTTGAGGTATACCATGAACATTTGTAAAGTATCTGAACAAGTGCCACTTGGTCAGAGCTCATGAAATTATGATTGTACTTAATAGCTTGAATTATAGAAATGGAACTGCACTTAGTACCTGGAACTACAGAAATAGCAAAGCATGCTAAATATAGTATTGTCACAGAAGTGTCACAGAGTTGTGGGAGTCAGCCTCTTTTTGTCTCCTCTGCACCTTCCGTGCTGTTAGCATTCCCGTCTAAAGATATTTATTTCATTTACTTTGGTGGGTGTTGGATTGGGCCATGAAGGAGGCCAAGTCGAGGCTTCTGGAGTACGACCATTAGAAGGATGCTCATAAACAGTATGGTTAGCATAACAGTATTGGATTCCACATCATGCAAACAGGGTAGGAGGTTTTTGGAAACCTCAGTCATCTGCACTGTCTCAGTGGGAGTACTCACAACTCATCTGCTTGTGCAAGTGCAGGTTGCTATCTGTGTGAAGAGAGTGCTTTCTTTCTCCTTCCTTTCCTGTATCTGGTTGTAGAAAGCACTTTCCTGCAGCTGAGGCATGCTAGGGAATTTATTTGAACACCAAAGTAAAGGTTTATCGGAGTCTTACCCTTGCACTTCATTTTCCCTTTCACTTCCACTGAGAGAGGCAGTGAATAGCAGGGCCCCTATGGAGGTCACTGAGGAAGTGGCCCAAGAATCCACCCCCTGGACAGGCAAAGGTAAGGCTTGCCTGTCACCACAAGGCTGTTAAAGGTATGAAAGGTATGCTCAGTGTGGCAGTAGAAAGATGGGGAGAAATGTTATTCACAGTTTTTATCTTTAATGTGGACGGTGTTTTCCTGTTCTTTCAATTTTTATGTAGGGTCAAGGACATTTTTCTACCATATGTTGTTTTTTTTCCCTGTAAAAAAGTAAAAGAGAACTTTCATTATAGTCAACTCCCCCCCCCCCCCCCCCCAGCTCTCAGTGAGGTACTCTTATCTTGCAGGTGCAGAACTGAGGAGTGGAAGGCCTGAGTGACTTGTTCCTGGCTACCTACTTGTTCATGAAGGAGTCAAAGCCAACTTTTTTTGTGTATTGCTGAAGCGCTATGACCCTTGTCAGATAGCGAATGTCTGCAATGCAATAGTCTTTATGGATGTTCCTGGTCATGTCATATTTCCTTTATTCACTTGCAAGTAAATTCTGAAAGAGTTCTTTGAAAATCTGACATGATATTTTATACAAAATTCAGAAACTACGAAGAATCTTAGTGTGGGGCTGAAGGTATGTAAGAAACAGTATGTTGTCTTTTATTGCTTTCCTCTTGCTACTGAGTTCCTCCATTACCTGGTAGTGTGTCCCATCCATTCCATTTCCTGTCTACATGGTCCACAATAAAACAAAACAGTCAGCAGTGCTTGCAAAGTCATGTAGAAATGGGGGCCTGGGGAGCAGGTTAAGCAGCCCAGGGCATATGTCTTGCTAAATACTGTGCTTACTCTGTAATTTCCCCTTAATTTATCTTTCCTAATTTCTTGCACATTCCTCTTTTACGCTGTTTCTCAGTTCTTTAGCAGCCTAAATAATTTATAGTAGAGAATGGAACTGTGGATGGAAACAAATCTGCAAATTAGGTGTGGCCTAATCCTCTCAACTCTTAATTGCTGGTGAAGGACTGGACATTCTTTTCTGTTCTCTCTCTTGCATGCCTACGGAAAGAACAGGCTGACAGGAGGTGTGTACCATTCCTTCCATTTTTTGTGTTGTTCCTCTAATAAGAAGATATGCAAAATGCATCTTTTGGATAGACATGTGTGAATCTGAAATTTTCTGGGAAGGGTGGGACCTCTTTATTTAATTTGCATATATTTACCCTTGGAACAGAAGTCATTTATATGGATTTCCAGGAGGACTGTATAGGTTATCCAAAGACCATCTTTCAAAGGCAACTCTCATAAAATATGCATGCAAAACATGCCTATGCTGTCACAACCAGGTAATTTCACATGCAAAAATATGCTGTTGTAGACTATGAAAAACAAGCTGTCAGTTATGCAAGTAGTGGTTTACTTGTGCAGTTAATATTTACAGATCCAGCTAGGAACAGAGACCTGCAGGAGACCATCTGGGTCATCAGGTCTAGTTGCCGTAAGTGCAGTCAATAGATATACAGTCTAGATGACTTCATAAAGCATCTATCTGGTGCACTCTGCATGCCACAAAACTGGTAACCTTTAGGATAAAATACCAAATGACATAGAAGACTGTGATGAGCCATATGAAAAGGAGAAGGTGGAATCAAGGGTATCACCAGTGTCCTAGATTCTTCCACTGTGGTTCCATGAAAAGCCATATGGTCCTAGAAAGCCCACTTTCTATGCAAGGGCTGTCAAATTTCTTTCCTTGCAGATTCAAAACTGAACTAGACAAGGCCCTGGTCACTTTGGTCTGGCTGGTCCTGCTGTGAGCAGTAGGTTGAACTAGATGACCTAAAGAGGTCGCTTCTAACCTGAACTGCTTTTATTATACTATGGTTCTGTTCTTGTTCTCAACTGCAGAATTTCCATCTGAACTGAAATTAATTTGTTCTGAGCCAAGAATTACTTCAGCTGTTGACATTCTTGCTTAGAGTGGGATTCCCTTTGTCTCTGATTTTTGAGCCTTACTCTAAGACACACAGTTGGGAGTGAGATAAATGAGCACAGAACAAAAATAAATATTAATGTTTTCATTAGGTCATGAAAAAAGGCACTTCTGACTTACTGTGTATTAAATTAAACACATCAGCCTGGCTCTGGGGTAATATGAGAAAAATGCACCGATGAAAGTCCTGAGAGAAGGATGAGCTCTGTACCTTGTGTAGTGAGACACTGTAATGTATATTGCTGAAATCTGAGGGAACACCTTCAGAATTTTGTACTTGACATCTGTTCTGTTTGCTTGAAGGACAACATACACACAGTAGATGGGAAATACGGTTTTGGGGGAGCTTGAAATCAGTTTTAACTTTTGGTTGAAATCAGTGGTAAAAGTTGTTTGAGTTAGAGCTGGGTTAGGCACTTAGCTGTAGAATTCATTAAGGAAGTTTTCTTGCCCTTGTGTAAGCCTAGAAGAGATCTGATCAGCTAAACCCAACACAATGCTCTAAAGAATGATCGCATTCGTCATAAGAGCAGACAGGTCCTCTCCATCAGTGAACATTTGTGCTGATAGTGTAATTCCAACTGAGCTCAGCAGAAAAGCAAGCACCCACATCTAGCTGATTTAATTTGGCAGAGCATAATTAATTAAAGTGGTATCTGTGATCTGTTAATTAAAAGAATGAAATCTGAAATTAGATTTTTGGTAAAAGAGAAAATGTGGACTTGGCAAAAGTTTTGAAACTCACATAAGTCTTCTGATAAATTCACATTGGATATGCAGTTATTTGGGGGGTGGGGTAGAGGTTAAAAGAGGGTCTTTTATCTCCCCCACAAAACCATCTGTGAGCCTTTTTTTATCTGACAGGCGGTAGAAGAGGAGGAGATGTGTAGGCAAAATTAAATGTTCACATTGTTCAGGAAGAAGAAAGGCATGTGTCTTAGAAGCTCTCTTATCCAAAATTCTGCTTTCCTAAAAGCCCTATAAGCCGTATGTAGGTCATGTCCTTTAAAGTGCATCATTTGCCTTAAGGAACTTTTTTTAGCAGAGATCTCAGTGTGTCCAATTACAGTCTGAGGGCCTGATCCAAGTATCACTGAAGTCAGTATCTCCACATTCCATCTCAGTGATTGTAAATGAGGGGGTGGAGGTCTACTGTGCAAAGCCATAAAAATATTCTCCCTTTTCAGGCACATGTAACTAAAAAAAAATCCCTGATATGTAAACAAGTATTAGCAACCTATAGAGATAATGTTGAAATGTGAGGCACCACTCAACATGTTAAATCCTGCATTTATCCAGAAAATTTGTCACATCACCCAGTTTAGTTTATAGAGCTTTTTTAGAAGTCCTTGGACATTTATTTGTTGTGTGTATCTAGCTATTCAGAATCCTGGGACTGGTGATCTTTCAAAGTGAAAAAAAAAAAAGAAAAGTTAACTCCGTGCCATATGATATGGTAATAGATGACCTAAAGTTATACATACCTATATGCAAACAATTTTTATATATGTAAGCTATAGATACATGTCTGTAAGATATGTTACTATATGTGAAAGACACAAAGCTTCATATTCTACTCTAGTAAAATTCAGTGTTTTTACATTAGCCACGTTCAGTGTTGTTCTGTTAGGCAGGCAGTACAGGATCTGAGAGGGGAAAGAGGTGGGGACAATATTCACTATCAGTAGCCATTTAATAAGAATATGTTTAGAAGAATTATACCACTGAGTCTCAGAATATTTTTATAATTTCATCATGTCTCTCTATCAGGGTGGCACAAAAGAAAAAGCATATTAAGAGTTTTTTACAAATGCTTTAAAATATTTGAAAGTATCCTGTTGGTTTTACTTGCCCAAGCAGTTGTCTCTCTTCCAGCCAGCCTGTGTACTAGTAAATGTTATTACATCAAGCAGGGCTTTGACCCAGCATCCAAATAACTCAGTACTTGAAAAGCAAAACAAGTGAAAAAGAAAACAATTGTCTGAATTCAACAGAAACGTGCATACACACACAGACACACAATATGTTTCTTTATCATAGCAAGGACTCTCACTAGTCTCATATATAAGACTAACAGATATACTCTTGGTGTGTTTGTGTACATGAGCACAAACACAACAGACACACTATAAGGATAATGTGTCTAAAAGCTGGAAATATTTCTACATACTGTTCCTGTAGAAACCAAAACATTTTCTTCAGTATCTTAGACTTCAGATAAATTCAAATAAAGAAACACTTATATCTGTCTATTAACAAGCTGATAAGGACATGGGATTTGAAGAACAATTTCAACAAGCTGTGTGGTAGTCTTTATTTTATATCTTCCAGAAAAATATTTTTCATCATATGTTGTAGGTAACTAGATGTGGAACATCTAACACAGATTTTGTGTTTATATTTAAATCTGATGGTGACAGATCTAGAAATTGGAAAATTTTGATACTAATAAATAAATGATGAATCCTTGTTAATTAACCCCATTTTTTTTGGTTAGGATTAAGATTAATCAGGTATTTCCAACCTGACATGTGGGTCAGAACATCCTAATGAATACATTTTCTTTCAGGTTTTATAGCCTAGAAATGTTCTCAATAAAATTACCTTTTTCTAAGTATTAAAAAAAATATTCACACTTTTAAATTGATTTCCATAAATTCAATTTTATGATTAAGAAAAAAATATCTCTAATTAAAGCAGATGAAAGCTGCTTAGCATTATCCAATTCCTGATTTAAATCTTGGTGTTTTCCACCTGATGTTTAAAGAGTCTTTCTAGTTTAAATTTGTTCTTTCAGTATGAAAATATATGGCATAAGACACACCTCTAATTTATCAACAATCATGGTTTCTAGTGTCTTCATAACTTGCATACATATGCATACATAATATTTTATGTAGTGACGCTTCTCATGATGACATGAATTGCAATGTCTCCTGAGCTGAGTGACATTTGATTCTTGTGGGCAAAGCAGGCCAGAGGGTTGGCAGAGCCAAGTTTATCTCTGTTACCTGCACCTCAGGCACCAGAAGCACTAAGAGCATGCCTCAGACACAAATTCAGATGTGGTCAGGGATCTGCAGGCTTTTAGCTACATCAACGCTAGCAAATAAAACAGGTCAGGGCCTCTTCTTTGGTCCTGTGGTCAACTGGCATGGTATCCCTATGGCTGAGGTGTCTACCTCATAGCAGGGTGGTCTCACCCTGACTGCCAGTAGACCTTTGCATAAACTCTTGCCTCAGATATGTCTGGTCCTTGCCAGGGAGTAGACAAAAACAGTACAGATGAACACATCAGGGCTTGTCTGCATTATACAGTCCTAGTCTAGCACTGTAGGCAAAGCCTTTTTCTAACAACGTTACTTATTTCCTGAAGTTTCCTGCTTTTGTATACAACTGAAATTAGAAAATAAAATCTCCATCAGAAACAATCATTTCAAAATGGCCAAGCAAGATATTCTAAAGGTCTTCAAAATGATCTCACTTGTTCCACCTCTCACTGAAGGGTGCCACAGAACTCACTAGTGTCTGGCCAGTGGTGGTCTGAAAGGAGCCAGTGCAAAGAGGTAGCTGTACAGAGGGATCCTTTGCAGGGACAGTGAAGCTGAAGAGTTCTTGCCATTCCTTTCCAACAGTCTACAAGCCACAGTCTCATTTCCTCTGCAAGGTCCTCAGCCTCAACAGAAGACATATGTGATGTTTTTAATTACCAATACAGCTGCAAAATTTTAAAGAAACTGTTTTCTCCTATCTATGCGCTTAAAGGGAGGCAAGCATGCAGCCACAAAGGACAGACTGTAATGACACACAATTAAATGCTCATGGCTTACTCAGTGACTTTCTATTATTCTATATATTTTTTTGCATTTCCTTTTCAGAACTTCTGAAATCCTTCTGTGTTCCTAATTCCTTCTTAGGCTGGGCAAAGCTAGCAAAACCATTAGGTCTTCTGGAAAAACGTAAGGGACAACTGTATGTGTGGGTGAAACAGGATGTAGTATGAGGCAAAAGTTTCTTTTCCTTCAGAGTAACTTATTTCTTTATGGAGAGCATCACCACAATCACCAAAGATGAGCAAAAAAAAAAAAAAAAATCCTTTCTACTTTCTGCAACTGGATGCTAGAGAGTATGTGCTGAAAATAACACTATTCCGTAAAGATTAATTCTGGTTTTTGTTTGGTGGGTGCTTTCTGGCAAAATGTAATGGGCAAGAGGTAAAATGAAATAATTAGAATTGATACACGTCACCTCATAGCAAACACTTGAAAGATTATATAACAACTCCAGACTAGAAGAAGGTCTAGAAACTAGAACTGGGAGCTACCTTAAAGGCCAGAAATTTAGTTTTTGAAAGCTTTCTAAAGTGGAAGTTGCCTGAAGTAGCCCTGTTTGTCCCCTCAATCTGACTCCTCATTCCTGACCTTCCTCTCCCACCATCTCCAATGAGGCATTGCAAAACTGTTTGTGCAGAAATGCAGTGAAACAGATCAAGGAACTAGAGGATGAAAAATAGCCTTCCCCTAACCTATTTATTTTTTTTTTTTTTACTGGATGTTATGTCAGTTACACTCAAAAATGCACCATCCTTTCATCTTTCTCACCAAAGACCTGATAGCAAAGAAAGACTCAGAATACTTTGAGACTTAGAGTGAAGTGGTAGGCCTCCAAATGTGGTAGAATATGTCATGCAGGCAAGGATAAAGCTATGGTTTGACCAAATCCAATGACATTCTGAAATTTTCTTCAGTTATTGGCTATGGCTAGAAACCTGTTTTTATGCTTAATCTGAGCAAAAGTTTTCAGGAGCAAAAGCTGTCTTGCATTGAAAAAATGGAGACTGTATTACACAAGCATCCCTTTTGCACAGGCATGACTTCATTGGCATTAATAAGGGGCCAGTTCGTGTTTCTAGTTACTTAGTCACCAGAACTTTCTCTTGATTTCTGTGTGATGCTGTTGAAACTGTAGAGGCCTATGGTCAAACAGAGTAGGTTTCCTTGGCCATGTTTTGAGGTTGCCAGGCATCTCCTTGAACAAGCTGTGCCTTCCCCAAACAATGCAAGTAAAGCGATCCATTGCAATACTGACTGAAGAAATAACTATGCAGATCAAGAACTTAGCCCAATTAAACGCGTGGGTAAATATGGGGCAAGATGGGACCAATGATGGTTGATGGCTGTCACCTGAGTCTGACACTGGAAGGAAGGAATTAATTTAGAGGACACAAATATAAGGGTCTGCCAACACCTATGCCTCTGCACTTGATAGAGAACCTTCTAAAGATGATAAGCACAGAAATATGCCATTTCATTTTATTCAAACATCACTCATCTTTGCAGGTATCCATGCATAAGGGAGGCTAGGTCCAAAGTCCAAGTATGTTCTCTGGCAAATCTCCTTTCAGCTCTGTAGGGTTTGGGTTGTATTCAGGGGCCAGACTGTGTTCACCCATAGAACGGCGTGGTCTTTTACACTCCTCACTAAGATGAGCCTGTGGTTTGTGCTAAACTCCTAAAAGGATTTTGGACAATGTTGGCAGTTTGTCCTAGTTCAAAACTGTGTGAGAGATCATAACAGCATTAAACAGTATGGATGCCTGGGACCTTGTGCTCAATCCTGGACTTGCATACTTCACTATTACAAGGACAGTTGAAGTTGTTACCACCAGGAGGAGAGAGGGAAGAAGCTTGTTTGCAGGGGAATGTGTTCTCTCTTTAATTCTAATGATTCCTGGCTATTTTTATGTACAGTAGTTAGTTTTCAGACTGATGAGAAGGAGTCTCATTTGTGCAGATGGGAAATGCTTATTATGCTAATAGTGTTCTGCATTGTTAGTGGAGATTATTAGACAGAGATGTTAGAAATGCCTCTAGTGGAATTAAGTAGGTGACAAGGTAAAACGAAGAGATAAATGACAACAGTGATTAGGAAATGGATTGTACTGAATACAATAGTGCAAAGGAAGAGAGGAAAGAAACTACTTTTACAACAAATTGTTTTAGTCAGTGATGTATCTATGAAAAAAAAGATAGTTTACTTAGAGGATATCAAACACTGCTTGTGAGATTACATGTGATGTTTAATCTGGAGAAAGCTGAGAGAAATGTCAAAATGGTCAGCAAGGAGGAAAAACAGAACACCTGAAAATAAGGAAACCACAGGCAGGCTTGTGTTTTATAATGAATATATTCTGCCAAATAGCAGTATTATGCATGGCTAGATATATTTTTTTTTAACATGCAGTTTAATGAATTGTGCTATTCATCTTCTCTGAACTTGTAATCAATCAAGAAAATCCAACATTAAAGATGGGCATATAGGCTGCATAGTCACATTTGTCTCATGTTGCATTGAAAACTGTTGCTCTTTGGCATGTTGTTTCTATACCTAGATCCGTTGTTTCAGCTGTAAGATGGGATTTGTGACTACAGTCTGAAAAATAGGCTTTGGGCTTTGTTTCTGGAGCAACACATGTCAGCAGCCTAACTCTGCTGTAAACTTTTACTAAATGTTTGATGGAAATCGATGTTCATTTATAAGTGCTAGTGCAGCATTGCAGTTTGATATGACAGAACTGATCATGATAAATAAATAATTCAAGGAATATGGCTTTTGTCCTTGTCTGTGAATCAGCAGTGAATCAGTCCTACTAATATATTGATTATTCTTAATTATTTAGAATGGGTAAAAGCTTTCCTTGTTGTGTCAATTACTATCACATGGCATGTTCAAACGTTGATCATTTTGACTGTTCACACTTGCAGTGTGTGACAGATCGCTAAAGTTTCTGGAGTCGTTTTGACTCTCTCATCATATGCCTGAAAATTCCATGAGAAGCAGAAGAGTGACGAACAGCAAATAGTTACATTTGTTAACTGATAACGAATGCTCTTGTTTGCATTCAAACTCTCCTGCTTTTGTACATGGCAGGCAATGCAATGATTACTTTTTTCTCCCCGAGATTGAATAGATGTTAGGCAGAGAATTCTGATGGGATAAACACCCCTTCCTTTGGATTAATTCTATATATCTGTAGCTTCCTAGTAGAAATAATCATGAATACAAAGGCTTATTGACAAGATAACTTGCTTTGACTGGTTGTAAAATGGTTTCCTGAAGTCTATCTGAAACGGACATGTGTGATGTAGCTGTTTGCTGATTTCCAGCACCACTGAAGAGCCTCATGCACCAGCTGACTTTATTTTCTCCTATTCTGACTCTGTTGATGGATGGCAAGAATGTCTAGTCTACTTGGCCAAAATGGCGGACTGACTGTCTTCCTAAAAGTATGGGTTAGGGGTTGGTGTATCCTCTGTTGCTGCAGCACCTGAGTGCCTCACAATATTTAAAGCCACTGAGAAGAGCAGGTACAACTATATCTTTTCATAGATGGGAAACTGGAGCAAAGAAAGACTCCATGGCTTGCCTAATGTCACATAGGAATTCTGCAGTTGAACAGGGGACAAAACAAATTTTCCAGGTTCTGGGCCTTAAACATCCTTTCATGTTGATAATGCAGGAGATTCTTGAGCTGCAAAGAGCAACAAGAAAGGTCATCGCCCATGAGGAGGTGCCCATGATACAGAAAGTGTGCTCAGCTCTGTTTGGTAGTTGATACGAGGGGAAGAGAAGAGGGAAAAACTGTTCCATTTGTACTGAAAAGCAATTTGGAACAGAGTGTGGATATAAGATTTTACAAAATGGTGCAGATATAAACTAGTATAAGCAAAGAGTAATCGCCTGTGTTCTGTTATGAGAAATTCTTTATTCCTCTCCTTTCTGATGCTGAAGATCAGGTGAGGAAAGTTCATTGGGTAACCCAGCAGGAAAGGATGGGATCTCTCTGACAGGAAGGCAGTAGGAAATACTTTTTTTGGAGTGGGAAGTTCTTGTTTTAAAACACTATCAGTTTTTATGAGTGAAGTTTTATAGTGGAGTTGGACACAGAGTCTTTCAATATTTCTTTAGGTATGAGTAGCTATTTGCTGTGTCTCCTTGAAGAAACACGGGAGCAAGGTAATCTTTCCTTTGGGTTGCCACAGCTATGAGGAGGAGCAAAGTTACACTGTGGAGAATATTTCTGCACCAGAAGTGTCTCCATGAGTTCAAGTTGCCTCTGATCAGGCACATTTTTGCAATACAATGAATTATTGTCTTATTTTACACATATCTGAGACAGCCTTACAAGAGAACTTTTTTTAAAGTTGAGAATAGACAAAGACACAATGTCCTCTTTTTACTAGTCAGCCCATTCCCACACCGTCACAAAAGCATTGTCATCAGGCTAAGCCTCCAACTGTGACTCTGACCTCTGTCCTTCCTGGACCGTAAAAACATCAGTCAATACTTGAGACCTCTGCAAACAACAGGCTTTGATGAGAGTACCCTAAAGCCTCTAACACTCAAAAACTCTGATCACTGAAAAAAAAAAAAAAAAAAAAAGCATCCCTGGATGGATCCCTGGACAATATGAGTCTCAAAAACAACTACTCAGTCTATTTCTTTTGTAAATAAGGTGACTAAGAGGTTAGTAAAATGCTGTGCCATTCACTTCACTTTCTTATTGGGTGTCTCCCTGACTTCGGATTTACATATGGCACAGACAGCAATTCTCTTGGGGAAATTCTGACTTTGCAAAAATCTTGGGATTCCTATCAGGGAAACCTAACAAAACTTTTTTAGATAAGACAATGTGAATTAAAACTGCAGCATTTAATTCTGGGGTGATTTTATCTTTGTTTATATTCCCTTGTTGCCTCCTCAAAGTTTTGTTTCAGGTATCTTGGAATATCTGGAGATTTGTGGTAGAAAATAGAACATGAGCAATACCAGATACTGCAGTAACCAGGCCAAGTGCCCACCAAAGCTGCATTATCACTCCCCTCCTCAACCAGACAAGGAAGAGAAAATACAACAAATGGCTCACGGGTCGAGATAAGGACAGGGAGATCACTCAGCAGTTACCGTCATGGGCAAAACAGACTTGACTTGGGGAAATTAGTTTAATTCATTACCAATCAAATCAGAAAAAAACCCTTCCCCCCACCCCTCCCTTCTTCCCTGGCTTAATTTAATTCCCAATTTCTCTACCTCCTCCCCTCCCAAAAGAGCAGGGGGATGGGGAATGGGGGTTGTGGGCAGTTCATCACACATTGTTTCTGTTGCTTCTTCCTCCTCACACTCTTCCTGTGCCCCAGCATGGGATCCCTCCCACGGGAGACAGTCCCCCATGAACTTCTTCAGTGTGAGTCCTTCCCACAGGCTGCAGTTCTTCATGAACTGCTCCAGCGTGGGTCCCTCCCATGCGGTGCAGTCCTTCAGGCACAGACTGCTCCAGCGTGGGTCCCACATGGGGTCACAAGCCCTGCCAGCAAACCTGCTCCAGTGCGGGCTTCCCACGGGGTCACAGCCTCCTTGGGGCATCCACCTGCTCTGGCATGGGGTCCTCCACGGGCTGCAGGTGGGGATCTGCTCCACCATGGTCTTCCATGGGCTGCAGGGGGACAGCCTGCCTCACCACGGGCTTCACCACGGGCTGCAGGGGAATGTCTGCTCCAGCATCTGGAGCACCTCGTCCCTCTCCTTCTGCACTGACCTGGGTGTCTGCAGAGTTGTTGCTCTCACATAGTCTCATGCTCTTCCGCTGGCACCATATTTCTTTTTTCCCCCTTCCTAATATGCTATCCCAGAGGAGCTACCACTGTCACTGATGTGCTTGTCCTTGGTCAGTGGTGGGTCTTTCTCAGAGCCGGCTGGTGCTGGCTCTGTTGGACATGGGGGAAGCTTCTGGCAGCTTCTCACAGAAGCCACCCCTTTGGCCCCCCTGCTACTAAAACCTTGCCATGCAAACCCACTACACCCGTCCAAGTTCAATGAATTCTTAAATGGGGCCAAACTAAAACATGGTGATCCAGTTCAATAAATTGAACTTAAATATCTCAGTAAATTAATATTGTTATACTGTATTTTGTATTTTTTAAATTATATAATTTCCATTCAATTAAAGAGCATTGTTTTGTAATTTTGTATCCATGAGAGGAGGGTGAATGTTCTGCAAACGAAAACTTCCTATTCTGTTTATCAATTACAGATTGATAAATAGCAAAAATTACGTGTACTTTTTGACCTTTCATAGTCATTTATTGCATTTAAAAATGAAAGAGCCTGGAAAACTCTACTTAATAGAATAAGCCAGCACACATAAAAAAACCACCTGAAAATATTTACCTCAGTTATTGTATTTTTTAATAGGTCTTGACATTACTTGGCAAAGAATAAATGTTTTGTACTTACTTGGCTAGCCAAGTGCTTACTTTCCCACTACTCAAATAGTAGCTGACACTGGTTCTCTAAAGTGAGTGACGAACTAGGGTGAGGACTGAGTTGTCCTGAGAAGGGGACCACAGTATTCCTTAATAAACGTACAAGCCTAATTTCATGTTCAATCAACGTAAGCACTGGAAAGGTACTGTCACTTGCATGTATTCTATTCAGCTGGTGACTTCTTTTTTTCTTTGCCTCCAGGAAATCTCAGAGTAACTCCACTTCTAATCCAGCTGTTTTAGATAGATGCCTTTACATAGATGAACTATTCCAGATTGCCATCTGCCTAAAACTGAATGTAGAGCTGCACAAGAAACACTGTTTCCATCTAGTAAAACTCTTCAGACATATTTCTGTATTTTTCATCTCTTTTGGAATGATCAGGGATCTTATAAAATCTTTTGGTGGAGAACAGAAAGGAAAGAAAATGAAACATTGAGGTAAGTGATTTATGTTCAAATACCTGCCCTGAACAAGCACATTGTGACTAAAAAAACCATTGATTTGGGTAATAGTGAAAGGTAATTCATGGGCCAGCATGAACACATAGCTTTCCTGCTTCATTCTATGCCAGTTCCCTAGGACTTCAAAGTTTGAATCAAAGTTTCTGCCTTCTGTTAAATTTTTCTGTGAGCTGTTTTTCTCTTTCTGAGGGTTTACCTCTTTTCCATGATGAGCAGGGCATTTGGTGGGTAACTTCCACCAGCGAAGCTGCTCCTGTCTAAGAACAAGCTGGTGAACTCAAAAACTTCCAGAGAGCTGGATTTAGGCTACAGAATTCACAAAGCATTATGAAACCTACACAGGTGAGTATTTACAATCTAAGCAACAATAATTTTCTCTTTGTATTTTCATTTCATGCAAAATTTCAGAATGCGTGATATATCACCGGTCTTTTTCTTCCTTAAAAAGCTTTGAATCTGCATGAAAGTCAGGCACAATGTATCTAGATTGCTTCTACTGCATGCAGGAAAGGAAGAAGGCAGAATAACAAAGATTGCAACGTCTGGTTTTAAACATGTAGTAAATTTTCACTTATAAACCCAGGAAGGCTATAAGGTAGATTAGTATTTTTCTTTGCAGTAATATGTAAATCTAATTAACTACTGCTTCTGTAAGTGTAAGACAAACCAGACATATTTTCATAGGGTTTTGTATTACAGACTCTGAAGAAATTACTGTAATGATCTAGAGTAACTTTCTTCATAACTCTGGACATAGAACTTCCCTGCATAAATCCCTACTTGAACTAGAGTATCGCTTGTAGAAAAGAATCTAATCTCAGCATCTTCAGCAATGCTTAAACAACAGGATTGTGACTAAATTATGCTAAGAAATGAAGGCAAATTCAGTAATGATAAGCTATGCTACATACAAGTGCACCGGCTTCTATCCAACTCTTCAAATGGTACTGTAGAACAAATAAAATTTTAAAAAATATAGAAGAAATGTGTTTGTTCCATGTTTTCAACCCACTAGCTTTTAAATTTTTTTAACATGCCCAGATCCAGGAAACTTCCGTGATGGATCATTTTGGAGGTTATGTGGTATGACTTCACTAAAAACAACTGACACATGCAGAACCATTCACAAATTATAAATAAATAAATAAATAGATAGATAAAGGCTGTGCATACATCCAAAGATTTTGATTGCTCTCAGCAAATTAAGTTCCCAGTTTTAGGGAAGATTTATTTCTATTTTCAGTGTGTATATTTAAAGTCAGTCTGGTATGCATGTTTAAAGTAATAAGGTAGACATCAGAAAGTTAACAGTTTAATAACAGGTTGCCTAAGAATGCCAGGGCCCTTACAGTGATCTGAACGTAATTGACAGCTATTATTCTTCACTTAGAAGCAATGGCCCACCCCAGGAGCAATGAACAGACAAATCATATAGTATCATGTTCCTTCTTGATTGAACAACTTCAGGGGCCCATGGCTAACTGCATGGCCTCTTGTTCAGCTGCAAAAGTGTCTTTTTATTTGTTTGAGGAAGTGCACAATTGAATACGGAGGTGAAAGAGAGGCCATTTCTCTTTTGTTTTTTTTTTTTTTTTCCCTTTTCCCCCTCAGCCTCAGAAAGGTCAGGAGCCTGCTTCATCTGTCATGCTTAATCAGCTGATGAAAACTCTGCTGATGCACGAGTTTGTGGCTCCTCTATTTTAAGCATAAATCTTAATGGAAGAATCATTCTGTAATGTGTTACTTCCTGAAATGTGGGGCTGCTCTTTTAGGAGGTGCTGGAGGCTTCTGGTAGCATGCGTGTACAGTGTTTCTGGAGCTCTCCCAGGGCACTGTGCTTTTGTTGGGTGATATATGTGACAGCTTCCCAATTGCATACGATAAGGCATGTGGTCTCAGACTCCAGCAAAAGGCTGTAACAGAGGGACTAGACGTCCCAACTGGAATGTGAAACAAGTCATCATGACTACAGTTAACAGGATGCCGCTGACTGAGGAGCAAAGATGGGAGTACATTTCAATTGCCAGAATTCATTTGCTCATTTCCCTCCAACCCATCATCTTTCTGATTCAGTTTTTGCAGAACAGTGGAAAAATGCTGTGTATCTAGTAAAGGTTGGCAAGAGATGTGCATGTGTTGAACTAGAGGGGAAGATGGAATTATGCAATGTTGGCATAAGTGTTCCTTTGTCCTGGCTGGTAGGTCTGGATGAGCATGCAGAGGGACAGATACTGTCCCTCTCTTTTCAGTGACACATCTCTTTTAAAACCCTTTTGAGATCTTTGTGGTAAAAGATGTCTTTTCACTAAAAATTATGTAGCTATCTGCTTTGCCATGTTCTCCTTGTTTGTCTTCAGATATGACGTATTTTTTATATGCATACATTCTAGGAAGGCCCAAGAATTTGTCTCAGGAAGAAGATCCTATAAAGAAAAGCTTCAGCACCATAAGATGCAGTGCCTTCTCTACTATCACAGAAGACACTTAGAAAGCAAAAAGGGAATGAGTTGCAACACAGAAATATGCTGTCCAAGATGGTAATGGATACTACTTTTTGCCACAGGATGGAGGAAAAGGAAACAATTCCCAGCCTCACACAAAATGAAAGTAGTCTACAGCACTTCTTTTTAATGAGCCTATTCGGCCATAAACACATGTGTGAAAAAAATGTAAAGTTATACCTAGTGACTTTGTGTGGGCTCAGAAAAGAAGAAGCCTTAATGTGGCCTGTGTCAGGTATTCTGACAGGAAAATATTTGTTACTTCAAAAAAAAGTTCAACAGAATGAGCTGGATTTCAAGAATGTTTTGCTCCATAGGTTAATGTGCCATTAAATTATTCATCATTGTACTAATGCATGTACTGAATTGTTGAAGTCCAGCATTAAGAAGGACAGAGCTGCAATAAAAAGACTTCACAACAGCCTCCCTCTACCCCAGTTTTATCGCATGTAGTTGGGAGATATTTCTCACTGTATCACAACATAGAAGAAAACACAAATGAATGCACAGACAAGAGATGTATTGGATGCATGGAGTACTCATCAGCTGTCCTCTGATGTACACAGAATTTAAGGCCCTGGTGCTTGCCAGAATATTACATGTATAGTTCCAATAATTTCATGGTGTCTTGAACTTGGAAATACTACCTTGGGCATAATATACATGGTGCACCTTCAGAGAAGCTGAAGAACACTTAAATATTCAGCCAGCTCAGACAGGCATAAGCACGTGTGGAGGCTACATCACCCTTTAACACAGCTTTTCCAAACATACAGGCTGCAACCTCATGAAGAGTCATGATAGCAATTCTGTTTTGGTGCTAAGCCAGGAGCTCAGTTTTCAACCACATGTAAGGTTGCAACTGGAAAGGATTTGGGAACTGGTATTCTAGTGATAAAGTGCAACTCTGCAAGTTACAGCAGCGTCTCAAGATTGAGTGCATGTGTGCTCATGTGTGCGTGATTCACGTCACTCGTTCTCCACCTACTGGTGGCATTTTTAAGGCCTATAAACCCTAATGCCCCTGCTATGAGTGATATGGAGGTTACCACTAGTTAACCCCATAAAAATGTGCAATCGGCTAATTGGAAAATTCTAATTAAGCCTGTGCTCATGGCGCAGACATTCTTATATGAAAGGCGCTCAGCTTGTCTGTATGACTGGCCTGCTTGCCACTGGAGAGCAGCAATGGGGTTGGGCAAGCTTTCCTTTCCCAACCACTGGAGCATGATGGCCCGGGTGACTGTGTTGATGGCTGGCTTGCTGAGGGCTGATTTTTCTGCTGCAGCCACCCATGGTTCCTTAGTTCCAGCTGCCTATTCATCCATGTTCCCTGTTCTCACTAATCGCCATTTCGAAACAAAATGAACAGGGGTGAACACAACTATCATTAGGAAAAACGATGACAATTAAATATAATTAATAAACACTCCTATTACAGGGCATATGCATGCTGTGTGTCTAAACTGGACTGAGTCTGAAAATTAGTACACCTCATTACCCAAATGAATTGGAATTACACAGCACAACTTCCACTATTAATACAGCTTAAAGAAATCCTCCATTTTTTCTCATGTATATCTGTTTCCAGAAAACTCTGTGCTTTTTAGTCAAAGAATATTAGAATGAACACTGCTAATCACATCAGTCCAGATGGTTGGCTCTCTTCTTGCCAAGTGGAAGCATTGTAACCTATTTAATGTGCAATTTACATAAGCTCCATGTTAATAAAGATCCATGAGCTTGTGGACTATTTCTCTACTCTTTTCTGTATTACGGGTTCAGTCCACAGAGGCACAGCACAGTGCTTGTAACTGCTGTTGGTCCTGGCCGCTGAAGCCAGGACTGCTCAGTACCTTGCCCCCAACCCTTGTCACTGTCTTCTCAGGGAAGTATGGGATCCTATAATTGATCATTATCCCCTTTTGAAGTCAAAAGTACAGTTAGGACCATACATGCCAAGACCACATAAATCTGTGGTAAAGGCTAGAGTGAAACCTAGCTCAAAATAAAATTATCCTGTTATTGTGTGCATTCAGCCTGCATTCTCGGACCAGCTGGAATGTGTTAGAATTGTTTTGTGTTTATGGGCTCTCCATCTTAACCTTACACAATTTAATTTTCTCTGGAAATTTACTAACTTTGAGGCTACTGTGCACCCTGTCCTTCAGCCCAACTAGGATTTTCTGTGTGGCAGGTCACACTATGCTGGTGATCACAACATATTTTTCTGATGGTGGAATGATGTGCTTATGAATTCCTGTCGGTATCTCTGTAACTCATATGAGAAAAGTTTTGCTGCTGAGAGAACATCTACAGCAGGTTTGGCAGGCCATGCACCTTTCTGATATCCAACTGTTATGTGGAAAGAAAGCATACAAACACAGATCATCTAACATTAAATCATGGACTTGGCTGTACATCCCCCACTTTTCCTAAATCTTCTAGAGATACCTATGGAAGGCAGAGACTGCTTTTTTCTAACCACTGTAGAAACTTGTTGTAAGAGTACTTTGTTGTAAGAGTTCTTTGTTGTAAGAGTGCTTTGAAGAGCTTGTTGTACGTACAAATGGGACAGACACCAGCTGAACATGGGAAAGACAAAATTGTTTCCAAGGCTATATAGGAGTTAAAAGGTAGAATCACACAACTCATTCTACAAGGCTGTGTTACCTAGATTAACAATAAAATTTGACCTAAGTCTGCAAAGGAGATGACCTGTGTCTGAATGTTTTCTAACTTGGTAGGTTGTTGCCTGATATGGGTTTGTTATGTTAAAAGCACTAGAACCTGCGTAATTATTCATTTCATGTTTAATATTTTGATATTTAATTTAACAATTGACATTTCAGAATGTATTAAAGGCTATTGGGAGTATTACCACAGCTATGGACATAGTAGTGGAGGGTGCACATCCATCTCCACTGTGTAACAGAGCACAGTAAGATGCCAAGGGCTTAACGCTTGCCATTGTTGAATCCAGAAGTGTCATCTTTGACACTACTGGAGAAATGTTGGATCTATTAAGATTAAAGACCAGATACCCCAGGATGAGTTTGGCCCACCCAGGGATTTTTCCAAACAAAAAGATGACTAGCAAACAAAACAACTTTATGGAGAACCAGCACATGTCCCATAGCTATCTGAATCTGCTGTTCTTACGTGCCTCTTTGCCATTTCAGACAAATAGAACATATCAGATCCCTGAAATCTCTGACACCTCTGTGATGTCCCCTTCATCTGCCTTTCACTAACAGGTCACCAACTTCACAGGCAGTATGGGCATGAAAACCTATGTGTTCTGTGACCAAAGAAGTATGGTCCTCTTCTCTCCATGCAGAGACTGTTGCAAAAGACGTCCCTGCCCCCAGGAAGATGGTGCAGCCCACTCACTACCCATGTCCTGGCACTGGAAAAGGAATCAAAGGAAGCTGTGAGTGGAGGAGGACAACATCCACCCCAAAAATGCAGTTGTACTAGAGGAAGTAAATTTTTCTATTAAAAAGGATAGGGTGTCAGACAATGTTTTACCACGATAACTACATAATATTTGTGGGGAGGGTTGGACTGTGTAGCCTCAGTAGGGACTTCCTCTGGATGGGCCCCACTTTGCACTAATACAATTTCCAATGTCCAAATGGCACAATCTAATCTGTAATAAGCAGCCAACATGGATATGATGCAAGAACAGGAAAGGAGGAGAAAAAACAGGTACATTAATAAAAAGAGAAATAAAAACTCAGAAAGAAACATACTGGTTAGACAGACTGCTCTAGTACAAAGGGTAATTAGTACTTTGGAAATATGGTCCAAGAAACTTCTTATTGCTACTAAATTGACTTTTGTTATTAAAGTGAATTTTGCTATTAAAAATATGACTTCAGAGAAGACTTTATAATAGAAAGGATAGTCTGTAGCATCAGTTGACTGAGAGGGCAATGTGATCTTTGAAACTAGAGGTTTTTAAGAACAGCTTGCACAGGCATCCAGTGGTCTTTTTAATGCTTTTCAGCTTCTGGAGATCTCAGCTAAAGTTTTTGTAGTAACTTGTGTGTGTGTGTGTGTGTGTGTTTCTGTATATTTATGCACACAATGGGGGTTTAAGAGAAAAAAAATATATAAAGCAAGAACATCCTAGCTTATCCATTACCAAGACAATACTAATTATGTGAATATTTAGTGGTTATATGCTAGAAATCACTAAAACCCCACAACCACTACTTTGTAAAGGACCATATGAATTTCTCCTGTGCACAGCTTCTTACACAAAGCCTAAGGTGACATTTGCCTGTTTCTGCAAGCCTGGGGACAGCCAGTAAAATCTCCCCCAAGGGTTGCTTCAAAGGCACAGGACGTTCACTGCTCTGTGCCTTGTTGTGCCAGGCCTGGAGCAAATATTTGTGCTTCTTGTGCTTAGCACAGCAGGAGACGAAGACTCAGTAGGTTTTACTAAGAACTGCAAAGTTCTGGCTGGGACTCTTCCGCCTCAATGTGGCAGCTGCTCTTGCAATATTCTGTCAGGGCTGATGTAGACAGAGTAGCTCTTAGTTTTTGAGGGGGAGAGGAGAATGGATAAGATGACTCTGCCATGTCCCTTTCTGCCTGGTTTTCTATGACTCCTTGAAAACAAAAAACTGAAACTCTGAGTGAGACTATTTTCAAACACCACCAGTCTTCAAGACTCCAAGCCTGAAAATTCAGAGAATGTTTTGTTGACAGGAACCTGTCACTTGCATTTCTGACAGATGTTGTCTTGCTTGGTTGTTGTTTTGTTTTTTGCCTGTTTCAACTGAAATATGGAAATATCTTTTCCATGTGTATGGGAAAGATGGAATTACTCAGGAGTGATTTCTCCTAACCTTTAGAAAACACCCCCGTATTCTTCAATTGGCTGCTTCTAATGCTTCCCACTGCTTTAAGCTCTGTTTTCCTACAAAACTGTGTGTTTATGGCATTTTAATCAAGTCTCCTTATTAAAGGTGTGAGCACCATTTTCTGTAAGGTGAAGGCTTGAGCACAATCTACATCAACACCTGACAGAGCCTGGTGATTATACATAACCTACATAACAGCTTTTCTGTTACACTTTTGACTACATTCTCACTCATTTCCTAAACCTTGGCAAGATAGGCAATCTGCCTTCCCATTGGAATCTCATGCCCACTGCCCACCATTACAGTCAGCTATCAATGAACAAGGTGACTGCAAACTAAGCTACATTTACTGGTACCTGCTAGTACCAGCTAAGTCTTCTTTATCTCTTAATACAAAAAAAAAAAGCCCTGGTGAGTGCTTGTGCTTGCAAGATTTACAGTAGGGATTAGAATCTGGAAGATAAATTTTCCTTCCCGTTTCACATACGCAACCTATTCCCAGGTCAGGATTCATTCTGTCACTTAATACAAGGGAAGACTCTGGCATGAAATCCAGGATATGTTTTAATCTATTAATCAAAACTGGTGTAAACCTATCTTTAGACCTTGTCCAGACAAGAAAGAAAAATCATGTCCAAATACAAATAACTAAAACAAGTTTTTACCTGCTTTATTTCTGTGGGTCTTCTTTCCTCCTTTTTTCTTTTTTTTTTCTTTTTCATTTTTCTAAGTTTTTGAGACAGTTGGAATTTTACTGTTGAAGGGTGAACAAAGGCCCTTCAAATGACTTATTTCAGGTCTGTAATGACTATATTTGTATTAATGCTAAAATGACCACAAGTTTCCAAGCATGTTTTCATATTTAATTGATATTATAGCAACATCTAGAAAGACTTTTCTTCCACAAAGACTTTAGAAAAGTTTAAGAACCTAAAGGTATTAAAACTTCACCAAAACAAAACTTCAGTGCTGGACATGGCTGCTGAAGTCTAACAAATATGTTATGTGAATGACTGGCTTGTCACTTCAGTAACTACTGATTCCTATTTTGGACTTTCAGGTTACTTTTATTACCTACATGTTGCCGGGTTTCATCCTGATCTTACAATTGGTTTTGCCTAAGTGAGCCCTATCATCTTGCTATGGTGATGGTCCTTTCATGTCTTCTGTGTATCAGTGCTCTCGTGGGGTAGTCTTACTCTTAAAAATTATTTCTCTGAACAAAGAAGAATCTTATTGCAAACATGTCTCATTAATCTAGCCTATTGTCCTATTGAAAAATCAGGTAATTAGAAATATAAACATATTTATGTTCCATTTGCTCCACCTGTTCTATCATGTTCTCCCCCAGTAGTTAAGAACATTGCAACACTAGGATTTATCAACTGACTGACAAATTCAAGAAAGCTAATTTTTAGCCTGCTCCTTTATAGCTGGCCTCAGGCTTTAAATCTCCCCATATGACCCTCAAGTAATAATTAGAGCAATTAGTTCCTGTCCCTCTGGGGTAATTGCTAGCATAAATTGAGCTGGCTTTCCTAAAAGTTCCTCTAAAAAGTCGGAAAGAAAGAAGGAAAGAAAGAAAAAAAACAAACCCCACTAAAAAAGTGAGGGAAGGAAAAGGCTGTACATAAACCAGCAAAAATAAATGGGAAAAGAAAAAGCAAGACAAGACAATTTTCCACATTCCATTCCTGTGATGCTGCCTCACTCACAAGCACCACATATATAGCATTCCTTCTTGCAGGCAACAGGCCTCCCTACCCCAGGTGCCATCAAAAATTAAGGGAAAGAAAAAAAAAAAAAGAGAAACTCATATCTTAAAAGCAACCCTGTTTTTCATCAAAACATATTGCTTTAAAGCAGCCATCTGACCGGAAAGGGGAAAAAAATCTACAAAAGTCTTGTTCTCTAAATATCTATGTAATGCTCAGCCAAAAGAATAACTAAACAGTAATGAGCAGGAACATGAATTTACCAAGTTAAAGGGAGAAACACTGCAGTGGAATAATTTGCTGAAGGGGATTAGGTGCAGGTCAACATAGCCCTCTGTGGTCAGCAGCAACGAAAGCAGAATCAAGCAGAAATTCATTACAAATCCAGTGCCAAGAGTAGGAATGCTGTATTTAATGATTTCAAAACTTGGCTTTGTTCAGAATCAGCACAAAACCTGACGATTCCAGATTCCTTTTTGAAAGAAGTAGTACAAGCTGTTTTATTTCTCTCAAAGTCTTCTGTTTAAGCAGCATTAAAATATTTCTTTTTTATTTTAGCTATTTTTTAATACTTGGTGACATACAAAAATATTTAAAGTAAACAAGTAAGAAGCCCTCCTATCTGGTTCAAACACATAGAAATGGGAGAGTTTAAATAGTCAAAAGTGTTCTCCACATCCTTTTTTTTTGGTGAAAATTAAATACTGGTGAATTTCAAGAATTAACTTGGGTAGACCAACATGAACACAGAGTATATTCTCCCAATAGTAATAAAGCCAGCTCTGCCTCAGAACTTAATTGTCCACTGTTGCTTTATTTTAAATGTATTGCTTAAGCGCACTCATTCTAAAGGAAAATACAATTAAAGTAGTTAATATGAAATTATTATTTTGGACTGTGAAAGAGGGAAAAAAGTTGATAAAATAATCTTGAAATGATTTCACATCACTTATCTAATTGTAAAACACCCTAATTCCTTCTATTTTTCTTCTCTCTATGGGGTGACCCTGATGTCTCCTATCTCTGCCCCTTTTTTCTTAAGAAAATAACTCAGGATAAGATTGGTATTTTACTATATTATCATAGGTGAAAAATTATGTGCTTCAGAAATGGAAAAAAGAGCTAACTAGTATTCAGAAAATTATTCAACTTCTGCTTAACTGTTGGTCCTTGGAAAAGATAATCATGCCCTGTGCATAAATGAATGCCAGTTTCCATGGATCAGCTGCCCTGGAGAAGGGCTCTGAGACAGAAAGCCTCCATTACCCTCTCTTTTCCAGGTGAGCAGGGTGGACAGAGGTTTGGAAGAACTGAGAACAGGTCTCTGACTTCACTGAGTCAATGTCAGCCTGTCTCCTGTACAGCCTGAAGGCTGAAGAAGGTCATTCATGAGCCAATGCAACATGGGGCTAGTTTTAGGTCATTGACTAGGACAGGAGGTGCACCAAGCAGCCTAGCGGTGATGGAAGTAACACAGGAGTCGTTTTCACCTCAACACTTGCCCCATCCAGTCTGTTGACATATATCTTGAGTCCCAGGACATAATTTTTGGTTTGCTGGAAGTCCTGTGTTGTTCATCAGCTTTCAGAGAATCATGCCCAGAGTAGAAGCACTTTTGTGTGTATGGCAGAAGCGTAGTGGAATTGGGAGCCACAGTGTCAGAGAAAGGAAATGTCTGTCAACCTGAAATGTACTTGTCTCATATTGGCTCATCTCATGTATTGGTAGGCTGACTACTGAACCCTGGTGACTTGATAAATTTTATTGTTTTGAACAGACAGGCATCAGGACACACTGGTAAAAAACTGGGTGCTTAATAACAATATTTAGATATATTTTGTAGGCTAACAAAATGTTGAGTCTGTGTTCTGAGACACCAAAGCCGATACAGGTACTGACTATTCAGCTTTCCACATCTGCATGAATTTGGAGCAGTCACAAGGAAGGCAGAGAAACTGGTGATATAAAATATTGGATTATTGTACTGCTAAAGAAAAAAAGGAAGGAAAAGCAACACCTAAATCCTCACATAATGCACACTTCATATATGGTTAATGCAGTGTGAATTCAAATGAAATATAGAAACCTAAACCGGAGCAGATCATGGCTGACATCAGACACTGCAGGCATATTTATATTTTCTTCAGTATTTCCTCAGAGATCAGGAAGCACAGCTGACATACATTCAGATGAGGTAATTTCCTTATCCTTGAAGTCAGTGTAACAGGCGCTTGGTCACTTTAACTAGATGAAGTGATATACATAGGAACTGCCAGCTTCACTTAGCAGAGTAAGATATAAGACTTCATGCACCTTTGAGAATTTGCACCTTCCTCAGTACTGGTACAAAATATAAAAGGTAGGACATGTAATGGGTGAGTTAAGATGTCAGGGTACAAATCCTCATCAGCCAAGAATCATGGAGGGCATCAGGTCTTATAAGGAATCTGCTCTGAACAAAAGGGTAATGGAAAAACTCACACGGACTTGTGATACACCACTCTGGACTTTGGGGTAGTTAAAGCTTTAGAGAAACCTAAATGAACAGGTAAAGTCTGTCCAGATTAAGGTGGCAATGATACAGCTAGAAGGGACAACACAAAGAGAAGCATGAGTTTAGAAACGTTTTCATTAGATAAAAGTCCAGTCAAGTTTACACGATCTTGCTTCACAAATAAAATGTCTTCCATTTGATTTATTTTGATTATGTTTCTTGTGTGCTAAGTGGTGGTACAGCACTTCAAGAGGGATGATTTCCAGTGCAAATTTGATGGCAAAAATATAAACTTTGTTACTTGTTTCCAAATGCATTTCTTAGCTTTTACACTAAAAAGTATGCTTTTGATCAGTCCTGAAGACAAAAACCTGACTGCAGGCAAGTAAATCTAAGCACATGTAAGAGGCCAGAGGAGGATTCTGCCTCATGAGTACCCTTTCACTAGACAGTACTTTCACTGGAGGCTATGAGGCCGGGAATATGATTGTATTTCTCATCTGTACTTCCCTGTGTTGAAGCAGTGTGGATTTTATCTGCCTAGGGAAGAGCGTGGGGAAGTGGAGAAGTTCTCAGAGGGAATGTGTCAGATCTATAGCTACACACAGTGTTAACACATGCTCGGGCTCCCACTCTCTTCATTCTCTCTACATCACCTGCCTGCTGAGTTGAACATTTTGGAGGTGGTGAGACGACACGACAAGGAAAGACTGTTTTCCCAGCTCTGGCAGAACACAGAAAAAGTGTAAATGGGCCAGCTGATACAAGGAATGTTAGGATTTTAGAATAGCACATAGCTTCTTCTGCATTTAATTGCCAGAGCTCACCAACATGTTAAGTAGGTACAGTATTCTTATGGTTTAACCCCAGCCAGTAACTGAGTACCATGCAGCCACTCCCTCATTCCCCCCTCCCCAGTGGGGTGGGGAAGAGAGTCAGAAAAAAAAGGTAAAGCCTATGGGTTGAGATAAGAACAGTTTAATAACTGAAACAGAGTAAAATATAATACCAGTATCACTACATCAATAATAATACTTGTAATGAAAAGGGAGATAACAAAAAGAGAAAGAGAAAAAATACTTAAGGGTAAAAAAACCCCACCCTCAACCCCACCCGAAGTGATGCACAGTACAGCTGCTCACCACCCGCTGACCGATGCCCAGCCAGTCCCCGAGCAGCCATCGGCCCCTCCTGGCCAGCTCCTCCCAGTTTATATACTGAGCGTGACGCTCTATGGTATGGAATATCCCTTTGGCCAGTTCGGGTCAGCTGTCCTGGCTCTGCTCCCTCCCGGCTTCTTGTGCCCCTTCAGCCCCCTCGCTGGCAGGGCCTGAGAAGCTGAAAAGTCATTGACAGTATAAACACTACTTGGCAACAACTAAAAACATCAGTGTGTTATCAACATTATTGCCATACTAAAATCAAAACTCAGCACTGTACCAGCTACTAGGAAAAAAATTAACTCTATCTCAGCTGAAACCATGACAGTATCCACCCTGTATTCTGTACCGTCTATGTTGTGTCCAGGTTCCACACTTTCCAGTACACCATCACCTTTCTTGTCTTTTGATATATACACACAAGTATCATTCCCTTAGTCCGTGAGCCATGTCTATGAAATGTCTGTTTAGTTCAACTTCACCCCACTTCCAACTCCTTTCCCAAGCACATAGAAGGTTTAAAACATATTGGAATACAGATAACCCAGTGAAGGTCAGGTCTTCCCCAGCTGAACATGGCTTTTGTTGCCTACACAAGAAATACATTCCTGGGTTTTGCACAAAGCGGTTTATTAGCATTGATTCAGTTTGATATGGTGTTGACCCTCTAAATACTGAGTCTTCTGACTTCAATGGTAATTGCAGGTGCTCAGCACTTTTTAAAACAAGGGTAAAAGTACTGTAGGTGATTCGACCCCTAAAATTATAACACTGGATGAGGCATTCGAGTCACTTGGCCAAAATTCCTGTCTTTGAAGGCAATTGCTTGTAAGCACAATCCGAGGCAATTCCAGGCAGAATATAGTATGTGCTGTATTAAGGCCTTCTAATCAATGTTAGAGATTAGATAAGTCTCTGAAGAAGTAGTTTGCTATGATTTCGATAGCTTCATTAGCTGTTCTGACTCTAGATCCTTGCCATCCATGTAAACACACATTTTCCCTTTGAGTCTCAGCACTCACAAACCTCAACTATTTACAAACAGTAAGAAGTAGGTCACTCCCACTTCTTCAGATCCTGAAGCTGTAATGAAGTGTAAACATAAATGCATTCCTGTTGAGCTGATCATGAGTCAACTTTTATTCTCACACCTATCTGTGGGACCGAAGCCTAAACAGGGAAAGTATGCAAAACTACAGACAGAAATGGTTGGAGAGGAATGCATTACAAGACCGCTATTAATCTATCCTTTTTTATTGCCCTCTCCACTTTGTAGTCTTTCTCTATGCCATTGTTCCTTTTACATTTATTTCCTTTTCTGTATCACTGGTTTTTCTTGGCAGATTTCATTCCAGTTCAGTACCTAATTCTTGTTCAGTAACTATTCCTGTTTTCAGTAATATAATATTCCCAAGTAGTCACCTTTAAAATGAGATTTTTATCATGCCTGGCCTCTCCTGGATCATTATTTTCTTTGGGCATTTGAAAATTATTAAAAAAACTATAGTTATTTTTAAGTATTAAGACAGTGGAAGAATAAAAATTTGTTTCCCATTATAAAAGTAATGTAGCTGTAACATTCTTTTATGGCGGCAAAACCTAAGTGATTATAGCTCAGAGTTGGTATTGGAAGTGGTGAAAGCCCTTAGTCTCATAAAAGATACATTGGATAATTTTAAGTTGTGATATTAATCTGACCAAACATGGATCTACAACAGAGCTAGCCTCTGTGCTCCCTTTGTAATCAAAACAGTGAGAAATACCTTGCAGTACAAGCTCTCAAGTTTATTTTGGAGGCCCTTTTTAGGACAAGAAGTGATATACCTTACAAAACTTTCAGTATGTACAAATACATTAATGAGATATATCTGATTTTTTTGTCCTTGTTTCTCCACGGTTCATAGCCTGCCTTGTTTTTGCAAAGGGAAAGGGATGTTTCGTGATTGAGCAGTAATGCAATGATGACTCTGGAGCTGCAGAGGAAATCTCAGGGAATATATTTGCCCTATATGCTGAGCTAGTGGGGGAAGCTTATGGTCACTTTTGTCTCCATCCAGTAAATTTTCACTCATGCACAATTTAAAAGCTTGTGAGTGAAGAATTAGCCCCAGAAATCTGCACCTGAATTCATGCATCTCCTATGAATGTCAATAGAAGTAAGTGTTTGCACCAAGGAGACAATACACACCATTGTTGATCTCATTTTTCCTTGATTTTCTCGTTTTCTGTCCAATTCCTTCAAGCTTAGATAGCTCATAGTTTCCCTTCACTGTTGGTCTAGTAGAAAGTCATTTCAAGCACTGCGGGTCTGCCTGCAGTAATGGCCATGCTAAATGCCATTGTGTGGTTTGGATCTCCAGAAATGAAAGCTGTTCTGTTACCTTGTTTCCTGCTCAAAGGTTACAGGTCTAATAATTAGAGTGGCCCCTTGATGAGCACACTGAGATCCAGTTTGCATGCCTTAATGGCAGCGGTATGAATAAAATTATAGCTCTTCATAGCAATCTTTTTTTGATATGATGTTAACTCTGCATTGTGTAACATTAAAGTGTGGTTATTATATCCTTGGATGCCAGCAGAATTTCACTCATGAGCAAAATGAGGAAAATTTGGCCTCCTGAGACAATCTAAAACTCTGTTTAAAGAAGAAAACTCAGATGCGTAAGCCACCTGGACAAAAGACCTCTTTATTTTGTGTTTCAGTCAGCAACAGGATTATTATCTAAGGCTGCTAGACCAGTAGGACAACCTTTCCTTAACCAGTGACCCCAGTCAGACTGGCATCTGAACACAGGGCTGCACCTTACGACTTCATGAGATTTTTGTGTGTGCTTAAGCGCATATACTTACCTGCCATTCTAGAGTAGTTAAATTTTGCTGAATTAGGACCCAATTCTAGTGGTGCAGTGCAGTGAAAATAATTGCAGGAATCTGTAGGAATAAATAAAATCAAATACCAGTTTAATACTATCAAAATGCATGCTTGCATATCTACAAGCAAAAAGAGAAAATGGTGGTGACTGATCTATGGGTAGCCAAAAGCAGTGGCGAGTCATCTATTTTAAGTCCTTAGATTACTAAAGGACAGATCATTCTCATTTTGAAAATACTGAATTCCTATGAAGTGGGGGCTGCAGGGGTCTCTGTAAGGAGAGGCTGGGGGAGCCCCATGCCAGACACAGCTGGCTCCAGATGGTTCCAACCAGCTCCAATGGCCCCACCACAGGACACAGTCGACCCTGTCAATCGAGATGGTGGTGCCTCTGGGAAAACAGATAATTTAAGTTGGAAAAGACATTTACAATCATTAAGTCCAACTGTAAACCTAGCACTGCCAAGCCCACCACTAAACCATGTCCCTAAGCGCCATGTCTATATGTCTTTTAAATACCTCCAGGATGGTGACTCAACCACTTCCCTGGGCAGCCTGTTTCAGGGAAGAGGGAACAAAAAAAGGAGTGAGAAATAGGAGAGGGAACACCAAGGTCAGAGGAGGAGGAGCTCCGTGGTGGGGCAGGTATCCACTGCAGCTGTGGAGCACGCAGGCTGGAGCAGGGGAAGAGAGGAGCTGAGAGGAAGGAGCAGCAAAGAGGAACCACTGCGTACTGGCCGTAATCGCCCCCACCACCATCCTGCCTGTGCCACATGAGGAGGTAGAGGAATTAGAAGTGAAAGCAAGAAGCAGAGCCTGAGAAACCAAAGGTGTTGCTGTTAATGTTTGACCTTCTGTTTCACACTACCAAAATTATTAATTACATTTTTATTTTAATTGGCTAGTAATTAAGTTAATTTCCCCAAGTCGAATCTGTTTTACCACAACAGTAGCTGGTAAGCAATCTCCCTGTCTTTATCTCTGCCTATGAGCTTTCTCATTCCTCTTCTTCCTTATTTTTCCCCTGGTCCCACTGTGAGGGGTGAGTGAGTGGCTGGCTGGGAGTTCAGCTCCTAGCCAAGGTTAACTGACCACACTGGGTCTAGTTTTTAATATTGTGCCCTTTGCAGTTCAAATACCTGAAATGCTTATCTAGTTTTAGCCTATAGTCTTTCAGTTGGGTGAAATCAGATTGGAAACTTGAAAAGCATTAATTGTTGGATATTCAAACTTTTTCTCTGAGTTATAGAAAAACACTGCTTAATAGTCCTTAATCTCAGAAACTTAAGGACCAATGTAAAAAAAAACCCAAAAAACCCCAAAAAACAAAACAAAAGGAAACACAACTACCAGTGAGAAAAAAGGGTTGAGACATGACTACATTTTTAAACTGTTGCATCTAAAGGTGGAACAATATCATCTGCATAACAGAAACTGAGTCCAGAAATCTCTGCAAATGACTTGTGGATCTGAGGGGACTGTTCTGGCCAGAGATAAAGTGAAATAATAATAAGCTTAATTTATCTTTGGACAGTTCTTGATATACAAGTCAAAATTCTTTGAAGTGTCTAAACAAGTTTAATACATTAAGGAAATAGACTTAAAAGACTTTTTTTCAGACCAATTATAATTCCATAGATTCAAATTCCTCCTTTTTTACAAGTTAAAACAATAAAATGGACCATATGTAAGCTTTTTAAATGGTATCTTTTGGAAATAAAATCAGTCCTTTAAGTCAATTTTATACATTTTTCATATGTTTTGAACTTTCTAAAAGGAACATCTTCCAAAATTATATTAAATGAAGCCCTGGTTAGCAAAAAAATTCCCATGAATGTTGGTTTTGTGTTACTGCTAAATTGGTTCCAGTACATTAGATTAGTTCCTTGCATAACATTGCTCTATTCAGTGCTTGTACTTTCTTTTCACTTCTATTTCTAGCCGTTATTCTTTATTCACCTCTGCAGACAGGAAATTACATGATAGATATTGCCACCTAATGGGGTACAAACTTGGGAAAGTGGCCTAAAATTAAACTAGTTACTGAATTAAAAATGTTGGGTGGGTTTTCTACCGGGACAGAGCATGATATCTCGAAGGACAGGTGCCAAGTTGTTGGAGCTAAAGGATCTGCTTCACCAACAGAGAAGCAGCAGCAAAGTTGTGCCCCATTAGGTATGGTCTAGCTAATGAAGAAAGACACTGAGTCACACTGGCTTTGTAGAGCCCTACCCTCTGTGGCCAGAAAAGATTGCTATGATCATCTGGGCTGGGCTTTTGCATATGCAGGCTGTAGAGTTTCTTATAAAATAGATTAAACATGAATGATGAGATGGGCCTCTGGTGATTATAACCCTGGATGCCAGAAAAAAAATAATCAATCACGAATGGCAAAAACTTGGGCTTTTGGCCTTGTATGATATAGTTGTATACACTAAGGTAGCTGATATTAATTGTGATGAACTTCACCCTACTGAATGTCCTTCCTTACTAAATCAGTATTTGAAACACCACCTTTTCTATTAAAAAAAAAATTAAAAATACTTTAATCATTCAGAATAGCAGTACAGTTGTGTAACGCTTGCAGCTCTTTATATATCCCAATTTGTAGAAAAACATATCTTGTTTTTCTAAAT
Organism: Falco rusticolus; assembly: GCF_015220075.1. Taxonomy (NCBI): domain Eukaryota; kingdom Metazoa; phylum Chordata; class Aves; order Falconiformes; family Falconidae; genus Falco; species Falco rusticolus. The sequence continues at coordinate 63,886,973 of NC_051192.1, forward strand.
TCAGCACTCAGCTATTTGTTGTAGGGTTTTGGTTGTTTGTTGGGGTTTTTTTTGTTGGCTGGTTGGGGGTTTTTGTGGGGTTTTTGTGTGGTTTTTGTTTTTTGTTTTGACAGTCAAATCCTTTCCCTTTTCCTGAGACATGTTTTCACTTTGCAAATATCACTGACCAAATCACTTTGTCTTTACTGTGGCACATAGACAGTTCCTTGTCCTTGTCTGAATTCTTCCTTGTATTTCCATATCCTGTTCATGGAGTGATTCCAAGGACCGGTTGCAATCATTTCATTATGTCTGTGTTCAGAAATTTTATCAGTTAAACCCTTCGTTTATTTTTAAGTTTGTGTTTGTGCAATTGTGGATTTGTGAGTGTGCATTAGAAGAAAGCACTCAGAAAATGTCAATCTTTTATTAAGGCTTCCAATATTTCATTTGATATTCCTGAGCAGTTAGAGTTTAAGGTTTGGATACCTTTTCTTTCAGAAGGTCCACATATATTTACAACTTCCTAATGCCACATTGTCATTGCAAAAAACTCAGCGTAATCTATATTAATAGAATATATAAATAAATGCATATTAGAAATGCCACCATTTCTTTAATCCATATACATTTATTATAGGATGAAACAGTGTCCTGCAGTATATAAGATATTATTATCCATCTGACAAGCAGTTCTGCTCTACTTCAGATATTTTAAGCCAGGTTTCAACAGGTATTTAATAGCCAAAGAAGGAAAAGTATATGCTAAGGGATTTGAAAAAGCACTTGGATACTTTGTTCCACAGAAGTTAGGTAAGTAGTGTTGTGAAAGTTTGCAGGTACCTATGTCTTATTGGCTACTTACTGTCTAAATGACTGATACTTGAGTGTGTAAAGTTGTCTTATGGCGCCTAATCAGCAAGCACATAATGGATCTAGGTTCATACGGGATTTTCACATTTTTTGAAGTTTGAACTTCTCTGACCTGAGTTAATACTCCCTCTGTTGAGACAGTGTTGAGTCTGTATGCATACACTGACTTGATATTTCATTTTTCTTTTGCATCATGAAGAAGCAGACACTGGTGAGGCCTTGAAGTTATCTATTAGTCCTCAGCTTGCAGATTAATTAATCTGGAGATACCTCTGGTTTTCCATCAATATCTGGTGTGATGACCGCTAAAGTGAAAGCTCTTGGCTCTGCGCAGAGTAGCCACAAACTACACTGATAGGGATACAGATAGAGACAGTTGCAGCACTTTTATTAGGCTGATACAGCCTAGGTAATACACCCTCTCACAGGCTGTGGGAAAGAGTGCTTTTACTGATGTGGTTTGTCTCCCTGTGCAAATTGTAGAAGAAAACTGGGTTATAGAACCTTCCAGATTTTTGTGGAATTTGCATCTGTGAAAAGGCAAATTCCTCTGATTTCTTTGAAAATCATTTATGCTTTGAGTAAAGAGTCTACCATGTGGATTGGGTGGTGGTTTACAAACTGAGAAGTGATGCTCATCATAAAAGTTCAGAACTGAAGCAGAAGTAGACCAAAGGTACCAGTAGTCATTCCTCTTTCTTCTTCCTCATGAGTCTTCATCCATTGAAAAAGGTTCTGCAACTTTTGCAGTGAAAGGCCACTTTCAGCTGAACAAAGGAGAGAAGGCAAGCAGGCAGGCAGGCAGGCAGGTAAAAGTGTTTTGGCATTTTTGTGATATTCTTTCCAAATATTGCAAAACATAATCCATAGACTAAGTATAGTTGTATGGGGGAAAACCAAATCCTCTCAAATGCATACTTATGAGAGAAAGAGAGAAATTAGTTCCGATCAGAGATATGATTATTGTTCAACTCTGAGGAATGAACACACTTCTGAGAAGCGAGCAGAGAAAATACAGAAGTAACACACTATTGTTACCTTCCAAAAAGTGTTTTAAGATCTACATTATCCATGAGTCAAAGTAATTGAAATCTATTTGGCTTTTGTCCTGAGGAACTGTTATTCACTTGAAGTATTTCTGCCTAAGTGCAGAATGTTGAGGAGCTACTTGAATAATTAAATGCATATGATTAAATAAGAAACAACACATCTTCTATGAGTGTATACTCAATATACATCTGTATAAGTACAAATTGCACCTTTAACTAGCCCCAAAAATCCAAGGCTGCAGACAGACCTGTGTCACTTTTAAGGTAGGTTTTAGACAGCCTGAGCTAAGATGATGTTTATTGAGTTTACTTATCTAATGGGTTTAGATAACATTTGTTGGAGCTTCTGTGTTAATCTGACCAAACTGATAAATCATAAAATACTGGATTAGATTAGATTGCTAGTATCTCAAGGGTTGGATTACCACTTACTCTGTGATCTGTCAAGGAAATAAGTGAAAAAAAGAAGTATTGGAGAAGAAAGCAGGATTTACTACATGATGAAGATGGTGAATATTCTTGTGAATGGGAAGAAGCACTGGAATCTGTGAATCTTATTTTTTCTTGATGATATGGAGACATCCAAATAGAAGAATTTTGATATTTTTTATCATTACTTGGGGCTTTCTGTTACTAACTGCTGAATAAGTGTCTGCATCCTGAAAGGTTATTAAAAGAACTCAAACTGCTGGTTCATGGAGGTAGTCTTGTTATATATATATATATGCAGGCTTCTTATGGTAGAAACTTCGTGCCTGTTTCAGTACACAATCCTGCCGCAGATCTGTGCAAGAATTTGGTAGCAAACCATCATTGCTAATGAGAAGGGCTGGTTTCCTGCATGCTTGTGTACAGATACTGGTAATGATGAGTGACTTATGAATGGCATGCTGCTATGTGTATTTTGGCAATTCAGGAATTGCTTTATGCCCTGTTCCTACTGTATGTGTATTTTGGCATGTTGGTTTAGTGCGTATTCCTAAATAGTATGTAGGTTTGTAATGTTGAGCCTGGGTTAGCATGTTGTATTCTTCCACAGTGCTGGGCAGGACAAGAATAATTGAAAGGGGAAATGGGATTTTATTTTGTTAGTTTAATAATATCATAAGTCAGCAGAGAAACTGGTAAAGTATAAAAACCTTTGTATCACTACTGGCTGAGAATTGCAAAACCAAACTAGGTGTGATTTAAGCTGTGCAGCTGAAGAACAAACCAAAAAGTCTGAAATTCTGCCAAAAAACCAAACAGACATAGAAATCCCCTCATCTCTTAAAGTCACTGAATCCCTATAGATGAGATTTACAGATGGTTTATAGTGACTTTAAAAGTGTATTTGAAATATTGTTATCCTAACTTTCTGATGCTTCTGTTAGATGCATGAGGACAAATTAAGAATAACTTCATAGAAGTAAGTGGCTTTAAACTTGCTAGAGAGGGAATCAGGCCCACTCAAAACAGTTCTGCTTTACTCCTTGCCACAGGCCGTGACTGTAGAATTAAGCAGTGAGAAACATCGCCTGCTATTTTGGCTGCCCAGTACAAGTAAGAGTGAACATGTGGCTACAGCGAAGTGTTGGCTGCTGAGAGGTCTGGTTTATATTCCAGGCTCTACCACCAAGTCGTAGTTTCTGACCTGGGCTGAGTATTTAACCCCTGTGTTCACAGCTTTTTCTTATCCACAAAGTTAGACTGGTATCGTCTCACAGGGATGATATGATTCCAAATACTTCAATAACTGCAATTTTTGGTTTTTGAAACCTTTAATAAAGACTCCTGTTAAACAAATATTAATTATGTAACAAGTTTTCTAATGGTTGAATTTAACTGCAGGACAAATTTACTGCAATAAAATTTGTGACATTCTTTACAGATCTTTGAGCTTTGTGGGTCCTAAAAGCTTGTAACGTAGTTTTACATTTCTAAGGTGAAACTAATTAGGATCGGCGTCCTTGCAGAAGCTGGATTTCTCATCTCCTGTCCCTTTGTGCTGAGATCCAGTTTCAAAAAGTACTGTCCTGCAAGTTTGGTCTGTGTCTTAATGCATATATGCCAAAACTTTCTGATAACCTTTTTCTGTGAGAAATTAACTGAGATTTTGAAGGTTCTCGTAAGCTAGGTAGTTTGGAATTGGCAAAAAATATTTACTTTTCTTCTAAATGTTTGTTCTTTATATTGCTTGGAGGAATACAAAGAAAAGCTTATGCTATGCAACATGCCAATAAAAGTACAGAAGTTTGGTGTGGCAGTAGTCTCTCCATCCTAGCTCTGTGCTGTAATAAAAGGTCTATGCTACTCTCTGTTAAGAGGGATCAGTGAGAAGGAATAATGGAGAAGGTATTGTGCTTACTAATGCCTATTAAAAGACTTCCTTATCTTCACCAAGAAGTAGGTAAAACCTGTCACTCCCTTCCATATCCATATACAATAACAGCTTTGAAAAACCTGACAGCTTCAGGAAGTTAAGTCACTAGGTACTTGTGGCAGAGATGTCCTCCAGCCTTTTCAAAATTAAATTATGTTGCAAAAGAAAATGAGGCAGTGTTTTAAAGTATTGTTAGTTAAAAATACATATAGAGAAAGTGTCTGGAGAGAAAGTGAGTGGTGGTGTAGCTAAACCAAGCTATTTTCCTGTCTCTACTACCTCTTTAAGTATCCCTTTGTTTAGGACATTTGTATCTTGGCACAAGTTCTCACAATACCACTAATTTCATCTCTTCTCCCTGGCAAGGGTATCCCCATGATAGATTTGGCACCCTAGCAAGTATCAGTCACAAATCCTACCACTGAGATAAGACAGCAGGAACAGTTCCAGAAAGAAGGCAGTGGGTGTCTCTGAAGATTTGTAACACTCTGGTGTTTTATTCTGTAAAAGGTTTTCTATTTTACATAAACATCTCAAAAGATATTATTGTTTAGGTGGGATATTTTATGAGCTGTTTTGTAACACTTGAAAAAAAATGTTACCTACCTGCAGGATATTTTCCTTTCATTATCTCAAAAAAACTGAGTCCAAATTTGACTCAGTTGCACTGATGCATATTCAAATTACCTCATTTGGCACCACTAGACTCAGATTTATACCAGGTAAGAGAGGAATGGGATTCATATGTCTTCGTCATCTTTGCTAGTGTGTCACCTATCGAACAAAGAAGCCCCCTCCAGAAGAGCAGCATTTCAAAATTCTACAGCCAGCTGCCTGCAGCATCCAGGTGGAAAGTGGAAAAGTGTTGCTCTGAGGCTGCTCCCCTATTATATGCCAAGTACACTTGTGTCAGAACCTCATGGTCCTCTCTCTCAGTCCAGTAAATCTGTTCCTTGTCCAGGCCTTCGCTCCTCTTTGCTATGACAGGAAAGTGAATATGAATTATAGGTGAGGTCTATTTTGCCATCATGTGAGGTCCAGACCTACAAGCCAGATCTGAATGTGAAGACCTGGGCATATTGCTAGGCATATTGCTAACAACAGATCTACTGTGTGAAACAGATGTCAAGGGTAAATGGGAGTGGGGAAACAGTGAGATAAGAGCGGAACAGGGACAGTGGCAGCAAAGAGGCTTTGAATTTCAAGGACCCATTATTTTCTGTCTAAATCAGTGAGGCTGAAATTGTACATTGTAGTTGGCTGCTAAGTCATCTCTAGGATTCTTTGACAAGACTAGGGCTTTTACAGAAAAGGCAAGACAGCTCCCCACTCCCAGTGTTAAAAATAGATTTTTAATATATCTTTACAAATCTCCAAACTTCACAATTTGAGGACTTAATCCTAATTACAAGTATAAAGACAGGTTGAGACCTAATGCAGGAAAAAGATTATCCTATTATCCCGTGCTGGCCTACAAGAGGCATTTTATACCATGCTGAAAGAGAGGTGCGTAAGTCTGAGTCTATGTCTATTTCTACATTCTTGTAAAAGTGTTCAGTGAAGACAAGGCATTAGGGTAAATCTTCTGAGTGTGTCTTGTGAGTCAGTTGTCTAACTTCAGTTGTTAAGTTGAAGCCATAGTTAACTATAACATGGGAGAATAAAGATGTAGCGGAGAAGATTAAGACTCAAAATGCAGATAAATAAGATGTAACTGAGTTTGTTTTAAAACACAAACTAAGAAATGTTAACTAGTAAGATGTCATTTAAAGCAGGTGGGTTTTTTTTTTCCTTTCATATTGTTGTGGACTGTTTTGCATGCTAAGAAAGGAAATGTTATGAAAACAACATTCAGACATGGCCAGTGATTATTTTTTTCAATACCCTCTCCTCCAAACAACGCTGTATGTATGAAACATGAAATAAGGTGGGCTTTTGTGCAGGGGTCTGAAACGTGTAATTTTTTGCAATGGCTGAAGTGCAGAAGAGTAAGAAACCCCTGCGTGGTAACACACTTTGTTTTTCAGGCAACAGAGGTAGGGTTTCAGCACTTCGCACAGTTCTCCACATCAGGAAAAATGTGTCTTCTGTCTGGGCTGTGCAACACTGTATTTGCTTTTGCAATTGTGCCCTTTGGACTGGCTTCTGCCACTGCTTACACTCGGTGGTGCTTACAGAAGAGTACAACAGAGGGACGAATTTGGTCTTCTGTTTGTAAGCAAGCACCCAGGGAATGACACGAGTTGCCTTATTAGGAAGCACAAAAGGAAATAGTGCCGCTTGGCAATGCTCACGTGTTCCAGCCGCCAACGTCTGCAGTTCTTCAGCCCTCTTGGGCCTGTGCTTTTTCATTGTAAAACAGCAAGCCCTTGAAAATACAGTGCTTGCTTGGCAACTGACCGCTGCCAGATAACAATTGACACTAGGACTAATTTAGTAATGTGCAGCTTTGGGAGTGACATTTACTGTATCTCCTGGCGCAACTGATACAAAGCATGCAGCCGTGGCAAGCCCTGCATGGTATTTGCAAAGTGTCAACTTGAAAGAGTCAGGCTGCTCTTATGTCTGCTCTCAGAGGCAATTGCTGCAGCCCATCAAATCAACCTTCATGTAATATAAACAGGGGGACGCTCTCCCGCCATTCAGTGTTACTATTCTGTGCGGTTGCTGGTTATATCATATGTCAACACATTGTACAGATAATGAAAATGGGGAGTCTGAACTTGTATGGGAGATAAAGGTTTCCCCGGAGAAACAAAATTACAGTGAACCTGTCAGGCAAAGATTAAGGATTTTGCAAAATAATCAGAGAGACAAAAGTTAGCCCTTTTGATATGACTGTTAGCTGTAGTATGGCTTACTGTGCAGAATAATTCTATCAAATTAGTTCATTAATATGTAACTTATAATGATCTTTGTAAAAGGGACTTTCAGCATAAAATACTGGTAGTTCTTTCAGGAATTCCAGGTGGGTGGGCTGAAAGCTATTGTGGTAATGATTGCAGAACTAAAGATCTCACAAAAGAAATTTTCACCTGGATTTGTGCAGTAGATAGATGTTTCGGAGGGGAGGTTTAAATAAGTGTTCTCAAATCCTCAGATGGGGATATTGTTTTCATCATTTCTCCCCTTTCATGGAGCAGGGTTGTTGAGCAATGGAAGGTTTCCAAACAGAACAATAGAAGGATGTGTGTGTGCAGTTTTACTTTCACTCATTGACTTTTTGCCAGAACAAGCAAAATGCTTAGTTCTTAGCAATTCAGCAGTGCTCTTTAATAAGAGCTGCAGTTGTAAGCTGTTGCTGTGCTGAGAGCAGAATGTCTCATCCTAGCATCCAGTCTCTTCCCCATCCAGGCTCATTGTGAAGCTGCTCTGGGGCTATATCAGTCAAAACCTCTAACAGCCATGCGTGCTACACAACTATTTCTGCTGCAGAGGTCCACAAATGGCATGCAGACAGACAAATTGCATCACAGTTTCTCCTTGGTAACTGATCCTGCACCAGGTGAACTCTAACCATCAGGAAGCTGCTTGATCTGGATATTAAAACCCATCAGAACTCCAACTGCTGTCTGCCTCAATGTAGAAGAAAAACCTCCACCTGGAAAGACATGTCGAAGCTGTTACCATTTCTCCTGGTTATTTTCCATGTCGTATTTTTTTAACATTTTCTGCTCTGTTGTAAGAAGTTATTTGCAAGCACGTGAACTTATAAAGGAATGGTTCAATAGCCAGAGTGATAATGAATTTCCACACAGGGATATTGAAGAAATGAATTAAAGATTAATGCCAACAATTTCTGTTAAAATTCAGTTTCTGAAAAAAAATATATTTGTAACTAGATGAAGTTCTAGCTATGAAGCTTTACTCACTCAAAAGGTGCTTATGACACATTTCTATGCACGTTGGATTATTTCTGAAAGTATCTTGATGCTTGACTGAAGCACAAACTGAACTGCGAACTGTGCCAGCCACAGCGGTGGTCCTGTTGTATCTATGCCCCTGTACTTAATGTGGGAACATTACGAACACAAAACCTTAAAATGTAATTATTTCATTTTTCACTTCTCTGCATAACCCCATAATGAGAAGTCACAAAATTCACTGTGGGAAAATCATGATGTCTCCATGGTTTTGTTACTCATTTCTCTTTTTCTTTATTTTAATAATAACATTGCTGTTTTCTTAAAGTAACAGTTCCACATCTAGGTGAGTGATTAAGCTTCTATATTTATATCACAGCACATGGATCGAAACTATCCTGATTTCCAGAAGCTCTAACTGGCTGAAAAAAGTATCTGGTAGAGTGAAAACAAACTCTAGTTACTCAGGCTGAAGGATGTTGTTCTTAATCAGTCTGTGTGAACTAATTACATGGATAATACAAGGGTTTTGAGGGAGCAGAAGCCTGCTGTAGTGTGGCACCCAAGAAACAACTTCCCTCCACAGAAGCCTGGCCTGCAAACGGCACAGTTTCGTGGACACAAAGGGAGATATAAACCAACAGAGCTTACATGTGGAGACAGCTCTACAGAACTCTGCAGGGAACAATTCAAGACACTTCTTAATCTGTTTTATGTTCCCATTGCATTTGCAAATGCTATTTTATATTCCAGGAGTGAGATAATGCATGAGTTTGGGAGGAAATTGTGGGAATATTAGATATTTGGGAGAGAAAATCTTGCCGTTTTAGTGCTGTCTGCAAGTGACAGAAGTGTACAGCTTACTGTGACAGATAGGATTTTGCTTCAAACTATTTGGTAGATTGTGATTAATAATGTATTAGCAATCAAAGATGAACCCTATATGCTCTTTCTTAGTAACATAATAAATAAATTGAAAAGGGCAAAGGAAGAAAAAAGAGGAGTAACCAGGCAAAACCCAGCATGTGTATGAGGCTTCACTGAAAATTAACATGACATGGGAATGGGAGTCCAGTGGATGATGAAGATCAGAGCTCTGCTTTGTAGAAATGCCATCACTGCCACACAGCCACATGGAACACATTGCTACATTAGCCAAGAAAGCAGTGATAGTTTTTTCTGTAGGTCACGGGGGAGGAAAAGTCTGTCCAATTTTAAGGTCTGCAACGAACTAATAATTCAAAAGTGTTTTTCTAGCCCTCCTCATCCTTTGCATTAGGCTGAGAAAAATATGTTTTGTCCATAAATTGCCAGGTTTGCTACAGGTAAAATCTAAAATAAATGTTTCTGTGGTGTTTGAAAGCAATTCACCAAGTTGTTCCTAAACTAGAGACCAATAAAAGTTCCATGTGAAATGGTGGATAAAATAATAAAAAAAAAAGCAAAGCTTTTTCATTAATACCAATGAGGCATCTGAACTTAAAAAAAATATTTTCTTGTTTAAAATATTATTGTTATTGGCCGTATAACAATCTTCTGTGTAGGCCAAGCTTGTTGGAAAACGCATATGCCTATTCTATTTGAAGACAATATAATTTATGTTAATTGTTACAAAAAGTTTTTTGTGGACAAATTGGCTGTGACTAGGATGATTTTTTCTTCTTGTTGTTTTTAATTTCTTTCATTCTGTTTTTTTGTTTCTTTAAGTGAAAACAGGAATTAAGCACTGGAAATTAAATTCAGGTCAACTTTAGAGCCCACATTTTCTCTAGATGGCCAGATTTTTCCCATTGTTGCTTGGTATCATTTCAACAGGTGGCTAAAAAATAGCTAAAAAGCTACAAATGAGATTGAAAACACTCTTCACTCTTTTATACTAATTCATTTTACCAATATAAAATGTCTTGCATCCTTAAATAGTAATTATCTTGTTTGATCTAAAATTCAGAAGAAATTACTCTGTTGTTCTTTAAAGAAAGTATGGAATAGCCACTTTGACAAGAAACTGCAAACTACTCACCTTTTCTGAGTGAATTTTGGAAAATCCTGATTTTACTTGAAGACTTTCAGGGAGTTACAGAGACATGAGTACTTCAGAATAAATCCCTGTTTTGTCCTCTTGCAAGAATCTTTCTTTGCATTCACCTTTACAGGACAAATCTGACCCTAATCTGTGGACTGGGAGCTCCTATTTCTACTCTGCTGAAATATTAGTTTTACAGACATGACAACAATCACAGTACTTCACTGATTGTTTTGTTCAAGATGTTCGTATTTAGAAGACAGTGATACATAATGCCAGACTTTTCCATATCTCCAGGGAACAAATGTTGGGAATCGGTGCAACATTTTAAGCAATAACTTGGCATCTTGTAACATTTTACATCATTGCTGGTGGGAAGCATATTCATACAGAACTATAACAACGTGTGCAAGACAAACCCGATGTAAATATCTCATGAGATAAATGTTGGCTGTAGCTGTCTGAATTAAATCATGTAACTTCCCGTATTATATAAATAAAAGGCATCCAATTTCTAAGGTTTTTCCTAAAGCTGTTAGGAGAAAGTTCCAAAGTGTTGTCATGTGATTAAGACAAAAAATTTTGTTTAAAAGAACTTTTCATCCAGACATTAAATCATTAAAATAAAATGGAAGGATGATATTTTGGATGAGAAAAGAAATTTGGGTGAAAGCCCATCTGTGCTGCAGATATTCTGCATGAACTTTGAGATCTGATTTAATCTGTATTTGCCTTAAATCCCTCTTTATGAATTGAAGGTGATGATACTCAATTTGTCTCCTTGGGGAACACCCTAAGAAGTGCATATGTGGCTTGGAGCTTACCTCTCTCATTTCCCATAATGCTAAAAGTACAGAAAGGAATTTTAAGAGTGAATATCTGACTGGATGAGTACTTGACAAGTGGATCATTTTCATGCTATTGTACAAAGATGGTATTGTATGCTAATGGAATGCTAGCAAATACAACATTTTCAAGCAGTATATTCTCTGAGTATTAGGTCATCATTTAAATCTAGTCATTAGCTATGACATACTGGAAAAAGAGCTTCAAACTTCTGGTTTAGGTGTTTTTGCTAATGATTTCTGTTTAGATCAGTGCATCACATTCAGTGAGAGAAAGGTCATCACTCTACTGAGACAGTAGGATTGGTACTGTGACTGGGACACGCTGCTAGAGTATGGATGGTTGTACAAGGGCAAGTGCGTTTGCATTGTAAGAGTTGTTACATCAAACTAGTTTCTGGAGAGCAAATTTAACTTCCTGAGTGGTATCACTGAGAAAAAAATTGCACGGCAAACATTTGTTTTACACAAGCATGGATGGTTATTGAATAGAACTGGGAGACCTTCACTACCTAATAAGTTTATTCTTCTCACTCTTCTCTTTAATCTGGAATTGTTGCCTCCAAGGAAAAAAAAATATCTTTTGCAATTGTCAACAGAAGATAGGACTGGAGATGCTAGCAATCATTTTTGGTTTGACCATATCCCTGAATAAGGTAATTCACCTATGCTTCAAGTCTATCATGAAAAGTGTTGCTGTTTCCAGAGATAAGCCTAAAGCTAGAAGTTCAGATCAAGACCAGATCTCAATGCTGTAGCAAATACCACTGTACACCAAGATTCATTATTACTTGCTTTCAGTCTTTACGGTAGTTGAATTTGTGGAGCAACTTGCACTCTACGAAGGGGTTTGAATGGTTTTAATTAAATGTTGATAAAACAGAAAAGGAATCTTGGGATGTGAAAACAAATTAATTCTGGTCATTAGTCACCTGACAAGCATATTACAGTACAGATTTTTTATAGCTCCATGGATGCTTGTGAAACTGTAAAGATGGTATTCTAAATGGATTCCTTGTTAGCTGCTGTGAGTCACTGTGGATATCACTTTAGTTACCTACAGTCATTACTGAAACAGTTACATTAAGTGCTTTCAAGAAAATACATTTCCATGCCTGTGTCTGATTTTGAAAATGAATTCTGAAAGCTACATTGTAAAAAATATGGAATTTAGTACAGTTCAGAAACTGCTGTAAAATCTTGAAATGAATGAAGTTGAATGTTTTGGTGATACACAGCTGCCAGCTGCTTTTGTCGACATTGCAGAGGTATGTCACATATTCCCCCTCCTGCCTAGCTTTGTTTTTTTTCTGTTTGTTATATGTCAGATGAAGTTAACATTCATCCTTTGCTCTTTGCATCCGATATGGTACTTTTGTCAGCTGAGAAAATAACTCAGGTAATAAAACAAGCTAACCTGCCCTTAGCTAAACTATGAGGAATTAGGATACATATCACTCTGATTTCACACACTGATCAAGCCTATCCTTTGGTAAGGAAACTGGTTGGTGTAAATGGTAAAGAGTGTGATGTGTAAGGGACAAAGTCCTCCATGTTCCCTAGAAATCTATGGCTGAGGTATATATTACTGGGATTATGAGCAACAGATAATGCCTTCTATTTCTATGCAAATTGTTGGCAGTTTCTGCAATGAGCTGTACCAGATCTGAGATTACTATTGCCAATGTACTGTTGCTTGAAGTTGTCTTATTTTAGCTGTTATGCAGAAGAGGGCTTCTTATGTGTCATTTTATCAGCACAAAATATTACAGGGAGTGAATTGTTTGGATATCCAGATTATATATTAATTTGCAGAAAAGTAGCAAATTGGAGGAGAGCGTAATATAAATGAACTAAACTAGGCCAGCAAGACTAATTTCTTTATCATAACATATTGTGATCATTAGATTTCCACTAAGAATTAATCTTGCCTACTTTTTGAATGTGATAGAGCTGACAAAGAAGAAAGGAGATGGGAAAAGAATGAAACATTTGCATTTTCCTGTCTGACTGACACAGACTTAGAAACCCCTGAAGAGTGAGTCTGCCTAGTGAGCTGATAGGAAATTGGTATAATTGATACCTAGATCATCTTTGCTGTCTGACTTTCAGGACTTCGGAGCTCACATGAGCAGCAGGCCTGCTAAACCCTGGGAAGCCCTGAACAACCTGTGTTAAAGGCAGCTTGTCTGGGTGCTCACCCTGGGGTTCTGGGTCAGGGGAGGGCTGGGTTCCTCTGTTAATGGAATAAGTCTGCACAGAGGATGCAGGTGATGCAGGTGTCTTGGTGATGCAGGGCAATCCAAATTGTAGCGAAGTTCACTATTGTCATGAAATGTTGAAAGGTTCAAAGGAAGAGAAAAATGTTTTATGAGAATTTTTCGGCCAGCTGAACCTTCCACTCTTCCTTAGGTGGAAATTACATCTCAGCTAAGTTGGGTTTTACTGTCTTGAGGCGAGTGAGTTCTATTTATCCTCCAAATACTACAATTGTCTATTACATGGCAATACTACCGCCCACCAGTGTATCAGGATCACCACTGCATCTATAACTGCTGGGATACCCCTTGCACAGAAACAAAAAATTCCAGTACAGAAAAGAGTGATAAACCTGCCAGTGCAACACTGTGCTCCTGAAGTACATTCCAAAGGAGGTCTGCATGGCAAAACTCTTGAGGAAAGGGCAAAAAAGGAATAATACCATCAGCTAGCAACAGAAAGGATCTTTTTGTTTCAGATCCCTGTGTCCCTGTAGTTAATAGCTGCCACCTACAAAATGATATTATCTCTGACAGAAAAGCATTAAGCAGAGCTAAACAAAAGGAAGAATCAGGTTCATTATCTTAAATTGGTTAATCTTAGAACACAATATAATTTTTAAAAAGTACATTAAGGAAATAAACCACAAATGAACAATTCTTTTAATGTGATGAACAGAGAAGCTGTGGTGGGTTGACCCTGGCTGGACATCAGGTGCCCATCAAGGTGCTCCATCACTTCTCCTCATCAGCTGGACAGGGGAAAAAAAAAATACAACAAAAAAATAGTGGGTCAAGATAAGACAGGGAGAGATCACTCACCAATTATCATTATAGGCAAAACAGACTTGGGGAAATTAGTTTAATTTGTTACAATTAAATCAGAGTAAGATAATTAAAAATAAAACCAAATCTTAAAACACCTTCCCCCCCTCCCCTCCTCCCCCCTTTCCCCTTCTTCCCCAGTTTAACTGAATTCCTGATTTTCTCTACCTCCTCCCCTCCTAGCAGCACAGGGGAACGAGGAATGGGGCTGGGTCAGTCCATCGCACACTGTCTCTGCTGCTCCTTCCTCCTTCGGGGAGGCTCCTCACACTCTGCTCCTGCCCCAGCACGGGGTCCCTCCCACGGGAGACAGTCCCCCATGAACTGCTCCAATGTGAGTCCTTCCCACAGGCTGCAGTTCTTCATGAACTGCTCCAGCGTGGGTCCCTCCCATGCGGTGCAGTCCTTCAGGCACAGACTGCTCCAGCGTGGGTCCCACATGGGGTCACAAGCCCTGCCAGCAAACCTGCTCCAGTGCGGGCTTCCCACGGGGTCACAGCCTCCTTGGGGCATCCACCTGCTCTGGCAGCCTCCACGGGCTGCAGGTGAATATTTGCTCCACCATGGTCTTCCATGGGCTGCAGGGGGACAGCCTGCCTCACCACGGGCTTCACCACGGGCTGCAGGGGAATGTCTGCTCCAGCATCTGGAGCACCTCGTCCCTCTCCTTCTGCACTGACCTGGGTGTCTGCAGAGTTGTTGCTCTCACATAGTCCCAGTCCTTTCTCCCAGCTGCAATTGCTGCTGTGCGGTAACTTTTTGCCTTTCTTAACTGTGTTATCTCAGAGGTGCTACCAGCCATTTCTGATGGGCTCAGCCGTGGCTAGTGGTGGGTCCATCTCAGAGCCGGCTGGCGCTGGCTCTGTTGGACATAGGGGAAGCTTCTGGCATCTTCTCACAGAAGACAACCCTTTGCCCTCCCTGCTACCAAAACCTTGCCATGCAAACCCACTACAGAAATAGACAGACTGAAATGAGCAGTGATCACCCATCTAAAAAGCCAGACTGATCCTCTGAGCCTCTGCTATGGAATGTGATGCTTACATACATGTAATGCCATATGTTAAAATCAATGGCATTGTATCCAACAGAAGCACAATTTGTTGCTTTGTAAGAGTTTGGAGAAAACCAGACCCCTGGGAAGTTGCCACGGAGAATGTGAAAGTCTTCAGCTTCTGCTTTTTTGTTAAAACGAGATAGTTTTATCTCACAAAATGGCAGCGGGTTTTGCTGGTTGTATCTGGTTGTAGCTTTTAGAGATCAAAAGGTTTGAAATATTGTGATGTACATCCTCACTGTGAAACACATACTGTGCAAATATAGATTTGTCAACCCCAAAAAACAGAAGCAGGAAAATTGCACAATTGGAAGACCATCAGTATTTCAAAACACATGCTGTGGAAGTCCCTTTTTCAAGGTCAATGCTCATTTATTTTCCTCCACATCTAAACACCTTGTCCAGGCTCAAACTTCAGATTCAGGAGCTAGCAGAGGTTTGGTAGAAGAATGAGAAAAACATTTCTTTTATGACACGAGATTCTTCTGTTAGTTCATAATGCAGATTCAGTCAGTGAGCAATGAACCTAGATCTGACTTAGTCTTTAAAAAGCAAAGAACCACCTTATAAAGCAGAGTTTCAATTTTCTAAAATCATGGTTAATAAATTCCCCAGCTGCCTTCTCGTACGACAATACATTCAAAACCACTTTTCAAAGACCGAAGGTGTTATGATGCATTGTGTTTTCCTTTACCCCAGAACTGCTGCCAGTGACAATGCGACCTCTGCATCCCAGAAAGCCAGCCAGCGTGAATCTCATCTTGTGCCTCTCGCCCCAGCGGGCCTGTCACCCATGACGAGACAACTCACAGCAAATCCAGTGCTAGCTGAAGCAGTAAGACTGAGGGCAGAAAGGTGGATGTGAGGATGAGGAAACTGCAGATCTTTTCCCCATAACTGAGCTGAAACAGCATGCTAGTCCCATTGCTTTTATG
Organism: Falco rusticolus; assembly: GCF_015220075.1. NCBI lineage: Eukaryota > Metazoa > Chordata > Aves > Falconiformes > Falconidae > Falco > Falco rusticolus. The sequence continues at coordinate 63,903,042 of NC_051192.1, forward strand.
TACATATTTTTGGCAGTAAGCGAATTGGAATATGTTGTTTTCTGCTACCACAGAGAGTCATCCAGCACTTCAGTTAGTGAACACATTATTTCATTCTGAGGTTTTACTATTGCAACTCCAGATTCTGGTCTGCTTGCATTATCTGTTAGGAGGCATAGTAAACATGGTCAATTTAATCCCACTCTATGAGAAAGAAAATAAGTATTTTTTTATCACACAGAGAAGACTTAAGATTTTAATTGTGAATTCTCAGGAAAACTAACTTTGGCTTGGAGGCTTCCCATGTTCTTTATAGGGAGAAAAGAGGGGGAGAATCCTTTTTTCTAATTATTCTGCAATATTTTCCTGCATTTAGAGTGGCTCTAAAGCAATTTATGTTTAAGGCATTTAAGCAGCAGTTTGATTAGGCAGCAAGGGCAACACACAGTGCCATTTGGATGGTTAATACTTGCACCAGTTGTGGAGCTCTGAGGCATGGAGCCAGAGGCCAAGTGACATTAGCTTCTCAAGAAATGCACTAATCGCCTTAGAAATTCAATGCCTGGAGAGTCTCTTAGGTATTATGTAATGGAAATTGTAAGGGAAAGGATAAAAGTCAGACTTTGTGTATTTACTGAAGGTTATTGACGTAGCTATGACATCACTGACGGGCAGTCACAAGATACCTTTTGTGTACATAGTCCAAATGCCAGTTGGCAATTAGCGCAATGCCACCCAGGCGGCTGGAAATTTGGTACTGTACCTACAAACACTCTCCAGGAGGCATTTCACTAACAGCCAGCTGCCTTTCGAACTCCATTTACAGAAGGTACTAGAGGACTGACCATTGGTGGTGGTGTAACCATGCCACTGTCATATGAAGGGTTGACTATCCCCCCTTCCTCTTTAGGATTGCTCAACTTGAACAGCAAATGTAGACTTGGGTTCATAGATTACTTCCGCTAGGGTCCATGCTGTGTGAAGGACTGCAAAATGCCAGTGAGCTTTTGACTTATTTGGGGAATTCAACAAGCTCTTTAATAGGTAAAGGCTACGCAAGCAAAGAAGAAATAAATATGTCAATGAAGTAATTAAGATTGGGATGGATCATGACTCTTCTAGAGCAGCAAAACCCCCAAAGTTAAAGAAAGCACAGCTGAGCTGCATGGGGACACTTGAGGTACAAAGAAGGTCCCTGGATGAAACAGTTAAGAGGCATGATGTCCTGACAGATTCATTACTCCAGAGGCCAGAAGTCGTCTGTCAGAAGACCAAAGTGGTGAACAGAGGAGTTTGGATCTCTAAACATATGATATCTAATGCCCTGGTATTTGAGATGTTCACCAGAGATCAGCTGGATTTTTCTGGACCGGATTTTCTAGATGGCCCCTCTATGATCAACAAACTGTTCTGCAGAAGGACTTTTGAACCACCCCGTGGAAATTTTGTGACAGGAGTGGAAGGAATATTGTCCATGGGTTAAAAAGCAATTATTCTTACCTGATTATATTAAGAGAAAGGTAAGGCATTAAAAAAGGCAATAATTTTCCTACTAGCAAACTGTTCAGGTCAGGTATTAGGGCTCTGTGCAAATCTGTTAATTTAATTGAAAATCTACAGCTGCCTCTTTGCCAGAATTCACAAGCCTGGTAAACAAGTCTCACAAAGCTTGTAGGCTTCAGCTAGCAAGTTCACTGCTGTTCAGCTGATGGCCCCATTCTGATATAATTGTAAAAGCCATGGAATCTAAATGGAAAGCAAGAAAACAGAAGAGTTACAAAAAACTCTATACAGGAGCAAAGCTTCTGCTGGGGAGTCTTAAATGCTGCTAGTAATTTTTGTATTTTTATCACACAAGAAAACAATAATGTGGTGGCAAAAGATATCTAACTAGATAACAAGATAGAATAAATATTTAGGAATTGCTGAAACAGATCAGCTTCAGTGGACTGTGTGCTATGGCATCTGTTCTTTGACTGTGGCAAGTGTTGCAGAATTGAAGAACAGGATGGTGAACAACCCTGGAGCAGTCTGTTCTAGGAGAGACCACTACAGCAGGGACTGCAGCCTTCTCTTCATGACTCCACACAGGTTTTCCTGGAGGACCCAGACTTGGAAAGGAGCAACCTGGCCTTAGAAGATTCCCCTCTGCTTTATTTTATCATCAGCCTCCTCTTCCCCATGTTGCTGCCATGCAGACTGAGAATTAATTCAGAAATAATTTCATATAGCAAGATGGAGAGAGAATACTCCAAAAGTTTATTCTTTTCTACATGTCATGTTTTCAGTTCCCCTGCTTTGTTCATCAGTTTTATTTTCTGAAGCCAGGGCTGACATCACCTTGAAACACCACATTGGGAACAAAGAACACTTTTCTTGTCCTATCTGTGACTACTGCATTTGGCTAGCTCAAGGAATAGAGGCACAGAGGGAGGAGCTCAGAAGCAGATATTCACATGCCTTTCCCATCCCAAAGAATAGAAAGATTTTGATCTCCTGAGTACCAAAATAATTCATCTGAGGTTCCATGTTCTGAACAGGGACCGTGCCCTTTTGCAGCTAGAGACAGTTTGGCTTCATCCATGGAGACAATGAATGATAAGCTCTATCTCTAACTCCACTGCCAGCTAACTTCATACTTCAAGTATCTCCATCAAGGCAGAAAACACTATCCAAATAATTATAAAACAATGTGATTTGATGGGCCTTATCTTATATCTTGAAAGAAACCATTCAGCTGAAATTGAGAACATTATTCTCCCAAAGCAGGAAACTCTTAACAGCAAAGGAAATAACACACTGGTTTCAATCCAATAACTGGATGTTTGTAGGAGCAATATTAAATTCTATTTCAGAAAAGTTTTAGACAATAGTGATTCAGATCGCTTTTCTACTTCAAACTCGTAAAGAGCTCAGGGAGGGTTTGCTTCATAACTGTGAGCCATGGTGTGCAACCACAGTGATGCAATTTGCCATGCAAAAGTGATTAAAATCAGTATATCTACTCACAAGGTAATCTGCAAAGATTCTGCTGATACATGCTTCCCTTTGGGCTCAGAGCTTATCCATGTTACCTTCTGCTTCTGCATCTGCAATGCCCTTAAAAAGATTGTCATACAATGTGCTTGGCTGTCTGGTAGGTAAGCGTCTGTTGGATAAAGGTGGACTCCTGCCTCTTCCCAAACACTTTTGCAAGTGCCCATGGACAACAATAGAACTGTGCATTTTACCAACAGACAGATGAGCAGGATTATGTTCAGTCGACTAGGAGAGCCAAGCACTCCCAAGGTTAAGCAGCACACCTGAATAAAATTGCATCAGTGGTTTTGCATCTTCCAAGTCTGCAACATACCATGATCACCTTAACAGACACTGATCACTGAGTACCCTCAGTGAGCACACAATTAGTTCTTTGTCTCCAGGAATAAAACTCAAATGGTAAAACACTTTAAAAAGGAATAATATGTATTTTGCTTTACTGTTGCAAATCATTTAAATTATTGTTGCTTTACTATTGTTCTCATGCATGTCATATAACATACCCCCCCACCTTTCCTATTATTAGGATCTTTCACTAGTGACTAGTATTTGAGAAGTAATTAAGGGTAATGGAAGCTTTCTCACCTTCCATGCTTTTGCTTGGGAGCCACGGTGGCATTTGGGATGCAACGACCGCAGTGGCTAGCCTTGGCCAGATTGTTCTGAACTGATATCCTTTGCTTATAGCTTTGTATAACAGGAGTGAAATTGGCAAGCATATCAAAAACATTTTCATTTCTGTGGGTAACAATCAGCTCTTTCTCTCTTTTGAGATGTGTCTAAGTGAGGAAGGCTGATCTGTAAAGCAGTTGACAAGTAAAACAAAAGTAAGTTACATCATAAAGTTCAAAACATAGAATGAAAATGAAAACATAAAATCATGCAAACACAAAAGGAAAATGAGTTCATGTTTCCAGAGTATGAAATCCTAGAGTTTTCTGGGACTTTCCCCATATTTCTAGAATCCCCAGTAGCTTTACAATTCTAAGTCAAAGAAATCAATGACAGCAATTCCACAGGATTCAACATTTTGTCCTTATCAAGAAATGCATTTAAATAGCATCAGTTTTACCACAGAGTAGAAGATTTTTCCCCTCATGGGAGGCAGCGTTACAGAAAACAAGAGTTAATGCATCAGCTGTGGGATATTGTCCTTGCAGAATTGTGGATGGACATTGACAAAAGTAGTGCCATATGCTACTGCTTCAGCTCAACGAATGATTTTTGCCATGAAACACTGGGTTTTTTTAAAATTCAGCTAGACTCAGAAATGGAATCAAGTGGAATGGAGTCAGTGTTTGGCAACATTTACATGCAGCGGGACCTGACCTGTCACAGTATCGCTCTGCAGCAAAAATGGGAAAACCCCATGATTTTAGACCAAGAGTCTCTACGTGTGACTTTCAGAGCACAGCACGGGCCTTTTACAGCATTGCTGTTGCCAGATCTCAATGTTTAGAGCAAGAGCTTGGTGGGAAGAAGGGCTTATAGAAGTCATTCACCATTTGAACTGCCAGGCTTGATGGAGTTGCATGGGACAAATGCAGCATAACACTTGCAGCCTGCTGAATGCTTCCAGAGGCTGAAGTAACAACTGTCGGTTTCGCCAAATCATTTTCATTTAAAAAAGTATACCTAAAAAACAAAAGAAAAAAAGCAGAATGTTGTATTCGGGGAGTAGAACGGTGTTGTTGCACAAAACCTTTCATGCCAGTTCACAGAGCTCTTACAGGGGTTACAGAATTTCTCAGCACATGCCACACGCTCGTGTGAATGTTTGCCCAGGGAGGAGCAGAAGTCAGAGCTCTGCCACTAACAACAGCTCCAGGGCAGGCGAGCACACAGGTGTGTGCGTGGGTGGGGAGTTTATAACGAAGGAAGAAGAACAGCGAAGGAAGAAGAATAGCGAAGGAAGAGATAAACCACACAAAGGGACTATGTTTGATCTTTGTTCTGAAAACTCAAAGACACCAAGATCTGTAAAAGTTACTTGCTGTTCCATGTAACGAGCAAACTGGTACAACATTCTGCAAAGGCCCAGGACTCCTCCACATTTCTTAACAACAAGTGAATGCATTTTGTCTTGCTAGGAGCAAAAGTCCTTGTCTGCATAGATATGAGCCACTTCCCTGCCCTGACATTTCTTCTGTGAAATTTTGTACTATGTTAAAATCTTTGATGCAAGAATTTCAGTCACAGGTCATTCTGTATGTAAGTTTATATTCCCTTGGTTATTTAGATCTGTATATTATACATTCGTAAGCTTTTTACAAGCTCATTTGTCTGTCTTATGATTAAAAATTCTGTTTATGTTTTTTTCGCTTGTCAAGACATAATCAGCTTTCATGCTGTGTCTGTGTGATATCTTCAATAATCAGTCAGGTTTATGGGGGGAAGCAGGAGTAGCAATGCCATACAAAGTACTTCTCAGGGATGAGTCTGAAGCTGTGAACTCGGTTTTCATTCTGTTTCACCTAAAATCTTAAAGCTGTGGGCTGCTGTGAAGGAAGTTTTTGTAACAACCTAGGCTCTGTTAGCTAACTAGCTCCCCCTCTTGAAACTCTAGAAACGCTGACAGAAAGCGAGTCGAGGGTTGTAAAGGTAGGTGAACTGAAATCCAGCAGTATTGTGGCACTTCACTCATTTTTTTAGTGGTGTGGATTTTTTAATATTTTTTTTTCATATGCAACCCTGACAGCTGGAGAATGTCCTTATCTTGCTGATGCTGCTGGTTTCTGAACTGATCTTTCAAGAAGGTAGAAGGGGTTTTGGCATCTGTTGCAAAAGGGTTCAGTGCTGCAGAGGTCACCCTGTGCCAGTGTCCAGTGGAGCCAGTCCGCAGGGCTCCCCAGCTGAAGGGCACTGGAGAGGAATGGCGGAGGACAAGGATGGCTGGGGGACATTATGGTTCAGTTCCACCCTGCAGCAGCCCCTGCTTGGGGACTCCAGCAAACACCAGGGCAGGAAGGGAAGCTCCCATCTGTGCAGGAGCACAAACATCAGCTGTGCCTCCTGGGGCGTTCCTGCCCAACAAAGAGCCCAGCTGCGCGGGGAGGTGGCAGCTGTGCTGCTGCGCTGCATTGCTTTGCTGGGAACAGGGTTATGAACACGGTAGGTAACTACAGCATGGAGTTTCTGGGTTTTTCTAGAACAGATATGAGGTATAGAGAGGGATTTTGTTCTTGGGTGTCAAATGGAGAGGTAGATGTGTCCGTAGCTGAAATAAAGGTGTCTTTGGTGTACAACAGGCCTCATTACACAGAGCTCTTTCCAAACAGGTTTTATAAAGAGCTGTCCTTGCCCTGAAAATTTCCACTCTGAAAATGCTGATGTGAATGTCAGAATGGATAAAGGGCAGGAGAAGGGAAGTCCTCATGCTTCCCAGAGAGGGGTAACTGAGATACAGAGCCACACTCAGACTTCATGCTACATTGTTCAAGCATCCTAAGACTCCTTAGTTGGAAAAGCATTTGTCACCCCTGAAGCAAGGAACAGAACTTAGGATTCCTCATTTTGAGGGTTTTCCTGACAGTGGGCTATGAATCCATACTCTTTTCATTTATTCTTCCTCTTTCTGGTACCAGGAATGTTTCATGTTTTTGGATACAGTGACTCACGTTCAGCAGGAAGAACAGACAGCCAGACCACTGTATAATTAGGTGACGTTTCTTCTGGGTAGGAATGGAAGTCATTTGGAAAGTCTTGAGGTTGAAGATACTGTGAGCCATTTTCTAGAAAAAAGTCAATTGTTTAAAATGGAGAAGACTACCACTAGGCTTGATTTTAGGCTGAATTTGATACCTTTTGTCATTTTCAAGGGTGCGTAAGTGTCAGCTAAGAAAGCTGTTTTGGCACTCCAGCACATTGTATGTAGCTGCTGCCTTTCATTGAACCACAATGGAGCACTCACCACAGCTAGTGATGCAGCTGAGAGTTTATGCCCGTCTCATGCAGACAATGTGGCATTTAATCCTCACATAATCCAAATGGCTGAAGTTTTACAGTTCTTACAGTCATGCTTAAATCTTTCTGATGAGCCCAAATACATCCTTGGAGATAAGACTTAGTTGTTTAGGTCTCTTGAATCCTATGTAAATCCACAGCAAATCTTAGGCATGAAAATATCTTTCAATATCTATGTCAGCTGTTCCAAGTCATCCTGGAAATCTGTAAGAATCGGAAGAAAATTATCCATATTCTTCCAAAGAGTCTTAACTACAAAATGACTTTTCACTTAAAAGCAGTGAACAGCACTTTTTAAATAAGTAGCAAACACAAGGATATCAATCTTAGAGTATCAGTTCTAGGACATTTAAGGTGTCATTCAATTGTGCAGGTGGATAAATATCACCTTGTGGACATCTACAACATCTCTCTGATATGTTTACACTGTAAACTGTAAACTCTGTCCCATTTACAACTAATATTCTTTCTTTAGAATCATCTCCCATCTCAAGAATCAAAAAAACCCCATGCACAAATGTTTACAGGAATAAAGAAAGGGTTTAGAATGCACCCTCTCAAATCTGCTGAAATACTTGAACTTTTCAGATGAACCATAAAATCAGTGAAAAACAATGAAAAAGGTTTCTAGAGTTTTAGTCTCCAAATTGTGTTTCTACTTTACCTACAAACAAAGCAAGCTGTTAGGGGAATAGATTGAGGTAAATTTTGTTTTAATCCTTTCCCGCACCTTTTAGCAATGTATTATTTGCCCAAAACATAATACTTATTTTAATTTTAAGCAGTAATGATCTAAATTTCAAGAAAAGACTGGGATCTGTTTTACATCCAGTTTTCTCATATTTGTTCTTTCAGCCCTCTGAAAGCTTGCACTCTGCATGTTTTTTAAAACAGAGCTTTAAGATTCAGCTCTTCAGCTGATCATCTTAGAGAAACTCTGCCCACTTTTATCACTTGAAAATCTGAACTTCAAATGGTTTCACAAAAAAAACAAAGCAAAACAAAAAAACCCTCACTATACCCAAATTATGCACATCGGAAATATGTCATGGGATGTGGTGGTATGTCTCAAAATTCAGTGTATTATTGCTGATGTATTTTTTATAAACTGCACAAATAACAGCACAAACTAAATGTCTGGTTCTGCATGCAGCAGCATTCTTTAATGCTCATCGTATTTAAAGCTGGGGATCCTCTAGGCAAGAAGTGACTGTCTGGTTTGGAGGTGATGCAAAGAAGGTCGTCTACATTAAATGAACTAGACTGGGCTCAGTAATAGTGAGTCATTCTCAAATACTAATGACCATCTGGATTACAGATGCAGTAGCCAGATTGTCTGTTGTGTCCACCAAGTGAGTTGTCTTACCCTGGGAAAAAACTGTCATCTGTCTGTCTTGCCCTGTAGACATGAGCTTTCTTCCAACCTGTCCACATGGATTTACTGGTGGCAAGGTCATACCGTTCTCTGGAACGTCACTCACTTGCATTTGCTGGCTGCTTAGCAGCTGCCAAAATTTTTCGAACAGAACAAAATGGCAAGGGGCTGGGAATAAGACAGTAAACCTGAAATATTTTCTATTTCTTTCTGGTATGTATTTACCAGTAGTTAAAGAAAACAGTACCTATTTATTAGCTGAATAAAAACTCTTTTTCCAGCTCTGTTTGTTAAATAGATAATGCCGGTTTTAGGGTGTTTCTCTTCTAAGCTCCCATGCTGTGAAACTCCTTTCCTTTTGTTTAGCAGAATAAGCAAATCATTGCAAGACCTAAAATCTTGTTAAAAAATGCACAAGTTTGATTTGGCATTTAATTAACACATTTTTGTTTGGTTTTACTGTGTGAGCCCTGACTTTACTTTTGGGTTCCCTTTTCATTTTATTAATGTAATTATGCTTTACTTTCAAGGCTGGCCAGAGAATCCACAATCTATATATTTCTGCTATGATTTTGTGGTTTTAGCATCATGTATCATTTATTCAGTAGAGGATTGTAAATACTTTTCTGAGTAAAAAAATTAGAAGTTAATCATTCCTGAAGATTTTGTGCTGCTGAATGTTATTCTTGTGTTTGAAATGCACAATTCTGAAGAAGCTTTGCGAAGTATTGCAGACAGTGAATAAATACATCAAGCACTTCCAATTATTTTCAGATCTTCCTTCTATCCTTGTGAGCACATAGAAAATGAAAACCTGAAAGGGGCTAGTGCTTGAGCTAACTTCAGAATCTAGAGAAAATAGTCCTTCTGGAAATGGTTTCATCCCAAAATCTACAGGTAGGTATCCTGGGGATTCATTTGTGATTGTCGTGGTGAAGTGCTTTTGCTAATTAATTTTGCTAATGAGGTGATAAACAAACTAAAGGAGTCCTCTCCTTTTTGACACCAGCTTAGATTTCATTAGTAGGAGCTTGTTGGTGACAGTTGCAGGAAAATCCCAGACACTATTCATTACAGACAATAAATGTAAGGCACTGTGATGCTCTGACACCAGTTTCAGCCCAGAGCATAGCATGATTCTTACAACTGACAAGCTGACTGTTCAGTAAGCTGCAGTGTGAACAGGGAAGGACATACTTCCATGTTACTGCAACCACATCACATGGCTTTGATGGGAACATGCTGTGAAGGACAGTGTAAATGATGGGAAGAGGGGAAGGAAGGAGGAAAGCTACTTAGCCTGCCCTGGAAAATGTGCACTGCTCTGTGTGTTTAAGGAATGTGCATTCATGCCTAAGTATAAGCTCTGTATATATGGTAAATAGGTTTACAGTGTTAAATGCGTGCTTAGAGTACCTTGTTACACTACAGATGTGGGAAACAGCTAAGAAAACAGAAAAGAGAGGAATGGGGAAAAGGAAATAAAAATGGAAAGCAAAAGAAAAAGGGAAGAAAGACATGTTACTTTTTGTTCACCGTCTTCATGGACCGCTAATATAGCCTGTATATATGTGTCTTTGTGTATATAGATGTAGACAAGTGCATATGGTTAGATATTAAGAAAACCTGTGTACAGATAGAGCTTTTTATCTTCATTACATGTGAAAGGGACTTGTGCTTGAAAAAAATCTTGTGTATGGTATTTCATCTGGCATCATCAGAAAAGGTGTTTCCAAGCAGATCAGAAACAGTCTGTAGCTCACTGTAGCAATTCTGTTTGGAGTAAATGAGCTCTTAATTAGGTGAGGGCTGATTTCTTGGCATTTGAAACTCTTTGAACCTCTCAAACTGCTCTTCACATTAAGGAAAAAAAAGAAAGAAAGAAAAGAAAAGAAAAGAGAAGAAAAGAAAAGAAAAGAAAAGAAAAGAAAAGAAAAGAAAAGAAAAGAAAAGAAAAGAAAAGAAAAGAAAAGAGAAGAGAAGAGAAGAGAAAAGAAAAGAAAAGAAAAGAAAAGAAAAGAAAAGAAAAGAAAAGAAAAGAAAAGAAAAGAAAAGAAAAGAAAAGAAAAGAAAAGAAAAGAAAAGAAAAGAAAAGAAAAGAAAAGAAAAGAAAAGAAAAGAAAAGAAAAGAAAAGAAAAAAAAAGACTGCTCTTTGTAAAACTTCCTAGCAAGTGGGAGCATAGCATATAGAAAACAGGACTGAAAGCACACATCATTGCGAAAGGCATGATGCACAAGTGAACCAGACTCCATTTTGCACTTGAAGAACTCCACTGAGAAGCCATTCAGCATATACTAGACAGTAAGATAAAAATAGTATTGGCTGGAAGTATACGTGATTAGTGGACAAGGATATAACAGCTCAGACCTAGTCTAAAAATCATCCCCCTCTACGGCAGGCATCACAAAAGCTTCCTTTTGAAGCTGATTAGTTAATTGTTCTCACAGCAGCAGTGGGAAAGCTGTTTCTTAGCTTCATTCCTGTGATGGTTAGAAACTATTTTATTTCCATCATGAACATCTTTAAGGCCATGGTATATCCAGACTTTGTATACCCATCTATTTATGACATTGGCTACAGCTACACTTCTCAGCACACCTGCCCCATGGGGTGAGCTCTAGTCCTCTGGCTCGAGTAGCACAGACTGGCTGATATTCAAGGCTAATCCTCTGTAGAGAAGATGAGTGGCTGAACCCAGTCCACTTGATATTGCCCACATGGTTCTCACATACATCTGAAACATAGTGATGGTTTTTGTCTGGGCGGTGGTTTGGTTCATCATATTAAAAGTGTAAGGACTGTATTGCAGCCCAAAGAATGGCATTTCCATGGCATGAAATAGAGTAGATGTTGCATGCTCTGGGCTGTGGCATAAATGTGCTGGGGATGCTTGAGGGTTCCTGTGTTCTGTTTTGGTGGGAACTGGTTGAATTTTTCCCAAAGAAGTCCTGGAAGTGAACAAGTATTGCACATAGGCATATATGAGCAAGCAATGAGCACAAAGGAGTGAAGGTGGGAACTGAGCTATCCAATTATATTTTTACCCATAGCCTTTAGTTTTGGCAGCATTGTTTTCCCTTCTTGGTTTTCACAATCACCAAATTTTTATAGAAAGCAATCATATTTCGTCTTATGCTGTGTTTTGCTAACAACACAACACAAACTGCTCTCATATAGTAAACTCTCCTTTCCCCAGATCATCCCTTCTTTATGAATATCTTTAATGTATCTTTCTGGAATGTGAATTACTAAGCTTTTACAAAGTATTCCAGATCAAGTTTTTCATAGTGCTTAGTAAAAATAAATAAATAAATATTTTCTTTGCTTTAGAGAAAGATCTTGAGTAACGTATCAGAATATTGCATTTGTCTTTTTCATATTGGCCTTATATACCTAGTTGATTGCAAGCATATTTGCAGCGTAGTCATCCTGAACTCATGCACTTGTCTAGACTTCTTTCATAATCAATAGAGAGAAATAAGTGATTCATCTTTCTAAAGTAAAAGTTCAAAAAAGGTCAGATCAATAATGTCTGGAAGTCCCTGTTTGTCTCCTTTGACTGCAAAAGCAGGCTGGGTTGAGCAGTTAGGGGAAATAGGTCTACACTGTAGACATCTGAAGTTAGGTCAGATGAATCCCTGACTGATCAATACTGAAATGATCACACTGACCTTCCTCTTTGCTGTCACTAACACCTAAAAGCTCCTAACCTACAGGAATTACTCTTGTTATGAACCTGTAATTGCAGGAGCTTCCATATGTCAGATTAATTAGGTAATTCATGAATTTCTATTAGCTCAGTCCTCAGGGTCAATGTAACATTTCTACCGTGTGATATTCCAGGTCTCCTCCACACTGATGGTATCTCTCAGCTTTATGTAGCACCTGAAATTAACTTGTAGGTTCCTACATTTTTTGGTGTTATTTGTGAAAGCTTCCAAACATTCGGTCTTTCACAGTTTTTTTGAGCATCTTTAAGAACATTGTCTCTCAAATACAAGTGTCACTCTCTGTGCAAGCTGCTGCCATCTCCTTGTTGGCTCTATTTTGTATTTACCATACAATTCTCAGCTAAACCTCAGCTCCTGTTAACTAACTGCCAGTGTAAAAGAAGCTTAAATGTAAGCAAAGCTTAAAACCCAAAGTCTAGATGGATGAACTATATCTTAGATTAAATCTGACTTTTCTTTTTATTAAAAAAAATCAAGGAAGAAATACATTGTTAATTTAAAAATATTTCTTGTTAATCTGTTACTGTGTTTATCCCATTTTCAATAAAATTCCATGGAAAATTATTATTTCTTTCTAATTACATTCTAAACAATGCACATTCCTGAGGCCCGCTGATGGAATCCTAATCTTTCCCTTCTAAAATATTATTGGTTTATTTGCTGGTCTTCCCTCATATATTGCCTGGTTTGATTGATTCCCTAAAACCCCCGGATATAAGACTTGCAATTTCTTATGTCAGTTCTTTCAATATTCTGGATTGTTTGCCTTCCCTCCCATACCTTCTTTGGGTTGAACTCTGGGGTCTGTGTCTATTTTGGAAATGATTTTTGTTTCAATGCTTTCATTTGTCTTTGTCTTCATTCCTTCACCTCTTCCCATTCAGTGTAATTTCATTGAAAACTGGGACAAAATGCTCCTTTGCTATCTAGACTTTATCTAGATGGTTTAATTTCTCCTCCTCTATCTCACCCCAGTGATGAGGAACTCTGTTTCTTCTTTCCTTCATCTCTTCTTGCTTATATGATTGAGGGTATTTGCTGTGATACGTGACTCAGCTATACTATGGCAGTTCTCACTTTGTCTCTTCACTTTCTCCACTTCAAGATATATATATATATATATATATAAAGATACACATTTTCAGTATTTTTTTCAGTTGCCTGTAGAATCTCTGCTTACCTCTAACATCCCTTCTCAGTTAATCATTTATCCGCTTAATATGTAACATGTTTTCTCCTTGCTTGGATAAGGAATGACAGGCAAATTCATAAATTTGAGAAAAAAATTCCAGGCTTCACATATGAGTCTTTGAGCTCTTCAGCCCAGTTGACATTACTCATCTTTATTTCCCAAAGTCTTTTTCTTGAATTGAAAACTGAATCTGTATATTTGTTTTATTTAATTATTTTATTTAATTTGTTTATTTTTAATAAATTTAATAAATTTAATTAATTAAAATTTAATAAATAAATTCTAAATTATAATTTAATTTATTAATAAATCAGCTTATCATTACTGACCTCAATGCCAGGGAACGTTGAGCGCCATCAGACGGCACGTGCAGGACAACTGGGGGATCAGGCCCAGCCAGAACTGGGTTATGAAAGGCAGGCCCTGGTTGAAGATCCTGATCTCCTTCTACAACAAGGTGACCCACCTAGTGGATGAGGGAACGGCTGTGGATGTTGCTTACCTGGATCTTAGTAAAGCCTTTGGCACCATCTCCCCCAGCATTCTCCTGCAGAAACTGGCTGCTCACGGCTTGGACAGGTGTGCTCTGCGCTGGGTTACAAGCTGGCTGGGTGGTGGTGGATGGAGTTACATCCAGCTGGTGGCTGGTCACAAGTGGTGTTCCCCAGGGCTCAGTGTTGGGGCCAGTCCTGTTTGCTTAATGTCTTTATCGATGATATGGACAAGGGGATCAAGTGCACCCTCGGTAACTTTGCAAATGACAGCAAGTTGGGTGGGCAATGAAGCTGGTGAAGGGTCTGTAGCACAAGTTTTATGAGGAGCAACTGAGGGAACTGAGGTTGTTAAACCTGGAGAGGAGGAGGCTCAGGGGGGACATTATCACTTTCTACAGCTCCATGAGAGGAAGATGTAGGCAGGTGGGGGTTGGTCTCCTCTCCCAGACAGGAGGAAATGACAGGACAAGAGGAAATGGCCTCATTTTCATAACATTCAATGTTATGCCAGGAGGTTTAGATTGGATATTAGTAAAAGTTTCTTCCCTGAAAGGGTGGTCAAGCATTGGACTAGGCTGTCCAGGGACATGGTGGAATCATCACCCTAGAAGTGTTTAAAAAAATCCATAGATGCAGTGCTTAAGGACATGGTTTAGTGATGGACTTGGCAGTCCTGTGTTAACGGTTGGACTTGATGATCTCAAAGTTCTTTTCCAACTTAAATGATTCTATGATTCTATGATTCTACTCGGTGCAAAGTTTCTTCTGTGATTAGACCTTCTATAAAGCCTTTGCTGCTTACCAAAAATAAGCCAAAAATAATGTGTGAGGTGGTAGGCTTCCTCTGCAGTCAAAGAAGAGAGAAAGACAACTGCAGAAGACACAACAGCCCATGGCAGGTCCGAGTCTCAGTCTAGAAAAACTGGTCTCAATTTTTTAGCTCAAACAGCTTGGGCATCTTCCCTGGGTCTTGTCTTTGGAGGCTGCAGTTGGTGGGTTGTCACTTCCACAGGTATAAGATCTCTTGCTTTATTAGTGGCATTTGTGTCGCATTCTGCATGCAGGCAGTTGGTCTCCCATGGTCATGTAACTCCCAGCAGTGTGTCAAGTGTATTGTAAGCATGCATTTGTGTCTCAAGTGTTCTACAAATCCATATTCAGTTTAAACCAGTGGTCTGCAGGCCTCAAACAGCGTTTCAGGATGAACTCCTTTACAGTGCTTCCCTAATGCATTAGTGACCCAAGGTAATCCCATTTCATTTGTCCCATCACTTCCTATTGCTTTGCACTATCCCACAGAACTGATGTATTGATACAATGATATTACTATGATACGATTCTAATGACTATGCAACAGAGCTCACTGCCTTCAACTTATTTGTGCCAGGTTTGGATTTAGCAGACAGTCAAAGGAGACTGCAGCTTTCTCACTAGCAGCACTTGGTGAAGTGCATGATCCCTTACAGATGCTACTGCAGTCTCCTCTTGCCCTTTCCCCCCCTCTATACATATGCCGTAGTAATACCGAATCCTTACTTTTACTTCTCTCAAGCCACTCATAGCCTTCATTTATTTCAGCCCCTAGAGCAATTAACTTAATCAAGCCCAACTCCATTTCTTAAAACTAAGGCAGAACCTGTAGGAATAGATGTGACTATCCTGTCAATTAAGGCATCACAGGTAGCTGATTTGCATTATAACAATGCTATTTTATTGTTTCCCTGGGATCCATTTTCTCTTCCTCCTACTCTTTTTCTCTTGCTTTTTCTTCCTCAGTTGCTTCATGGCTTCACCTTTTTCTTGCTGTTGCCTTCCCTTAAATTCCACTTGTCCCCAGCCCTTTTATTTTCTGATGCCTTTCTAAGAAAAATCACAAACTGTATCAGTGGTCAAATTAAGCCCCATGGGGTTTGAGCAGATGTAAGCTGAAGGTGATTAGCCCTGTTGTGAACCCTACCAGCTGCCATGGTAGCTTTAAGAGCTGATGTCAAGCCCAGGCTGATGGCTTAGGAGACCTCCAAGCCTGTCACTATGTGTGTATCTTTAGCAGTCCCCCAAAAGGAAGTGAACATGTAAAAGTAACCCCCGCTACTATCGGTCTCAGTGCTCAGATATGTCACTGCCCTAAAAGCGGTAAATCCCAGGAACTGGCAGATTCCTTTCGTTCTGATTTTTAAAAAAATAAAATTGTTTTGCTACAGGAAGTACCTTGACTTTATAATTTAGCTTACAGTGCTGCTTGACTGGAAGTGTAGCAAACTATGTAATCTAGCAAACTGTGTAGCTCCCAGAGGACAGCCTCTGAGGGATTTCAGCAACAATTTCAGTTTCAGTTTAAGCCTTACTGGTCAGAAAATGTATCTTTTCCTGGTCTTGAAGTAGAGGTCATGCAAATGAAGAATTTTCATTTCTGAGGCTGAAGCAGAAAACAGGGTCCCGAACCTACTTTCCTCCCCCCCCCCCACCCCCCCCGGGGGGTGGGTGGGGAGTTAGATTTCCACAGGCTTTCAAAAGAAAGAAAAATATTTTCAACATTTAGCATGAGCTTTTTCTCTCTAAGTTCTAACATGTTCTTTAGGTAAAAAAGAGACAGGTGAGGCTTCTAGGATTCAGGTTCTTAATTCTGCATGGAAGTTCCCTGTAAGCCTTGACATGCCTGAATTTAAAGCAGTGCTCCTGATGAAGCTGCCGTGAAAGTGCAGTCCAAAATTTTAGGCCAAATTCCTTTGTGCTTCAGTGGAAATTCATAGGAAGTAATATATACCTGCATTCCAATGCCTTTTCAAGGAGTAAATGTCCTTTCTGATGAAAACCTATTTTAGTGGGAAATTCTGTACTGGTGCTTAGTAGAATACTAGAAATAACGAATATCCCAGTGAGGGACTATTTGGTAAGTATGCAAATCTGAAAGTGAACTGAATAATAGGGTGCAGCTGGTTCTTAGTCTTATATTTGACTGTTGCTGTTCACATACAGTATAACAGCCGTGCTTGGGGGAGGAGTGTTAACACGATATTCAGTGAAGGCTGCATGGCGTGGGTGTATCACAGTTCCAGGAAGAGCCTGAGGTTATGGTTAACAGAGTTCATGCCAACTCTTCATTTTAAAATGTAGTGGCACACTGTAAGTCTACTGCTGACAGAATGAAGTTTTACTGATGCTTGACATGGTGACTAAACTATTAGGCCCATCCAAGCTCAAAATATAAAGCTGTTTTCTGACAGCTTATCAGAAAACATAACTAACTGCTCTTCAGCTGAATATTTACTAAACCTCTCTCATTCCTCAACCAATATCAATTTTTGTGACACACATTTTGAAAATCCACTTATGTATTTCACTTTGTTGGGGAATTCAGGCCTGCCTCCCATACAGAAAAAGCCTGAGCTATCTTATTCGTTTATCAGACATACCAAAAAATTTGCTACTAGCTCTTTTTTTTTTTTTTAATAGTTATAAGTTGCAGGCAATCTCTAGTACCACTGCTTGTAAAATTTAAAACAGACTGACTGATGCGTGAAAAATATACTTCTAGCAAAAAACATCCTGCATTGTCAAGAGACAGGTTTTTCTCACATCCTGCATCTTTCATTGCTATATGTGATGATTCTTTTCTGTGAAATGCATTTAATTAGTCCTGAAGCTCTAATTCAAAACAATCACAAAACTCTCCTTTTCTTTACAGTGAGTACACTAAGAAAACAGTGTTACCTCTAAAACTTTAGTTTCTCCACAGCTGACTTAGAATGTGTTTCTCATTCACTCTCTTGACAAGTTTGGTGTCTTGCTGGGTTTTAGCACCTTCAAAACTCTGGTGTTTCTCATTCTTTATTTAGATCGGTCACTATACTAAAATGTACAATAAGACATGAAAAAAAACCCCAAAACAGTCATTGCATGAATAGGACTCCTTATATATCTAACCAGTGTCCTCCATAACCAGTTTTAGCTCTTTCAGTGTCAATATCAATTTTGTTAGGAAATAAAATATTTAAAAATATTTGATGGGGTGGATATTGTGATCTTTAAATACTGAAAATGGAGTTATTTGCCTTTATACAACACCCATATTATGTATTTCTCCTTAGGTGCCTTTTTCAGGAAAATGAATTTCAGTTATTCACAGCAAAAGACATTTGAACAAAAATTAACTTTTAACACATAACATGGAAACTTACATTAAGGAATTTGAAAAATGAAATACCGTACTGTTTGGCCAAGACCATAATTGGTGTCTGGAGGAAAGGCTATTCTGTTGTCCACTCATCATATTTCCTTCCATGGCCTCCATTTTAGTCAAAATTCCCTGCAGTCCACAGTGCCTATCACTTGATCATAGGTCTTCTAATGTATTTCATTGTGGAGAATTTTGGGTAAGAACAATACAGTATTTTCAAATCTCTAGGAAACAGGAAACATGGCTGCTTTCTCTCTTCTACTTTTCATAACATCGTAGTTTGTTGACTGTCTTTTGTTTTGCAGTCTAATTAGAATTATATTTGTAGAATGGAAGTATCCTTATAATAATTGATTTTTGTAATTTTCAAATACTTAAGCATTTTTTGGCATTTAATTACCTCCCCCTCTCCCCAAAGCCTTTTTTATGAGCTCCACACCTCTGTTAGCAGCCTTACTCTTTCATTATCCTACATTTGAAAAAGCTGTTTTATCTTGAAACATACATTTTTAATTAAAAATTTCACTTATGCTTAGAAGGCTTAGGTATGCGTCACCATGTACAAGCCTATTGTTTTAATCATTAAAATCGTATTGAAAAGCAGGTTTGGTATAGAGAAGAGTGTGGATTTAATCAGTTAATTGTATGGTTACACTGTTCATAATCACTTCATTTGCTTTTAATGGCAATGAGATGGATATTTTTTAAAGGAGTCTTGTTCTCCTCTACGTAAATAACTCATTGCTTTGTTATTAAATACTTCAGTACTCAACATACCCTGTAAACGCAATCTGTATGTGAAACCAAATCCCCACGCTCTACCCAATTCTCAGTTCAACACACACATAGTTGCATCCAAATAGCGCCCTACTTCACCTTTGGGTAAATCTGAACTTATTCCTTTTCCTCAGGAGGTGAATACCCTGATTCTTATTGCAATGCTCACTGATGACTAATTGATTTTATCCATCTTTCCATTCAGACAGTTGGACAATCATCTTATCTAGGAAGGTGCTTGTAGAGGAATGAAGCTGGGCTAATTAGCATTGATAATGTACAACTGTGGGCTGGCTTCAGGGGCGGTGGGTTGGCTGATGTGGATAAGGTGCAGCTGTGGCTGGTTCTGGTAAGGGGTTAAATAGTTAAGGGGTATGGAAAAGGAGCAGCCAATGAAGAGAGACTTGGAAGGTCTAAAGGGAAGAGACGTACCTGGATGAGGAGAGACAAGGAAACAGAGAGACTGGTATGAAGAAACAGCATGAACAGTAGATGGACCTTTGAGACATTGTGAGGGATTGGTGGCCAGGGCAAGGCATGCTAACTACTTATTGAAGTTAACTTGCTATGTAATGGTAAAAGACCTTGTTGCAGCTGGCTAGTTTGGAGAGTGCTGTGACAGGTGCTGGCACTGAGTCTAGGTGGGACATGAATGCTGCTGCTTGTTGCTTCAGCTGAGACTGGTACAAAGCAAGCATGAGCTGTTTCTCCTTTGATTTGAATCAGGCAGAAGAGGTTAACACAAATATCACCTAACATATACATCACTTGGAAGCTAATCCACCCATCCTCCTGCTGCAGAAAACATGTTTGGGTACTGTACCCCCAGGGTCCATGTCTTCCCCCTTCTCCCCAGAAAAGCACATGCCTGAGGGCCCTTTTTTTATGTAGTTACATCCAGATTGCAGGGCTTTTGCTGTCACTCATATTAAGGAAAAACAAGCTGGAAAAGATAGAAGACAGCCTGGAAAACAGCTGATCTTAGATGGCTGCAGTGTGGAGATTTAAATCTGATCTAGTCACACTAAGTTTGCTTTATAATCAATAAGGAGAAGTAGGCTTTTTAAAGACATGATTCATCTGACCTATATTCAGTGTCTGCTGTAGGTTAAGATGAATCATACCCTAAAAATGCCTTTTTCTTTCTATTGACTATAAGGAGAGTCTCTACAATGGCTCAATTGTAGACAGCTACTTTCACTTTTGTTGCTAGCCAAAGATGTGCTGAGTAATTGCTAATGGATTGAATTACTAAGATGGAAAGATTCTGGGTGGGAAAAATATAAGAGAGAGCTATTACAGGAAAAGTAATGTCAAAGGAGGTGCATGCTGGTTTGAAGCAATGGGAGAAAAGCAGAAGTAGTGAAATAGTAGGAGGCAGGGAAGTCTGAGTTCAGTTGGCATAAAGATATGACTATATTAGCAAATAATTTAACTCATCAGAACACATAGATTAAAGCAATCTGTATGAGATCTTTATATCTGTACTGTACACTGTTTGGGGTTTTTACTTCTGTCTAGATTTAGTATGGTGTTCTGGACCAAACACCCCTACAGCAAATATGTTTCTGAGCTAACTAAAGGACCAATAGTTGGCTGAGATTCCTGTATCCCCCTGAAGGGACGAAGCACATTTGGTGTGCACCTATTGCACAGCTCCCAGAAGGGATCTCATTTGTAAACACTAAAACCTCTCTGTGAACTCAGCCAATGTGCAGTAAGTGGGGATGACTGAGTTATTTCAAGACTGCACAACTGCTCTGAACCAATATGCTAATGTAACTGCAGCCTAAGACAGTTTGCATATAAGATTTAAAATTGTAATGAAACAGTAGTCTTGACATAACTGTCTAAAATTCTGATGGAATTGGTGAAAAGTACATGTCTCTGAGAGCTGTCAGATCATCAATTCACTAGATGAACTAGGGAGGACAAGATTTTCCTCTGGAAGTCTTTCCTGGGACTTCTCACTCTCTGTTGATTATATGTGACACGTGAGGAAAACCTAGCAGCCTGGCACCCACTCTGGCAGTGCACAATAGATAGTGTGTGCCAGGGCTGATGGGAGAAAAAGCAGGGGTGGGAGTTTCTGGTAGGGAAATAGATACACAGTTCGAGCTCAGGTCCTGGCTGGAGACTGAACACTGCCTGATCAACAAAAGTTGACCAAAGCCAGAAGGTAAGGAGACAAGTGCAAGTAATGAAGAGATGACATGACAAGTGCAGGGAAATGAATTTAAATTTGAAATACTCTGGAGCTAAAGTACAATTTTACCTTAGGCAGAGGACACAGCAATACATATGGAGACTTCTGTTTTCACTTGTACCACATTGTCTAGACCTTCTGTTGCTATGGTTTTGTACTACCATTCTGCTCTCAAGAATTGTTTACCTCTTTCAGTACTGTGCAGGATTATTTAGATGGTTATCTCAGCATGATAGATTGAGTTACCTCTCTGGTTTTATATGCTGAGAACCTGAATTCTGTAAAACATGCCTGTTGAATCATTGTGTTGCTCCCTTATCTCTGATTATTATTATTTTTTATTTTTTAAGGAACAGCGTACACATCTTAATCACAATAATTGATTGTTTTATAAAAAGCCAGATGTGTTTTTCAGAAAATTGAAAGAATGGTGAATGTGAAGAAAGATATTAGTATGCAAAAAGACCACAACATGAAGATGAAGCCAGTTTTACTTTCAACTTGACAAAATAATTTTTTGCATCAATTATAAAATACATGCAATTTTGTTCACTTGTGTTTTGGAGTTAGTGAAGATTGTGATCCAGCTTTCCAGGTGGTGTGAAGCAATGCATTTTTATGCATCTCTTACCTTAATCAAAACCAACTTGATTGTATCCAAGAGGCTCATCGGAGCTCTGAAGCCCTCATTAAGGTTGATAGGGTACAAACAGTAATGGTCTTCCGTATCCAGCCGGTATTTGTAGACATAATAGTTGGAAGGAATAGAATATTTCTTTATATGTAAGCTGAATGGATTTAATAACAATTATTGGCAGAAAACAAGTGAGAAACCATATTCTGCTTTTGTAAAGTTCATTTTTTAAAAAACGGCTGTACCTTTAGCCCTAAAGCTTTACTCCCATCAGGCAATACAGCTAGATTTCACAAAGGAAGTCCGTGT
The DNA here is from genome assembly GCF_015220075.1 of Falco rusticolus. NCBI lineage: Eukaryota > Metazoa > Chordata > Aves > Falconiformes > Falconidae > Falco > Falco rusticolus. Next base: position 63,924,920 of record NC_051192.1, read on the forward strand.
GGGGAAGAGGAAGCTTAGGTATGGCTTAGTCAGAAAGAGAGCTCCTGACTCCGAGAATTCAAAACAAATAATGTGTCATCCCCAGCCCTGTATGACAGAGTCTGTGAGCAATCGAACATGTGCTGTTTATCTGATCCTCCATTCTTCTGTGTATGAACATCACTGTTTACACCTCTCCCCTTCAGAAGTTCTCTACCTGGCCTTGCATGATACATATGGATATACCATAGAGCTGAGCTTCTTCATCCTGCCAAAAACATATCAGGGCTGCAAATCTTCAGTAAGAAGAGAAATGTGATGCACAGACACCAAAGGGAAGAATTGTAGGTGCAGCCTACAGCAGTTAGACTCTAACCTACCTGAGGCAGAAATTGTGCACTGTTGGGATAAAAGAAGTCCTTTCTCAGTTCTCCTGGAGAGAGAGAGAATGCACTGGATAATCAGCTCCTCTTTCACCACACAAATAAGGAGACTCTTTAAGCCCTCCCTGTTGCAGACACCTTCATTATTTCTAAAGATTATCTGGCCTACATATTCCCATCAAACCTTTTTAGATGCTTCAGAAGAGAATGCAAGGAAGTATCGTGTATAGAAATGGTGTCAAACCAGGCTTTGGAAATGGACATCTCTCCTTGTCAGAAAGGGGTGGTAAGTTTTATCAGCAGACTTATACCTGAAAAGGAGCTAAAACACACGATGAAGGTAAACCAGAGGGTGAGCCCTCTCAGTGTTGTTTAGTTTGGCTGAATGGTTTCAGGAAACAGGTAGCAAATGGCAACTGACACTGTGAAAATAAAATGGTAACGCTGTATAATTAGTGTCCATATCACAGGGTCACAAGATAAGGGAAGGGTTTCATTGTACTGCTTTATGGCAAGTGGTGAAGCCTCTATGATTTGAGGAGAACTGTGGAGAGCAAATTCCAAATTTAGTATTTGAACCTGCATAGAGCTGCTGACTGCCCCATAGCTATAGCTTAAAAGTGAATAAGCACTACTGAGCTCTTGCTAGCACTGAGCTACACAAAAGCTTCTAGTGTGTGAACTCTGATCAAGCATGAAAAGCTCAAATCCATGAACTTTTTATCTAAACCTTTTTGGTTTTAACCCAGTTTCTTACAAGGCGTAATATCTTTTACTATTTAACAGCTCGGAGTCACTAGATCCTCAGGGAATTTCATTTATTATCTCAGCGAAAAATGGGATATCATTAAAAATAGTTATTGCCATGAAGAATAATTTTCAATATTTAACTACTCTTTAGGTCTTTAAATATAATATGTACAGTCAAAGAGCAGTTCCCTCACAACAGAAATTTTAAATTCTTTGTCCTGGTTTATATAAGTAAAACTGCAGGATCAGAACAGTCCCCCTCTGGCCTTAAATTCACTGTATCTGTGCCAATTTTAAATGCCATTTTCCATTAAATAAACAAGTGTTTACCACTTGTGCTTTTTATGGCACTAATACATATGGAATACAAGAATTATCTTAAACTAATCCCTGGACTTTAATAATTTTTAACAATTTGCAATCAGTTAATTGTTTCCTTGGGACTGCATCACAGGATTTAATTTCACCAGTTCAGATTAGTATTAGTGACTCTTCCAAAAGAATTTGAATCCTCCCTTCTTCTACCCAGACAATGAAACTCTCAACCATTGATTTTCCAAGATAATCTTCATCAGCTATCTCAGTTTATTCTTTAAAAAACTAATTCTGAAATAAAAGTTGTCTAAAGGATTTTTATTTCTATAGCTTCCTTTGCTACAGGTCACGTGCAGAAGTGACCTCTACAGGTTCTGGCAACAGCACTGCTTTTTATGGTAAGCAGTTATTTTGCCACACAGCCCCCTGCTGGAGTGTTCAAATGGCATCTATTTACAAACAAGAATTTGAGATATCGAGCATAAAATACCATCTTTCTTATCGCTTTAATTCTCAGTAACCTATGGATCTCTGGGATGGTGTCTTTTATTCAGTTATGTCCAATCTTTCCATATAATATGAATGTACCTGCAGTATTTATGTGATTTCAGGTTCAGTTTATACTTGTACTGAAACTCTACCAGGTTGTCCACTCTTTTAGCACCATCTAACAAGGCTGTATCACCGCAGTTTTCCAAAATCTTTCTTCTGAAAGTAAGCACTTCAACTGCCAACATCTCCAGTTATGGCAGTACAGGGGCACCTTACTGCTATGCCCGAGCAGCAGAGCAGGTAGCAGATGACCATTTTTGCATTATCAAGGCTGCCTGTCATCTGGAAGTCCTGAGATAACATCATCAAATGGTGATAGACGAGGCTGGGAGGAGTGACAGGCAATTGCATGAGGAATACCCAGTCTTGTTCTAGGATTCCAGCTAGGAGTAGAGAGAGGCACACCAGTGCACCAGTGATACAACTGATCTTTCACGGTTAATGACGCTGTGTAATACTTTGCCAGATTTTCATGGCTTTACAATTGTATTGCAGCTCCCCTGCTTTGGTGGCAGGCGTTTCTGAAGTGGTGGGCATCTATAAAGTCAGCTCACCAGGGATTTTATTATATGCCCAAGTGAAGGTAGATTAGACCTGCTGAAGATAGAGCAGAAGTGTTATTACAGTACCCTCAATGTCACCAACAGGCAGCCAGTTGCAGCTGATTTGGCACTGAAGCAGAGGTGGAAAAGAGTTTCTGGAAATTATTCCAGTAGATGGGACTGAAAATTTATAGTGTTCTCTTTTTTTTTTGGGTTACTTTTCTGGCAAAGGTTAGAGGAAAGGATATTTGTTGTGGGATTGTTTTGGTTTGAGTTTCTTTTTTTTTTTTTTTTTTTTTTTTTTTTGTTTAACCTGGAATAAACTGTGTTTCCTAGTCTTTTTTTTTTCTTTCTCTTTTCCTTTTTGTCTCTTCAGACTATGGAGCAGGCATTTCTATCAAGTACATAGAAAGGCAGTCCATAATTCAGAGACTCCCTCACTTGCTCTCCTTTTGTGGATATGCATTAATACTAGATTGTTTGTCAGATGCCTATCTTCCTTTGAGCAATCTGTCCCCATCTGTGGCCTTAAAAGGGCTTCTCCATGCACTTAATCTCATCTCAGTGACCCAAATAAATTATGACTGTGCTGATAGGACCCCAGTTAAGCAGGTTAGCTAGCCCTTAGAGAATGTGACTGACCTGCTCCTCTCCTGAATTCCTTTAGGTAGGAAGGACTGGTCTGTAAGCTCGTCCTTCAGTAAGAGGTGGGTGCAGCTGGGCAATCTCCGGTGCAGGCTGCTATCTAAGGTCTGCCTGCCCAGCAGTCTCTCTCTATGGGACCAATACGTTTCACCCGTAAAACAGTGAAGAGTATATTTGCTTGACAACTTTAAAATATTTTTTCTTTAGATAGCAACCAGAAGTTTCTGCATTTAATAACACTTGGTAGTTCTTTTGGCTGTGTCAGTAGGAAAAATGAGCCTACTTTCCATCAGACTGAGGTGCCAGTGGCCCAGTCACTACCCCTTTGTGGAGGAAAGCTTTACACCCAAGTACTGGTCCTGTTTTTCACCCCCTTCAAGATCTGTAGCTCAGTGAATAGATTGCCTGTCCAGGGATAGCAAAATGTAACAGGACATTAGAAAGTAGTTTCTCTCATTTCTATAGCATTCTCAAGTTGTGAGTGTTGGCGTGTGTTTCTTTGGTTGACGTATGTACTGTGCTCTCTGAAAGTGGAGGAAAGAGAGTGGCAGGAGAAGGAACAGGCTCACTGAGTCCCATTTCTTTGCTTTTGTGTGTGAAGAGACCAGGAGAGAGCAAATGCATACTCACGTTAGGTATTTTAAGTGTAAGGTGGTAGGGCAATCCAGAAATTCTGTCCGTTTATATGAATAAAGGGAAAGGAATCTGTTGTTTGCAGAGGGGAAAAAAAGGTGGGGGATAAGTCTATAGGAAAACTTTTTAACGTGGGAAAAGGGATTTGGGCAGAACAGGAGAAAAGCTATAGAGAATCTTGGTACTACTCTCATCAGTCATGCTGTTGAAGTGTAGGTGAAGAATACATGGTGAATCCACAGATGTATCTTGTATGATGTATATACATCAAATAGATATATGTATGGCACCCTGGGCAGTTAATTTTTTTGAAACTGTCAGTATAGACTACACACAAAATTGCCACTAGACTGGACAGGAATCCTTTGGCTTCTGTGGTCTTTTTGGAGGCTGTGTAGCTTATAAATGCTCCAGGTCTCCTCATGTCAAGTGTGTACAAAGCATTTTGATGATGCTTTCCACACTGGCATTGAACTATTCTCACTGGCAAGGTCCTAAGGCAACCAAATGCACAGCAAGAAATGTCTGGCAGAAACTGAAAATATTGGTGCATGCTCTCTGGGAGTGCAACAGTCAAAAGGGCATAAGCAGAAGGCAAACGTTCTTGGTTGGGGTTAAGCCAGGTTGGCTTGAGGTGCAAAATATTGGTATTTTCCTTCACATGAGAAGATATGTTGATCCCTTTTAGTCAGAGATTTGAAATAGATTAGCAATATGGGCATGGCTGGTGAAGACAACGTATGCAACTGGCCTACGATGATGAAACATCACTGTATGATTATTATAAACCTACACAGATTCAATGAAGACTGCGGGGGGAAGTGTGTTCTGTTGATAGCCTTGGAGCAGACGGTTATGATATTCTTACGGAACATGGCAATGATGCCTGAGTTGTCATAAATCTTACTAATGATGAAGCAGTTGGAGAACAGCCTTGCAGAAGTTCCTTGATAATGACAGCAGTAAAAGACTCGCTAGCTGGAAACTGTAAAACGTCATCTCTATGCATACCTGATACAGTCACTTTAGTGAAGCTAATGACCCTATTAAGATAGGCTCCATAAAATAATTTGCTACTGCTCTAGAGCTCCCAGCATTTCCTGGGGAAGGGCTGGCTAGGTGGACTTTCACAGCCTGAAATCAGCAGCCCTCTGTCTATGGGAAGGTGTGGTTTCACATATAAGTGCTTATGATATTCATCCCATGAAAGTTAAAGAAAGATGTCTTGATCTTGGCACTGATGGCCTAGTGTTTAGACCACACTTCTGTGTTATGGAGGAGCTGAGAAGTATCTAACAATCATTCTGGTAATGGCATTGTGGCTTATGGGAAAAGGCTGCATCTTGGTGATCCTACCATGATCCAGTGCTGTTCCCTCTCTCTCCATCCTCATCCTCCCAAGCTGTAGCTAACCACTTTTTGCTACCGCAACAAGATTACTACAAATGCTGAGATACCAGACTCCTTATTGGTACAGGTGGTGCATGTGATGTGGATGAGTCCAGGGTGGTGAATTCTGGAAGGGCTGTGAGGTGCTGGGTGCTGTGCCTGCAGGTGGCCCATGCTCTGTGAAATGTGGACATGCTGGGCACAGATGAGCTTCCCTAAAGGTTTGCGGTACAGAGGTAAACAGAGCAGCCTGGGAAGGGGTGTCCTTGTTGGGATAGTCCTTGGAAGAAAACTGTGTAGGCTATAAGAATTCTCAGTAGTCTGATACTTCTTTACATATGGTAAAAAAGAAACTGGGGGTGAGGGGGGATGTTAAGAGAGTTGTATCTCTCTTTAAGAATGTTTAAAATAAAAAGCATAATTAATTGCATAAATTGCTCTTTCTCATGTTGAGCTGACTTAGAGAGAAAACTCCCTAGCTGTCAACTGCAGAGTCTAAGTGGTCATCAGCAGGATAATGCAGTTCCTGGAAGTGCCCACTTCAATTTACATTAAAAAAATAGAGGACTGGTAATAATGTTAAAACCTAAATGAATATATGGATACAAAATATGCACCACATTTTACTAATTCTTTAATATTCCCGTGAAAACAAAGTATCTCTCAATTTTCCGTAGTCCATGAATTCTGACCAAAAAAAATTGCATAGTCTGGGTCATTAGTATTATTTATTTCAGCCCATGGCAAGACCCTTTTTAACCATATCAGAGACTTAACCACATTGTCTTTAGAACCTTTATAGCATAATATCAAAAAGAGAGAGTAATCTAATGAAGCAGCGTATTTTATTCTTATATTTTCTGTTACTACTAATCAGATAGATTCAGTTTGTGTGCAATACAGAAAACAGACTCTGCTACTGAAAGAAAGAACAAAAGGCAAATCACTGTAAAATCTGAACTGCCAGAATTAGGCCGTCATGTTACAAAGTGGTAATTCTTTCTGACAGCCTCAGCTGTACCAATCATGACATTCGGCAAATTAGCCAGGCCAAGAACAAATAAAAAGAAGAAACAGGTGTGAAACCAACTTCCTGCCTCCCAGGATAAATACATTGTACACTGAAGGGCAATGCACCTGCACTATTGTTTCTAGTGGGGTGGGGGAAGCTTTTAAGTGCAAATACACTTGAGACTTGATAAAGACGAGAGACTTCTCTATAATTTGGGTGTAAACGGGCACTTTCTTTCACGATCGTTTATAATAACTTAACTCTTTGAGGAGACATTTAAAACTGTAGTTTGAATAAATGATTGCTCTGCAAGGGAAGCTGAAAAAAGGCTAAAGCAAAATGCCTTTTCTGTGCAACAAGGCTAAGCAAAAAGCCTTTCCTGTGCTTGCCAGAGATATCAGGGGAACTCACAATTTCCTTTCTGCGCATGACCTTGCTTCTTGGTTACCCTCCTGACTGAATAGCACCTCAGTGGGCTGCCAGTAGGGTTAGCAGAAGGAGCCATTACCATGCTGAGCCTTTGAAGGAATTGATTCCCAGTCAGGTGATGCACAGAGCGATGTGCTGCCTGGGTTTATTTGCAGGAACTAGAAGAAATGTAGAAGAGTAGCAGACAAAAGAAAAACAGCAAAGGCGTTGCAGTCTGCATACCTTAATGGGATCATTTTGTTGTTCTATGCCTAAATTCTGCTCCTGCCTTGGTGCTTGGGAGCATTTGTTTCATGATTATTGCAATGGACATGTAAAGGAATGGGAAGGGGAACGACTCCGATTTAAATCTAAGAATGGCTCATTTCTACAAGCCAGATCACATGCCCCGGTGAGAACTGCTTTCTGGGTATTTTCTCCACTGGTGCAGATAAGGTTCTCAGAGGCATATTTTAATAAATTAATCACTACACACATGCAGGTGCAGACCAATAGCATGACTGGAAGGCTGGTATCCCTGATATTCATAGTTGCTATAGGAAAGGGCAAGGAATAAGAAGGTTCAGCCTCTCTTCAGGATTTGTGACATTTTTTTGTCCCTAAACCACATTGTTTAGGACATCCACATTTATCTCTGCATTAAGGGAGATGGAGTGGATCAGGAGTAATACACTGAATAGATATTTGTTACAGGGCAGTTGCAGGACAGCTGTGAAACAGTTCCTACTTTTCCTTGGACAGCTACTGAGCTAACACATACCACTGCCTTGTGGGGCAAGGGCTCCTCCCTGGCTCTCTGGGAGAGACTGACACCTGCAACGAGCACTTTTTTACAGCATCACCTGTGTCTGAGGAAGTGCAATGGGGGAAAGTCTCTGTCATTCTCATGAATCCCTGGGAAAAGGACAGGAAACAGTGATTTCAGAGTTATGGGAATTGGAGAGGGTCCAAGAGAGGTAGACAAGGAAGCTTCTTGTGTTGACCTCAGATTATCCCCAGATTTGTTTGTAACAATATGCAATAGGTTCTGCTTGGTTTTGTTTGGTGCCTGGTTCCCAGTGACTTTTGGTGATGTTACTCTGAGAGCCGACAAGGCCTGAGCAAGCCCAGTTCCTCACACACTCTGAAGAAGGACTAGTGAAATAGGAAGATGAAGCTATTTCATATAAATGTTTCTTCTCCTGCACTGTAGGCTTGCTAAGTGACCACTTCTGTGCAGGCTCTCAGGATGTTTTATTATCATCCTCATACTCATTATCATACTCAGGAAGTAATCAGTGCTCCCTGGCAGATGGGTACCTCCTCCACCTTCCGCTGCAGCTCTGTCATCCTTAACTACGAGGTTATCCCTGGGACAAAATCTTCTGGGAAATGGATACCTGTGCACTCTTTATGTCATATGAACTTGCCATGAATCTGAAAGGGCCAGAGAACACAAGCTGTTTCCATGTTAACATAAAAGTAGTCTGTGGAGCAGTAGGTGACAGGACTAGTATAGGTATCTCTAGTAATCAGTGCTACTATTTTAATATTTTATAGAGTGATGGAGAGATAAGGAATCAAGATGTATAGGATAACACTGCTGCTGTGGCAGTTTTCTCTAGCTAAGAAGCAGAATTGCAAATGAAGAGACTGTAACAGCTTTACTTAAGTATTAATCAGAATGAGTTGTGTACTTGCAGTGAAGATTAGTGCTTGACTGCACATGACTTTTTATATATTTATGATTTTATTCTGTGGGAAATATGACAAAAAAAGGCTTACTGAAGTTCTGTGAGTGAGCACAAGCACTTGCATCGTTTTAACATCTGTCACTGAACACAATTGATAATGGTGACTGCTATTATGGCATCTTCCTCCCCTCTGCACAAGGCCATCTGGGATTTGTGTTATGTAAGAGGATTAGCATTTTTGCTTTCCTCTGTTATTTAAAGTATTCCTCAGAACTAGTTTTTGAATAATAATAACAACAACAATAATAATTGGGCTGTCTTCTGTGGGGCTTTCTGAAAGGAAAAGTCAGGAATTCTAAAGCTACTGCTCTTAAGTCGAACACCTGGCCTCGCCATTTGGGTTTCAATAGGATTCACTTGAAACAGGATTTTTCAAGCTGTGGTGGATAGGAGTGATGGAAGGCTGGTATCACTCTATGAAATGAAAGATAAAGCATAAATTATTGTGAATGGATCCGTTCCAGCAAGGAAACAATCGTGATTTCCCTTTCCTCCTCTCAGACCTGATTATTCATCACATTGTTTTTGTGGAAAACCTCAGCTTCAAATCCTGTCTCATAAAATTATATTGGTGGGTGGTAGCATTGCCTGTTAAGCGAGTGCAATATTTATCATTATCTGACCCTGGCTTACATTGTTTATATATTTGCAAACATTGAATTTTTTGGGATGAAATTTCTCATATTGAGGGCCTCCTTAAGATGCAGAATTTTAAAAAGTGTGGGAGCGGTCTGGTAAAAGCAATAAGGAAGTTGTTATGGACCTGGACTGAGTGCTGGAGCTACAACTGAGAGAAGAATGGATGAGCGAAGACAGTAATTTGGACCTGGGAGCTCAGTGCTAACATTAGCATCCTAGTGCTGGAGCTTGGATGGGAAACTAGCAGCGGAAGCAGCAATTGACTGGAGCAGGAGATGGAAACTGAAACTGGTTGAGGTTGGAGGCTAATGCTGGAATGAGGTGTCTGGGAGGGAGACAGAGGAAAGCCAGAAGCGGCTGGCAGGTCTGTGTGCGTCAGCATTTACTCCCTTCCAGTCTGCAGAAACCTAGAGAATCTCAAGCCCTACCATTTCTCTGTTGCCAGCAATTTTCATGAAAACTCTAACAGATTTGCTGCTGTTAATGGTGAGTACATCAGACTGACACTGCTGGGTCAGACCACCTAACCCAATATCCTGTCTCCTCCAGCAGTAAATGCCTAGGGAAGAGTACGAGAACAGACCCACAGAGTGTAAGTCGATGCATTCTAAGGTACCGCCTTTTTTTCCACGTAGAAAAGGTCTCTGCAGTAGATAGTTTTCAAGTAGCTGCTGACTCACAGCAAAGTCAAAAGAGTGTCACATGATGGCTTTGCTTTCCTTTCAGCTAGCTTTGTTGAAGAGCGTTAGGAAACCACACGTGAAAGCCGCTGTCCCGATGCTGTGCGCTGAAGCACAGGCGAGAGGCATTCCTGACCTGCTGCTCCTCCCTGGGCTCACCTCTGACCCGCAGCTGCACAATTGCACCCTTGTTTTCCAGGAGGACTCACTCCCCTTCAGTGCCAAAATCAGATCTGACACAGAGATGAGCTGACACAAGGGATAGGCGTGCTGTCTGCCACGTCTGTGCCCAAAGTTAGAAGCTGGGGATAGAGGACAATGATCTTGGGGTGGATCAGTGGCATTTTCCCTGAGTAACTGGACTCTGTCACTACCCAAAGGACCTTCAAGGCTAGGGAAGTAATTTAAAAGTAACCCTTTAAGGGTGGCCACTGTTGATTAGTTTAATGTCACCTGAGGTCTAACTGTCTAGAATCTAAATCTAATTTAGTCATTACTGGCACCTGTTCTAATCAATGAACACAGACAGACACCTTCAGTGGATCTCTGTCTCTAACCTACCTTAGGATGAAATTAATTTGGGGATGCTTGTTTCTCTCTAGTGATTGTAACAGGGACCTGAGACTCCGGGAAGGTGAATGCTAACTTACCTTGCATTTTTACCTACTTGAGGCTATTATGTGCAAAAATATTGAATTATCGTGGTTGTTCCCTCAGAAAAAGATGGACAAAAGGATTGAAGTAAGGAGGTTAAAAGAACAAGGATAAGGAAATAAGGAAGCAAGAAGGGTAAAATATGTATTAAATAGCTGTACATTGTGTGATTCCTGTCCATCCTGTGTGCTGAGAAGTTAGTTTTTGCAACTGTGATCATCTGTGGTTTATGACTATACAAGTAAATTTGTATAAAGCAAGTATAAAAGTATCTGGATAAAATTAGTCATACTTCTTTTTTCCCCCTAATCTTTCCAGTGTTGCAAAAATAATCTACTAGCAACATGTCTGCATACTCTCCAAGATGAATTGCTTTGTTTCTGATGCAAAGCTATTTATGCAATTGTCTCTCTTTTCTAACATGACTCTTACCTCATGTGCACGCTCTGAAGAATACCCCAGTGATCCAGCTTCACTCCCTACTTCATGGTAAGTCTCACAGGTAAGTGTGCTAGAAGTTAGGATACTTTCTGTCTTTTAGGTGGTAGTTTTCACAAATGATTACATAGAAAAAGTAAATTGGACACAAGGTAGAAGGGTGTAAATTAATTGATTACAGGACTCAGTATATACAAAGTATAGGCTCAAATTTCTGCTTTGATTCTGTTAGAGCAGAAATCTGAATCTAGAACTACAGAGTGCAGCTTTGCTGAGTGCAAATGTGCACCTCCTCTGATTTAGGTTTCTTCCACATGAAACCTGAATCTTGCTCTGCTTCTGATACAGCTTGAAAACAGTTATTAAAAAAAAAATACAGTAAGAATAAATTCTTCATTGCCAGCTAGATGAGAAAGTATTTCCTAATGAAGTAAAGTTTCTGATCATCACCAACAGGTACCATAGGTTTTAAGCAAAAATATCCTAGTTAAATATCTTGTCAATTTTTGTCCTAACTTCAGGTCAATCAGCCAGGTGTTTTTTTCAGCCACTCAACCAATCTCCTGGTTATGTTTTGCCTGTGCAGCAATCAACATTTTAAACAGAATCTGTAATAGAATCTGATTGAGGGGAACAGAAAAAAAAAGAGAAAAATTTATTTTAACAGCACAGCAGATAGCAAAGGAACTTTACCCTTACTGCATTGTTTAGGCAGACATACAGTTCAGTAATACCTTCCTCTTCCCACCTACACTTTCTTGGAACCGTCACAATTCCTGTTGGGCCCCAGATTTCAATTCTGTGCACTGCAGAATGACATGATTTTTCTGCACAGTGTGTTTTCAATATGAAACAGAGTATACTTTTGCTCTGTGAAACTTCAAAATTCTGTCTTTATGCTGGCTGAGTCATTTTGCATTGTGTTCTTGCTTGAATGCCTAAGAACAACCATATTCCTAGCTGAGAACTAGACTGCAAGGAAGCTAATCCTTTTATGTATGTATGTTCCCGCTTTCTTATTTGGACATAGTGAGTATTGTTAAGGTCTTGGCACTGCTCTTTGCCTTGACTTTCCATGCAAATCCGTGAGCCAGATGTCATCAGAGAGTTTTTTTCCAGCTGTGCATTTTTCCTGATATACTGGTAGACCATTATAACAATGTGATCATAACACAGGGCAGTGGAGTTTGGTCATTATAGCTCCAGAAGCCCATCACAGCATTTTTCAGTATGGATTTGAAAGCATTTATTGCCCTTTCCCATCCTCAACTGGCCTCTTTTCCTTATAATCACACCACAAAAAGTAAGGTCAGCAAAAAGATATGTGGGAGCTTTAACAAGAGGGTTCATTGAGAATATATTCCAGTGTATAAATACACGAAACTTTAAGTTTCTTTCTGTGATTGTGCTGCAGGGCTGGAGCCCAACTGGTTTTGCTGAGGTCTGGACATAAATACTAATATTTTTCTTAACATTTTGCAAGACACCATTGTCCAAATAAGCCACGGGAGATATCAGTGTGCAATCTGGTGAAATTTATCATATAGCTAGCACAGTAATATTGTATTTTAACATGCACACTCATATGTTTTTGGAAGCTAAGCTTTCTTCTATAGGAGAAAAAAAGAAAAGAATATAGTATTATGGGTAAGGGTTTTCGTTTAAAAATGAAAGATATCATTGCAAACATGGCCAGATATAAAACAATGACTGGGGCTGAAAATTTTCACTGTTTGGCGTTTTGGTTTTTTTCCCCCAAAGATCACACGTAGGTTATTTACTGTCCCCTCTACAGCTGGTCAGGGTTGGGATTTTCAGCCTGTAAAAACCATTACAGCAGGATTTTCTTTTTTGTAAGACTTAGCTCTCTGCTATAATGTGTGTGGTATGTTTGTGTGAGGAGTCAGAAGCACAGGAACTAACGGAATGATTTAAAAAAAAAAATAGTTTTTCTTTTTGTTAGGTTGTAAATATGTCAAAATAACCTTGATAACTTGACCTTAATTATGGTCAAAAAAGATCTATTCTATTAATACAAGAAACTAATCTCTCCCCTGATTATTTTTCTCACTTCACAAATATGGAATGTTTTCATTTTATTCTGAAATCTCGCTTTTTACAGTTTTGACATGCTAACCGTTACTGCTGAGAGATATTTAAGCATTTTTTACTGAAAAAAGGATGACCTGTAATACCTTGCTACCAGGTAAGCAACAAAAGCCGGTATTTAAAATCAGGGTTGCAGGACAGACAAATCTTCTAGTATCTAAACCCCCATTTTTAGTGGAAAATAATAATGAGCTTATTAATTTGTTTTGCTCTTATAAAGATTCATTTTGTATTATGTTGGGCATTCTGCATTAAACAGGCTGGAAAATTTCAACTATATATCCCTTTAGAAAAGATAATTCTTAAAACATAACCTAATAAAACTGTAGTTTTGATTCCAAGATATTGACAGATGGTTGGTTCTTCATTTGGTATTTTATTCACGTGATTATTTGTTCTGCCCCTCAAGATTTGTATGTGATTTCAAACTGGAATGTCTCTGATGTGAACTTCCAGCTATTGGTTCTTGCTCTGCCTTTCTTCTCTAGCTAAATAGAACCAGGGTTTCAAATTTAAAGAATGCCTGAAATTTAAGCAATAGCAAAAGTAAGATTTTCTGGAACTTCATCAACCCAGCAATGTATTTCTACAGAGCATTCAGGTCATGTCTCATTCCATTCAAGAGGCTAAACTCTTGAATGAATTCTCTGCAGAGTTAAAAGGATAGTGATCATGCTCATCTAAAACCTCCTACTCTTACCTTATAGTCCTATAGATAATATGAAACTCAGGAATTGCTGCAGTATCGGTCCATTATTTTGTTTTGTTTTCCAAGGTAAAATAAATCCTCTAATTTACTCATGACATCACTTCCATACATCCAGTGATTTCACTGGCTCTTGGTATGTTGGTTCCCCTTATATGTAAGATATGCCTATGTTTTGGTTTTGGTTTTGGTTTGGTTTTTTTTTTGTTGTTTGTTTTTTTTTTTAATATTAGCAAGTTAAATCAGAAATCCCAAATATATTAGGAAACTATATTGCATTTATACAATTTTCCATATCAGCCAAACTATAATCTCACTCAAATAATGGAATTCCTTTTGTTCTTATATATTGTTTTCCATAAAAATGTGTTGACATAAAATCATAAATATTGTATACCTATGAACTAATTCCTTCTCAATTATGTCCACATATGTTTTCATTATTTTTCCCAGAGTTAGATTCAGGCCAGCTAGCTTATGCTTATACAGGTCATTTCATTTGCCCTTTTAAATATTGCCCCAATCTTTTAACTTATAATTTCTCTGCTATTCAAAGCTACAGCAAAAACTATCAAGGCCAGAAGCTGTTTTCCTGGATCTTTCAGGACTCTTGGTTGCAGGATTAACCTGATAGACCTAGATTTAATCCTGCAACCAAGTGTTTCTTCAGTGACTTGCTACATAAGTTCTTCCAACTTTGCTCCAAACAAAACCCAGATTTGTATATTGCCCTTTTCTCTTTTCTGCCTTACTAACAGCTAGCGGAAAACATGTTTGAACAGCTAGCAATCTAACTGTTTGAGATAAAATAGCAGATGGACACAGAAAAGCAGACAGAGGCAGAGCATGAGGAAACTACATCAGGTCACCAGGGGAGATGGTGATCTCTGCACGTTGGCTGCTGAACCGCTGCCAGTCTCTGGCAGGCATCATGGCAAAGGTAAATTTTAAGATTAATTTCAAAGACAGTAAGGAACTGAAGGAATTTGTTCCCTGACTAAGCATTTGCTGTCTTGTATAATGGGGCAGATGGCACCTACCTAAAACATCAAAGAAATGGAAATTGAGATGTGAAAGGGGCAGAACCAGTCCTTGTCACCTCATCACTAAGTTGTGGGTAGTATCATTTTTGTCAAACCACTTAGCAACATGCTAGCTGACAGAGTTTTTGATTTTTTTTTTTTTTTTTAAATAAGTTTAAGCCTCCTCCTCCTGTACAATTAGCATTTTTCAAGTGGAGCTGAGTTAGTTGAAGCAGATGGTTTATCTTTTTTGGTAGTGCTTCTAGTTGGACAAATGAGACTTATATCATTTCTACATCTTCTTCTCTCTTGCAGTGCCTACAAAGTCATTCCACATTTTATGCACCGTGTTTTGACTTATTTAATGCAGACATACTTTCCCTGCAGTAAACATGATTACCCAAATACTTTAACTAGAGAGCTTCTGCTTTCCTCTCTGGTATAATTAGTCACACTGCACTCACACTGCATTTAAAGGGGGGGGAAAAACCCACACATGGAGCATCTTGCAAATGTGCCTATAATCCCATACAGCTGCTTTCTTCACTTAATTCTTTTTTGACTGCTTATAGAACAAAATTGCTGCAGCTGGGCAGCAAACTGAGCAAAGTTGCAAAGACACCTCTCCTTTCTTTTCTTTGTGGAATCCACTCATTTAGGTGTCGAGGGATAGCTCTTGATTAGCAATAGCTTAACATGGGGCTAAGTTTTCTTGGATTCTAGCATTGAATAACTTGGCAGGATTTCTATTAGGTTTGAATTTCAAAGCCAAAAGAGTGATCTGAGATCGCATACTGGCAGTTCCACAGTGGTAATTTCCATGTTAAAAGAATACTTATCACCAGCACCACAGCGAAAGAGGCAGCTTTACACAGAAAGGGCCTCTTGTGAAATTAATTTGGTGTTTATTTTATTAAGAACCCGTTTCCAAATGTGGTGGGTTTTTTTCCTTTCTTATAAAGGAAACTGTTTCTAATTCTGCTGATGTTTATAAGTCAAAGATTTGGTTGTTTAAAAAATGTTCACAAAAATTCTACTGAAAGGGTTTTTCGTTTATGTGGCCAGCATGCTTTTTATTCCTGCTCGCTAGAAATGGAGCAGAAGATGGAAAAGGAAATGGTTGGTAGTAAAATACTGGCTTGATCAGTTTGGCTACTCTAAGTTCAGTAGAAAGCTTTCTTGAAAGATTATTGAAGGATTTACCAATATCAGGCTTAAAACAATAACCTGCTTGACAACATAACTTGTGGATAAGGAAGGAAAGGTTCATTTGCTAAGAAAAAACCCAACGAGTATATAAAAGGTTTAAGAAAACCATTGCCATAAACAATATGGGTTTCTGATTAAAGCACTAGCATAAAAAAATAAAATACCACCTGAGATTCACTTAACCATCCATAGAGTAAAAAGCGTCTGAACTAGTAGCTGTCTAGAATCCTTTTGCTGCTGATAGAAATAAATAGGCATTTCCAGGTCTGTTTCATCTAATTTAGAAGTAGGTATCTAATATAGGTCAGCTAAACAATGTCCTAGTCTCTGCTTATTTCTGTCTATTAACTATAAATGAATTCTGGGCAACTTGTTCAGATCTACGCATCCAAAGTCAACTGACATTAATTCCACCCTTTGGTTTTTCTTTTCCTCTAACACTATCTTGCTATGTCACCTCCAACAAATCACACCCACTCAATGTCTTGTCTACTTGGACAGAGACCTCTTCTGACACAAGGCAATCTTGTCCTGTGTGCTGGTACAGTACTCCATTCCTGCAGAAGAAATAGGAGAGTTTAGAATTCTTGGGAGAGTTAATGTGCCCTAAGGAAGCAACAATCCACAGACATTAACTTGTGACCACAAATACAGGAGCAGTGTCTTTGATAGACATGTTAGAGGAAAGGTAAAAGCTTCACAGAACGCTTTCTGCCTCTTGCTATCAGTGAGGGTGCAGAGGTAAAAGCATCTTAACACAGAATGCTCTCTAAGCAACTTTTATCCTATATAAAAAAAAAGAGAGAAAAAAAAGAAAAAAGAAAAAAAATAATCAAACCTAGCTTACATCAGGCCTTCTTCAAGCTCTCGAAAAAAAATGCTGACTGCATTTGCCAGTGCATACCTGATTCCTCATGGCACAGTTAAAAACAGACCACCTTTTAGAGTAACAGAGGTTACTGCAACATGTATATTAAAGCCTTCTCACCTCTGAGGGAAATATTAATATTGATCTGTTGATAAAATAAAGCAACAGGCTGGACAAAATATGCAAGGAGCTAAATAGTTCTTCAGTTGCAGGTGATCATTTCACGCATTGAGAAAGGATCACATGAAATAGCAAAGGCAGAAATGAAAGTGTAAAAGGAAGAAGGCAGTAGGATTGGGATTGTCAGTTCAAGTAGGCACAGCTCTGAGAAGTGGGATTTGAGAAACAGTCAGTGACTGAATCCATTGCATTATTGAAGGGGAAAACCTAACACATGATAGATAAATAAATGAGTCTGAGAATTTCTGACTTTGAGGAAGGAGATTGCAAAGCTTCTGAACTACCCTCCTGTTGTTTAAACAAAGGATATTTTTCATATATTCTGTTATTATTAAACCATAGTGCATCTAGAAGAAATGCATAGGTATGGTACAGATAGATGTTTTTATATTATGCAGTACTCAAAAAGGTAGTTACTAGTACATTCAGAAGATAAAAATTTGATTAATTTAAAAGAACTGCATTCAGAAGATGGCAAATGATTATTTTATTAGTACAATTTTATTAGCAGAGCTTTATTCATATAATTATTATTTTCCTCCCCTCTCTGGCTCATTCTTATAACCTTTTATTGCTTGTCTATCCTGGACTTTTTTTCTTTTAGTTTAGAAAAAGTATCTGTTCGTTCTCCACATTTTCTCTGAAGCAGAAATCCAGCAAACATTAGGACTGAACTCTCAACCCAACCCTGTAAAAGTAGAATCATAATTAGGCAAAGTTAGTTGGTCTGTCACTGAATGTAAACAAGTTGAATAACTTCATTATTTTCAAGCTTTGCCCCTACATTAGAATAATTCACACTACTTCAGGGAAATGACACCTGCTAATTAACCACAAGCAGAAAAAGCACTTTAACAGCCACAATCAGTCTTTTTCTCCTGCAGTTTTAAAAAAGATTAAAAAAAAACCAAAACAAAAAAACCCAACAACAACAACAACAAAAAAAAAAACCCCAAAAAAACAAGAAGAAAAGATCAAAACTTCTGTGTCAAGATGTTTTCATGAATCATCCTCTTGAGGAAACATTACTGCTTGAAGTAAACTCAACTATAATAAATCACACTTCTGTTCAGAATAGGAATTAAATAAAGACCCATATTTACCCCATTGTATTTTACACAACGCGTGTTTGGGACAGTGAAGTGACTTAGCTCCAACTACAAGTAGGTATCTAAAGTAGTCAGTATGTATACTTAATATGTATTCCTTGGATGACTCATTCCTAAAGGAGGTTTCTATAATACTGAGCCAGTAACTTCCCTACGTTCCCTCTCCTTCCATTGACAAACCTTGCCTTTGATGTACACATCAGCATTGTAGATGCCTGAAGTTAAGTTGTATGAATCACAATCCAACAATCCTGTCCCCAAATAACTTATATTCAGCATGCACAAGAGAAAGTATTGGCAAAAGGAAATGTTATCCCCATTTTACAGTGAGAAGATGAGGCATGGAAAATAAATCTCTTACACAAAGATTCACTGAAAGTCTGTGATGGAACAAGAAGGTAATCTCAGACTGCTGGAGTCCTGGTTCAGGAATCTATTTGTGCTTTTTTTCCACTCTGCTTTTACATTCTAAGACCCTGCAGAATTGTTTCAATTGTATTTTTAAGAGTCCCTGTAAATCCTAATTTATCAATTAATTTGTAATAATTTACAAAGTACTTTACATGTCCTGGTGGGCTACTGCATTAACTAACACTTTGCTGATACTCTCCAGAACTAAGTGAAAAAGTTAAAATGAGACTTTGCAAATAATCTTTGCTAGAAACAGCAAAGCCTTCTAGCTGTTTTGTCATTCACTCAATAGCTATGTTGGGTTGGAAAGAGCTGCTTCCTGGGACATGCTTGGAAGAAATACCTTAATGCTAGAAGTGGAAGACATACAAGAAAATCGTTTCGCAGTAATTAGTAGTTGGCAGCTAAATGTAAACCCACAAAAAAACAGATAATACAGTCTCAGTTCTACAGTAGTATGAAAAGGAAAATGAGCCCTGGGGAAAAGTGCTGAAACATAGGGAAAGGAATTATGGAAATCCATTTAAGAAATTGAGATTGTGAATGGTATTCACAAAATAAAAGGGGACTCCAAGGACAAAGAAAAAATTCACAGCCTTTCCAGACACATGGCAAGAGAAGTGAGCATATTTGATGTTTCCATTGTATAAGTGAGAACCAGGTAGACACTGTCATAAGGAGATCGTGAACAGGCTGCAAGGCTACACAGTCTTTCTCCCATCACACAACTCAGAACATGTTGGACAACCCTAATGCTAGACCTTCAGTCATTTGCCTCAGCTGGCCATCTCTGGACATTACTGATCCCCATCATTATTTTCCTAAGTATCTTCATACTTTTTAACAATCCTTGATCCAAATTAGAGCAGTCTTTATTTAAAAAGTTGTAATTTTCTTAGCCACAGCTTTAGCTATTGCCACAAAATAATTATACACTTTGATCAGCTTCTGGAGGAGTTTATATGATGTGCTCCCTTGAGATGGCAGGAGACTGGAAGTTTTCACTAATCATTAAACAAGGAGCTGCCAGGAAATATCACTCTGCAGATCATCTAAAGGATTCTTTGTAGCTTTGCTTTGAGAAATTCTAATATCTCTTTTGCAAGGCTTTGTAATTAGACATGTGATATGTCTACAGATGAAAGTAGTATATTTCCTTTCCACAATGAAATGCCCATAAAGACTGGCTGAGCTGCATAGTGTTGAGCATTGCTGTGTCTTTAGCTTTTCTAGGAAAATGTTAATGATTGCTGCAATCCTGGAACACTACAGAGAACCTCATGCAAGACATTACCAAAAAAGCAGCAAGAGACTTGAAGCCAACAGCCCTCATCTGGGAACACTGAATGGGAAGGCTAGTTGTCATTTGTGGTAGATAGTGACCCAGACTTTCTTATCTTCATGTCTTGCAACCATCATACAGTGTCATCTTGACCACCTCTTCCTTGGCAACTTTCTGGGAAGGGAGCTCTGTTGCTGAGGGACAGAGAGCTGATCTCCTGGGCAAATATCACACACTAATAGTCCGTGCTGTGGTACTGAATGACCAGGATTTTCTGGTATATAACAGTGTGGAATTCCATCTTTCTCTATCAAAATGTATGCAAAAGTATTCCTGAAAGGACATTGCTAAGGCTGCAAAGTCCACTTCCTGTGGATTAGAAAATCTCCAGACAACCTTAATTTGGCCCTGTCTGTAAATGTATTGAAAGTTCCCATGAAAATCTGACCTTGCCCAGTATTTTAAAGGCACATCAGAAACAGAATTAGGGATGGATGCCCACATATTGGGCATTTGCTAACATTTAATTCACTTTACAATCCAAGCAACTTCCCTTTACTGTCGTATATTTTATACACATGCACACATACATGCTCATATAAATTTATAATACTGAAAGGAAGCTGTGTTTTCCATTCAGTATGAAGAAATATTTCAATTTACTTGCTTCTCTGTAACGGTTCTTTAAGAAGATAGGTAAAATAAAAAGGCTAAGGACCTCACAAACTGTATGCAACACCTGTAATTGTGGTACTTAAAGGTTCTTAACCACAAAGCAGAAGAATAAAAAGCAACTATCTCAACACGAGCACTCTTGGATACATGCTAAGTCTGTTCCCTCTTTTCTTAGCCCACAGCCTCCCACCAGCTGACCCGGTGAGCAAGTCCTCTCCAACTTCAGAAGAATCTACTCTAGCCATTCCAGCTGGGAACAAGCAAGGTTGTATGTTGCCATGGCAGCAGTTAGACTGAGAAGGGATTAAGTAGAAAAGGTGGCAAAGGCGGCCAAAAATAACAGGTTATAAAGAAGTGGGATTCAGGTTATTTGCAGTTAGGTGCATGGGGTTAAGCCCCCACCCTGATGCCTAGAAGCCCTGGTTGTGAAAGTGTTTTAAGCCCCAAGTGTCAGCATGGGATCTGTGGTGGTGGGTTGTTAACCTATGAGATCACAGGTGTTTAAAAGGATCTCATTTGTCCAGTCTACAGAGGACCCTCTGTTTCAGTGCACATACCCATTCTCCACTACCTGTTTATTACTCGGCACCATGTAACGCAAGCTGTGGTTCCTCTGTGTTCCTCCCTGAGCAATATAAGCTCATTTAATTCCTATAGAGTAGGCATCCTAGAGTAACAAGTATTTCTGTGTAGCAACACTTCAGAGATTTAATAATTTTCCCTTTGATTTCCCTGGAAATTCATCACAAAATTATCCCTGGCCTGCTTCGATGCAAAGGAAAGAGTCAAGTCCTTGCTGGCTGGCAAAATCCTGGTGGCAGAAAGATTATCCATAGTTTCCATTTTTAATTCTGTACTTTCATGTTGTATGTATTTGCACTCGAACGGTTCTGGTTAGATGTTGTAATATAGCATACTTAGAAGAAAGTCTACAGACTTGCAAACCTACATGAGTAATTGCAGCCAAAAACCACCATGCAACTCAAAACCCACCAAAGAGATGGTGTGAAGCTGGAATCACAGGTTATTTAGTTTAAAGAACTGAAGAAAATGTTTGTGACAGTTTGATATAACCCAGCTATTTGATATATGACCAATGTAGGATGCAATGTGTGGCTGGTAGGTTAGATTCAATCAGGAAATGCATTTAATTGTCTGTGTGAATTGTTGTAATTACTTATTTCCTCCTCCTTTCTTTTCTGGGAAATCTGCAGTATTTACTTCACCATGTTACAAGATTAACTTGCTATATGGGATGGATAAGTGTGGTAGTCATCAGATGGAAGTGGGCATGTGTTTCATCACTTGTGTGTTCTTTCATATAATTGGAAATGAGCTAATCAGGATTTACCTTTCCTTTGGTCATGTTGTGAGAGAGAGGTTGATGTATACAGTCCCTGAGTACTGCTGTGTGAGGCTTTATGCTCCGCCTTAACTAAAATGCAGCTCAGTCTTGCGGGTGGCTGAACAGTGGTTACAACTTAAATTATTTAAGGCTTAACAAATGAGATGGCATTTGAAATGTGTCATTGCTAATTTCAAGAAATATGATTGTCTTGATGTCATTCCCACCCACACATGCCTAACTTTGTCCATCTAATTTTTTTTAATCTTGCTTTTTTACCCTAGAGCAAATTTGTCATCCTCCTCATCTGCCATCTTCACTTAATGGTGAAAGAAACATCAGGATATGTAGGCTCCATGTCATGAAATCATAACTCAGGTTCTGCTGCAATAAAGAAATAACAATAATCTCGAAACACCCCTTTCCCTGGATAGGCCACTTATGTCAATCAGATTAACAATAAAAATAATAAAAATAAAAGCAATATCTATTTTTAGAATAAATATGATAATTTGGCTTTTAGACCTCTTTTGTATTACTCAAACCAAACAATCAGCAATCGGTTCCTTGGGTTGCTGTGAAACTTGCTGATTTGGTCAATTAAACTTAGTACTCACAATGCCCACAGCAGGGACAATGCTTTTCTTGGTGACTGTGGATCCTTCTCCTACCAGAGCTTTATCACCCTTGGTAAAATATTTTTTTCACTGCTGGGCAGTGCATGTGCGAGCAGCAAGAGGAGGACACGCCAGATCAGGAGCTTACCATGCCTACCCGCTGAGATCCCACCTGCAAAACAGCACCAGAGCTGCCACTGCCCCACAGTTCTCTGAGACAGTAACCTAAATTACCTTAGCACATTGTTTGAAACTCATTGCAAATATATTACCCATGCAGCAGGCTGTAATAAAATATCCATCTCACTCCCTGTGCCCTGGTCTGTATGAAAAGAGCACAGGCACTCGAAGGGAGCTGGAGTGCTCCTAGACAGTGTCCATGGAGTGCATCTCCCCTGCAGTGTAGATACAGCCAGAGCTGCTGTGCATTCAGAGCAGATTTGCTGCACCGAGCGCAAGGTGCCAGCTATTTAAGTCTCAGTAGTCATACCTGGCCCTTTTAAGAAAACAAAAAGTTTACTGTAACTGGAAATAACAAGTACTTCTAGAGTGCAAGTTGAGAAAGGCTGAGGAAAGTAATTTGGGATGAAATCACTTTCTACCGAGAATAAATTTGGCTGTATGGAAGCTGATGACTAGCTGACAGTCAGCCAAGTGTTGGTCACTGAAGAGTATGCTGCCCTTTATATGTTATTGTAAAATATTACCAAGTTTGCGTGGAATATAAGACTATTTATTTATGAATGCATAAGCTTTAATAGATGCATGGGTGCACCAGCTAAGACCTGAGCTTTGCCTGTTGGAATGTCGTCCCTTCTCACTGTACTTGTTTTTGAAGTACAGTAATTAGTTTACAACGTATAGAGTCAAATAATGTGTGTGTAGTTTACATATTGATTCAGATAGTGATTTACAAAGTCAAGATTCAGTTTTATAAACACATAAAATAATCCCCAAACTTTTGCACCCTTTTTGTACCCTTTTTGAACTCTTTGGTATTTTGCAATTTCAGTTTCCCAGTGAAACTGACAGATATTTGGTAATAGCATTTGTTTTGTAGTTTCATCTTGGAAGAATAAAGCTACATATATTTTAGAAGTGAATAGTTTATAGCGTTACACTGCATTATTTACTATTGAAATAGTACAACGTTGTAGGACCTAAAAATTGAAACAAACCTTTGAAATATGTTACATTGCTTTTGGGATTCACTGTAATGAAGATAAAAATAAAACCAGAACATATTTCTGTGAAAAAACAAAACATAATGAATCAACAAACATCACAGCTTTTATGCTCTCTAGGATTATAGAAAGGACTGCAGCAACTCGAAAAACACCATCCCTTAGCAGTAAACAACTTATAAGCAAATACAGTCCAAACGATTAGAACAATATAAGCAAAGCAAGAAAGAGAGAAATTTCAGCAGTCACTTTCAACCCTTGTGAGGAGATAAAACGGCAGAAAGAAGCAGTGCTGGAAAAGTATACTTGATCAATTTGTAAGAACTTTTTTTTTTTTTTTGGTCAGGCTTGCATTTCTTTCAAAGAAACAACATGTGTCTTTCTCCAGTATTTCTGGGTGCTCTGCTCTGTTGCTGAAGCATTAGCAGGCTGGCAACAATCAGCCCAGAGTGGATTTAAAATACTGTTGCTTAAACATCCCCTACTCCTGTACATATTGCTCATTCTGCATGCTGGAAATGGAATACAATTCTCCTTTTCTTGAAAAGTGTGTTCTTAACATAAACTAGATGCCTGCTTTTCTGATTTGGAACATCTAAACTCTCACTTTATGAACAGTCATGAGTCAAAAAACTGAAGAATATTATTGGCACGTTCTGAGTCATATTGCTATTTTAATATCTACACATTACACTTACACAGATTCTCACAAGTGAATGAATTAACTCCAGACAAAAAAAGAAAAATAAAAAAAAAAGAAAGAAAGAGAAGATAGGAAGAAAAAGAAAAAAGGCATGGTAGATGTTTTCCTAATCTTCTACCTCAAACTTTATATAAAATCTTTCTAAAAATGTATTTTTGATTACTAACAGGTTTTCTATAGCCATTAGAATAAATGTGTCTAATGAATTTATAAATGTTACACAGAATTTTGTTTATCTGGATTTGCTGTGCTTAGATGCCAGGAAAGATCAAGGAATTCATATTGGTTACTTATAATGAGGTAATCAGGCTTTAATGAAAATCAACAGTTATTAGATAATCAGTTCAGCCTGGTGACTATTGGTCTGTTATTGCAGGACAAGAATAATTAAAGGGCGCTTAAGGTATGGAAAAAATGGCAGCCAGAAACTGATGTGCCTATAGAAGTCTCCAAACGACAGACATTTAATAGCCCTTTATATGTTACTATAGCAACACACTTTGATAACTCATCTGCCCGCACCATAGTAAAACAAGGGGCACAGGGCTCCTAGGAAAGTGCAATCTCCTTTAAGCAGATCTATAAGCATTGCAGATGAACAGAACTCTAAACATTCCTCCATGAATATTCATGAACTAAGTTGTTTTTTGTTGCCTGCCTAGTCAGCAGTCACAAAACACATGGTGTGTGTTGGCAGCATCTTGCCTAGGTAGAGGGCTATGGACTGAGGCAATGGCAGGAACCAGGACCTGTGAGGCTGACTGACATTTCCATCTGTAGCGAAGGCTGGTAATTAACAGGAAGGAGTGTGCCTGCAGCATTGCACCATCTGCTAGGGAAACGGCTCAATAAGAAAGGAGCTGGATATCATCTCAGTGGTGGCTCGATCTGGTTCCGACATGAGGCTGGGCATCTGTTAGCTGAGGAGATAGGCTATTAGGAAATTCGACTGGGAATGAACAACATGGAAAGAGCACTCTGACCTAGCCCATAAAAGCATCTCTTCAGAAATGGTGTCTTTTTATCTTACTTACACAAGTCTTCTGAAAATGGTTTGCTGAGGGACCATTATGGATCTGTTTGAAGTAACACAATGGTTTCAAAAATGCTGCTTAATTCCAACATGAAATTCTCGATATCAGGATACAGCTGTCATCTTTTGACAATAGAGCTAATTTCAGTGTGAGGATATGAGGTTAAATTCCTTCTTCTGTTGTTTGTTTTTGAGGGCAGGAAAGAAAATTAACTTTTAACTATTGTATAGTTTAACTCTTAGAACACAGTAAATCTGGGATGCTCAAATGGAAAACATACTGAGATGAAAGCATAAAACCATGCCATGTTTTAAATGCAGGATTGTGCAAAACATGACAGTTAAAAAGAACGTTGATGTATGTTCTCTGTGTGTCTATATACATGTAGAAATACATATGTATATGTTTCATAATAAGCTCCTTTTTCTTGACAGGAATTTAAGTAGCTTGGGGTTTGCAGAAAGACATCTTCAGGCATGACTTTTGTATTTTAGGGTGTTAAGACAAGTTAGGCTTTTTGTTCTGGGAGAATGATCTGTGTACCCAGTTATGTAATTTAAAGTATTCAGATTGTAATAGTATTATTAAAGGTTTTTAAAGCATAATGAATTACAGTGTTTGTGGAAATGACAGTTTGATGTTCCTCAGGCCTCTGCTAATGTACAGGTTCAGCAAAAATTGGGTAACTTTCTCTGGTTTTGTCTGCTGACATTCTTGAAGTTCTTCAGGGGAGGAACAATATTTTAATCCTGTTTCTCCTTTGCCCATAGCGCTGAGTGCAAACGTGTCCACGCTGCATGCATAGCAACATGCTCTGTTGACATCATAATTCATTGTATTACATCAGTGACTACGGACACAAAGTGATCCTGGGCTGTGTTTGTGCACCTATTAAGTGCTCAGACACCGACTGAGTTGCTGTAACTTAGCAAGCTGAACAGCAACGACCACCAGGGTGTATTTAATTTTCTGTCTATGGCAAATGCAACACAATGTGATTTAGTGCAATTCTTACTGACTGCAGGATAAAGTAACTCTGGTCATGCTGCATTTGCATGCTCTGAGAGCATGGATGGGTACTACAGCTGGGCTGCTGTTTGCTTAGAATGTGACAACTTGATTGTCCATCAGAATCATGTGTGACGAATCATCTGTGTGAATTATCTAGGCTTTGTCTACAGTCAGTGAACAAAGGTAGCACTTCAAATAGACAGTTCTGGTGTTTCAAGGGCTGATGCGACTACATGTTGAGCATAATCCTGACACTTACCTTTTATATCCCCATCCTAATTGCCATTTTCTTCCTATAGAATTCATAGAAATGTTGACATGCACAAACAACTGCTGGGAAAATGAGCTCACATCAAGATCCCCGGCAAATAAACTGAACATCCATAGAGATCAACTATTTTATATTATAGGAGCTTAGAACATGGAAAAGAAAGATGGTACATTTCACAAAGTGACAGACGTGTTTTGATCATTGTACAGAAGTATCTGACAAAAAAGAACAAAGTTTTACTTGCATACATTTGATATTTTGTTGTTTTCTTTTTTTTTTTTCTGTTTCTCTCCATAGATTTTAAGTTATCCTCTTTGCAAAAGTAATTTTATATTGTTTTCTGGAAACACTGACTAATATTTGGCTTTTCCCTGTAACAGGAACCAGGTTACCCCTGCAGAGGTTATACAGCTGTACTTATATTTAAACTCCATCCCTTTCAAGGGGAAACAGAAACCATGTAGGGTCCACTCTCCTAGGGACTCAGAAAGCAGTTGTGTGTAATGCAATTTTAATAAAAAACATTAGCACCATATATACCTTTGTTAAAGTGTGTGGTGTGAAAGACTGGAAGGCCACAGTCTGGGTAGTGAATATGGTCAGGACACGCAGGCATTCTGCTACTATTTCTGTCAATACCTTTTACAGGGAGTCCTACAAATTAGAGTGAGTTGCTCTCCTTGTACAAAGCTCCCCGCTCACAAAGCTACAGGGAACCTTGTCCTTGTAGCAAAATCAACAGGCAACTGGAAAAGCAATTTCTGTGAACTCAGTGGCTAATCAAGCAGAAATCGCCACTGTCTGTCCTCAGCAACTGAAGGCTGACAATTGAGGGCTGATCTACAGCCGTTAAAATGGGCAAAGGTTGGGTTGGTTTTGTTTGTTTGTTGTTTTTTGTTTTGTTTCGGTTTGGTTTGGTTTGGTTTGGGTTTTTTTGGTTTCCCAAATATCTCTTTTGTTGACAGCAGGTTCCTCAGTATTCAGGCAAGGGCAATATGTCTTCAGTCAACAATTTTCCCTTTTTTTCTTTTCTTTGTGTGTGTGTGTATGTGTATAACACTGTTCTTAAAGCTCTTTGCAGCTGGTTGTCGTCTGAATGACTGCCAATAGCCTCTGAGAGCACTACCCCCTCCTGAACGCATCATTTGGCTCCCTGAGATTATTTACTAGTGAAAGCTCTGCATGCACGGATTCAGTCAGATATGACTCTTGGAGGAAAGAGCTGGGTGTGGTTGTGGCATTTTGGGAAATGAGTTAGGAGAAGAGGTAGAAATATTTGGCAAGTGAGAGGATGTGTCCTGCTGTTGTCTAAAGCCACATGCCAAGGCAGGGCAGCCCAAGAAGGCCCAGAGGAAAGTGAATTTCTGATCAACGGAGTCCTCAGAAAATGGGCAGTTTAACTGATGTGCAGCACAGCCTTTCGGGTAGAGGATTTTCTTGGAGATGAGGGATTTGAGAGAATGGTGGTAGCGGAAAGGGAATGATGCAAATCCTTTTGAAATCCACAGAAGGGTTAATTGATTTCAGCAGGCTTTCTCCTATGCCTGAAATGTTTACCTCGCAGTGAAAATTATTTTAAATATACAGCTGTAATTGTTTAGTTTTATATTAATTGAGAGTAAGTGGATTCAGTCCCAGAAGATTTCAGCAATGTGCTAAGTAAGAATTCATTTAGGTATCACTGCTAAGAGGCTGAGATTCAGCACTGAGCTGTGACCCCCCTCCCCCACACACACACGCTCACACACACGGAGTCCCAGCATCCAGTTCCTGTCTGCAAACATGCTGTCTTACTCTGTCCAGTGAGATGAACCCAAAATTTGTGGGTCCTGAAATCCTCTTTAATGCTAAGCTTGAAGGTGTTCTGCAAGGGAAAGATTCAGAGGTAACTTTGGAAGCCCAGCATGACAGTTTGCAAGCCCTGAGCTGAAATAGGAGCCACCTAATCACAGCAGCTAGTAGTGCAGAGTTGATACAAAACAAGAAAAATAAATATTATTATTCATTATTTGAATTGCATCTGCATGTACAATCCTTTCAAACTCATCCAAAGATGCTCAGTCAACAGACAAAACACTACAATTCAGAACAAATGAGATTTTTGCTGCCTTATTAGCTCTGTGGGATAAATACGAAGAACTGGGTCTGTTATCAGATGGTACTTGAAAGATTGCAACTCCAGCTACACTGCCTGAAAGGGTTAAACAGTTCTGTACCCACTATCTGAGCCCTGTTTATGAGAACATAAACACTTCCAGTAAGTGATGAGTTTAACCCAAAGAAAGGGATGGGAGGAAACTTTGGGCAGTACAGTTCGAACCCAACATGAAGACTCCCAGCAAAATGCCTTGGACAGGTATGATTGCTCCCAGGCTTGAACTGCACAGGACAATAGCTTGGGCACACATCCACGACTGGGGGCTTTTCTTGAGACTCAAAAGTCTGAATTCTTCTTAGACTAATAAAACCTTCTGAACTCTCTTTTGAAAAGGCTCGGTGCAGTTTGGCAGGGGGGTGCGAGTGCTGGGCTTTGCTGGGGAGGGAAGCGGCAGGGGCACAGGGAGGAGGGAGGCAAGCAGCGTGGCAGGATGCGGCCGGTCTGCGATGCATTGGCAGAGCTGCGTGGGGAGAGTTCGCACAGCACCTGCCCGCACCGTAGCCGGCTCCAGCCAGTGTCATTAGCAACTCATTTCATAAGCATTAAAGTCAGCCCTAAAATTATAAATAAAAAAAATGGAAAGAAAAAAAAAAAAATAAAGGAGCAAACCGCAATGTAACAGAACAAGTAAAAGCAAAAGGATGATATTTTGCAAAACTTTAAAATACTTTAACTTCAGCGTTGAAGTCCAGCCCCTGCAGATGCAGAGAAACAGTTTGTGTGCACAAAGGCATTTAACTGTAGAGAGAAGGTATCCATATATGTACAAAGCTTCCAGTGCTACAGAGGATGAAAAGGGGAGGAAATAAAAGCTGAAGGTTTACTGTATAGTGGGGACAAAATGCTCAAAGACCACAGCTTTTGGAACATGTTGAAGTCAGTGTGATTCTCAATATTCTTCATAATGAAGAAGAGAGGTTGTTTCTCTATTTTTTCTTTTTTTTTTCCCTCGCTTGTCTCAGTCATACTACTAATTATTTAGTGGTCTTTCAAACCTTTTGTAATCTCGACTTGAGAAAGCACTGAAAGATATTAATTCTTAGCCATGTGTCTCATAAATGAAGGCCATTCTGCTATACTTAATGACAAGGCTGAGGCAGCAAGATGTCATTTGCTTTTTTCTCGGTTTTTAAATTGCTTTCTAAATGAACTACAGCTGTGAGGGCCAGGTGCTGTGATCCCTTTAGAAAGATCAGGAAATGATGAAATCCAAAATTTCAAAGTGTGATGGATGTCAGCTCCCGATTTGGTGTGTGTGTGAGGTCACCCCCATGCACCTGGTGCTATCTCCACAGCAGAATCACTTTACTGTGGAAAAAAAAAAATAAAAAATAGATGCACATGTCGAGTGTAAGAGTAACAATATGAGATGCAGTTTATAATTATCCCTTTGTTTTCTCCTCATCGAGATGGAAATGACGGATATACAGTGTGTGTGCTTCTTGTTCTAGGTGCTGTGGATTATATTAAAGCAAGTTTTTAGTTAAAATAACCAACATGGCTGGGTAGTGTGAGTTGAGCAGCCACCACACAGGGAATGTGATGTTAGAAAAATAAGAGCCCATTGACTAACTTTACTTAATTAGATATTGTAGCTGCGAGGTCAAGAACTCTATTAGCTAAAAATTATTTTACAGAACGTGGCTTGGAAGGTGACTGAGGTGTACTAGAGCAAACAATGCTTTTGTTACAGTTATTCCAGGCTTTTTATCTGACCCTGTGATAATTCAAGAAGATTGGCTGAAGCTTTTTAAAATGCACTGTTGATATATTATTACCGTCTTTATTGAAGATATAGCTTAATCCTAGAAAATCAGCACACAGCCCCAGCACGAGGGACATGCTCTCAGGACAATGCACATAAAACACAGACACTGAAAGCCGGAGTCCTACCCTCTTGATACCATCATTTGACATGTTGCTGTGTGGCAGCAGCCGCTGCAGATTCTGGGGTATTTGCAGACGTTGCCAACTGCTTCCCCCATCGTGCTTCTCTTTGTGCACTGGGCAAACTGCTCCTCCGGACCAGCACAAAGACATCCATTCTGGCAAGCCGCTAAAAAAATCCAGTCCACAAAACACAAGATATGTCCAATTCAGCCTCCGGACTGTCCAACTGCAGCACAAATAAAACCATTCAGAGGCACAGTATTCTCTGCTATATCAGGGTATGTGGCATCTTCTGCTGAGTTTTAGTAGCAGAGACATAAAAAATATCACAGCTGTACCCCAAGTTTTCCAGGGACTTAGATGTTTTTGTTGCAGGTTAATCTTTTGAAAAATGTGTAGTTTTATGCTAAACAAACCTAAGAGCTGGACTTTGTTAAGAGCTCATCCTCAGTTCTCAAAGCTCCTGCATCATCAAGTTGGATTAGAAACTTTTTATGAACAGGATTTTGACTTCCAGTACATTGTCATTCTTAGGTATAGTCAAAATGTGCAGAAATGTGAATAAAAAATTAAATTACTGACTATAGATGGAAACTTCAGAACAGGGTCACCAGATGTTCAAAATGAATGACTGGGACATTTGCTTCACAAAACCCTGTATTTATCACCAGTGGTGAAAATTCTTGGTTTGCTAGGAATTTTTCTACATTGATCAGAGTAACATCACAGCATGTCAAAGAACTGTCTCCACAACTGCCAACTCAGACAAACAGTTTTAGGACTCTTGTAATAGGACTAAGTGGAGTACATGTAGTTACTTCCCATCTGCATTTTGAAAAGAGGAAAGTTTTGTTATCTTTTTTTCAAAAAGACGAAAAAGAGGAAGAAAAAGAAAAAGTTTTGAAACATTTACCTTAGAGTCACGTACTGGGCAAAAGTTGCTTGAATTTTACTTGTTGAGAATGCAGAACACTCTAGTTTTGCTTAATCCCATAAATTCTATGGGATGTCAAATCGAGTGATTGTCAAAAGAAGTTCACATCACCTATCTACTCCTAGTTTTCAAAGTGATCCATTGCCATGAACAAAGAACTACAAGATCTTCAATCTGAAGGACAGACAAAGGATTGCTCTCAAGTAAGAAACAGTGAATTATGGGTACAAACATGTCTGAATTCCTAATATAAAGTTAAAAATTTATGATGTTTTTGAATCCACAAAAGATATAGACCCAAACTAGCTTCAAGACTTGTAGATTTACAAAGAGATCATTTGGCCATTGAGATGGATGACAAGCCTTGACATAAGAGATGACTGCTCACTTTGAGGGAAAGCTTCCTTTGATGGCTCTTCCATCAGCTGGGTATTTGGATCAGAGATACAAAAAGTGTATGAGGCTTTTTGTCAGTTCAGTTCAAGTATGGTATCACCCAGATGATTTCTTCCGGTAATTGGTTCCAGAAAAAGGGATCCTTAGTTCTAAATGTTCAAAGACGCTAATAAGAAGATCCCATTGCCTCATTGCCTGGCAAAACACACTTCTGAAAGACATTTTTTCTATGCATAGAAATGGCTTGACAGAGCCCTATGTCCCCATATCTTGCATTCAACAATGGCCATAAATAAATGAGAAAAAGAATACTAAAAAAAAAAAATCAAGGAAATTTTTAATAATACATTTTGGGCAGAGCACCCTTTGGCCATGAGCTGTAACTTCTTGCTAATGCAGATGACATTATTGAAGTATTGCCAGGCTGTGGATTGCTATCCACTAGGTTCTTATCTTTACTAAGTGTTTAGAAAGAAAAAACAAGGACAGGCAGAAATAGAGACCAAACAAAATACTGGTATTGAGATGCTCCTGGGTTGTGGGGCTGTCAGTGTTACAAAACTAACTGCTCTGAAGATCAGTTTTGGAAATGTCTTTTTATCTGTATCAAAGTCTGTATCAAAACACCAGATTGAGATTTCATGTGTCTGAAATCCAGATTCAAAGTCTGTGGTTTGAACCTATTTCTGGCTTTCTGTTGGTTCAGTTTGCAGGAAACTTCGTGAGAAATTAAACTCACAGATACCTTGTGTAATGATAAGTTAATTAAAAATTTTAAAAAAGGAAAAAGGAAAAAGGAAAAAGAAACTAAAATTGCACCACTCTACAGTCTGATTGGACCAAATCAGTTGTTAACCCATGGAGGACCACGGATTTTTCCAACACAGCTGCAACAAAGCAACTTTATCCATACCTATGCTTCTGTTCTTTAATGGCTTTATTGTAGTTAAAATAAGTGGGATTTGTAACGCTAAAAATTTCTTTTAAATGACCTGTTTTATAAGTTCCAGATATTTACTTGATATTGTTAAAATATTTTTGTCATATTCAGCTGTAATATAGCTTGATGTAGTAGGAGAACAGGGGGAGAAGAGCCTTCTGTAGACAGGTTTGAATATATGGTTCCACGGATCAGCTATTTGTTAATTTTATGCAGGCTGTCTCCAGTTTCTGCATCTCACAGTTTGGGCACAACAGGAGGTGACACTGTTAACTGTTACTCTTTTCACTTACTTTTTTTCCCCCTAGCTGAACATAAACATATCATTACACAGTTACACTACACTATATTTAGAGTAGATTTTTAACTATCTATTAGATAAAAAGACTAGAGCTGAGCTAAAATACCTGGAATGAACTGGGAAGGTCTAACAGAATGGCACTACCCACAGAAATTCTGGTGTGAGTAAGGTATTTCAGCACTGTGACGATGCCATCTATTTCATTTGCTACTGAGACTTCTCTGATGTGACTGGACAAACCTCGTCTGTGTGATGTGGTACGTGGCAGCCAGCCGTTTGGGTTGTCCAGGTACATGCGGTACATGTGGTATGGGGACAGTGCTGTGGGCTGCTTACATGGGAAAGGAACTTAACCATCAACAGTAAGTCCCTCAGAGTCTTTTTTTTTTTTTTTTTTTTTTTTTTCCTGAGGACAAGGACTATGTCTAAGTTGTGAAATCTGGGAATGTTTCCTAAGTCTGACTTCACATCCTGGCAGCATCAGAAGGGCACCTGGGTCTGCTTCTTGCATCTCTCTCTCCAATATCTGGCTCCTTGCAGAGAAAACACTGTTCCCAAGCCAGGAGGGAATCATTAGATATTCCAGCAGATCTCCCAGCTTGGGTATTCATGGGATGAGACTCAGGAGCGCGCTGTGGAGCACACTGATTCCACTGCATAACTCAACTTGCATGCCTAAGTTTCTGCCAATGTATATACAACCATTAAAATCTTGATAAGATTAAGTCATTACCACTGTAACCTTGGTGAAAGACCTGCCTGACACCGTGTCCCACAGAATAGGGGAGCTCTGAACACTGAGATTACCTCACAGCATCTTTACCTGCTGGGACCATGGGGAAAGAAAGGCATGAGGAAGATGTGTCTGCCCACCCCCCACTTGACAAGCAAGTTAAACAACTCACCTAAAAAAGGAAATCTTTTTTCACATCTCATCTGAACATGATCTGAAGCACAGATTCAAGTGTCAGTCATCAACATCTGAGCGGCATGCTTATGAACCAGACTGGCCAACTCTTCACATGGATCTCCATCTCCTGCAGGAACTGTTCTGCTTTGGAAAATGATAGGATGCACACAGCTTGAAACCTGAACACTTCCACATACCAATTCAGTGCTGTAACTGCTGGTATAAAGATCTTCCTGCTCTGGTTTTTTTTTGGTTTGGTGGTGGGTTTTTTGGTGTGTTTTTTTCATAAGAAAAAGGTGTACCTGGCTGAGGCATCTAGCTCTGAATGGCTGAAAGTGTTAAAACATATTCCATGTGTTCAGACAGCCCTCTATGCTCTTCCACATTTGGATACAATATTTATAATAAAGAACATACACATACCACTTAAAAATACAACATTTGCCAGGAGTTCCCATATATCTGAGAATACTGTACCTTTCCTCTGTGTTCTGAATAAGAAGTGTTATAGACTCACCATCATTGGGTGATAGCTGCTAAGTGACTGATTATTCCATGACTTCTCCTTGGTTGCAATTCTGTGTTTTTCCCTGGGGAAGGGAAAATAACTTTTTAATATACTTAGCAAATTTGTCTTGTTGGTGGCCTGTTTCTTACAGTGCAGAGGCTTTCTACATAAAACCTGACAGCTATAAATAACTACATAGACCAAAGTAATCTCTAAAGTAATTGCATTAATTCAAATGAGGTCAGTTGAAGTATGAATTGGACTCTGTGATGCTTCAGTAATGTATCTGACTAGTACAAAAGACAAGTCAAACACCCAAGACTGAATATCTTTGAGCAACAGAGACTTAACAGGAGAGCACCTGTACTGATGGTAACTGTTCTGCTTATGTATCTGAGCTGTTATATACTGTGTTTTTTGCATGTTCATCTTAAATACACCCTGGAAAGGAAGTGCTACAAACATTGCCTGTCTTAGACATCTGTGCTCCACTCAGAGTCAACGTATCTGAGCAGCCTTACATTGACTCTCAGGCACCCTGAGAAAAAAAGAAATGCAGGCATTTCCTTCTTATGCATAGATGACAAGGTGCCTGATTTTTAAAATGAGTTTAGGAATTGTTCTGCTTCTGATAATTAACATCAGGTTTCAAGCCATTATTTGCATTTTAATTTTGATGTTGGGTGCTGTTTCACCCATGCACTGCCTTCAGTGAGTCGTGCTGTCTCCCTTCTAGCATAGCAATTTGTGAGATGTAGCTCTGAACTGCATCGAGAAACTGATCTGGCTTTAAAAAAGCCCCCTCAAAATTTCTGTGTTATGGCATTGTTGCTTTTTAAAGCCAGAAGTCTCCCCTGTGATTTGGCTCACAGCATAAACTGCAAATGAGTTGACATGGCTGAAGGAGAGGTGTACTGTCCACAAGGGCAGGTCTGCGTACCCTGAGCCACAGTGGATGATGCAACATATCAGCAAACTATTGCCTTATCTGTGTGTGAGAAGAAAAGGATGGATGGGTGAGTGGAAAGAAAGGAGTTGACTAATTACTGATTCTTTTATCCTATACCAAAAAGGAAACCATTACTCATAAGGATATATGGTCTTCCAGACTATTTTGTTTCTTATTTCCCGCTTTTCTTGAATCAAAGCGATGGAAAAATCTTGAAAGAAAGCAAAAAATATTGTATCAGACTTAGCTGACTTACAGGATGGACATGCAAATGGAAAGGTATTGAACCTTGAGGTCTGACTATAACGAGTTAAGACCCCCCACTGCCGCACTGAGAGGAGGCCCGTTTGGCAGTTAATGTCTTCAGCATAGAGCTAGTTGGTTCCCATTGGTGGTGGGGACTCTAGACAGTGGACTGCAGATACAAACCTAAACCATCAGATTTTCGGTGTTACAGTTGCAGTTCCCATAGGTAACAGGTTTCAGTAGACAAGGTAATATTTCTAGTCTGTGTTTTATTAATTACTGGAGCAAAATTACAAACTTTGAAAATATTACTTGCTGTATTCCTACCTTCAGTGCTGGAATATCACTTCTTTCATGTTCAAGCAATGCCAGGAAAGGAGAATGCTTCGTCTGAAAGCAGACATCCTCAGAGAACCTACATCTGATTTGTAGAAGGCTTGCATGATCAGAAAGTTTGATAAGAAACATTAACAAGTTTCATTTCATGTTGGTGAAGAAACATTGCTGAGGAGAGGATGGGAGGTACATCCTACGGTACATTAGCATAAAACCTGTTATCCTACAGGATCCTATAATAATGTCACACTATGTATAGAGGTAGTAGGATCCATAGATGTAGCAATAATTAAGGTCTGACTTCTGTTTCTGAGCCTGGATTTTTTTAAATGTCTCACATTTTTTGGAAGTAAGAAAGAACCTGGCAGAGGAGGGGAGTGTAAAATTTATCAGCTCTGGTTTCAAGTAAACAAGTCAGTTTAGTCACCCTGAATACTTTATTGTCAACAGGGCCTCCATTGTTTCTCATTGCAAATTTTGGAAGCACCACCTCCAGAAACTTTCAAGAGTTTCTTTTGCCTTTTATGCGCTGAAGCAATTGTACAAACACCACAAGCTCTTCTGCTTTGCTACAGCGATGCTTTGCTTTGTATCTCCACCTCCAATAAAAACTAGTGTTTCTACCTCATGTCCACATATTGAAGGTTGTGTGTATACCCACCAAATGCAACATCAAATAAGAAGCAGAATTCAGTGTTATGAAAGTCATGACAGAATCCACAGTGGAGACCCCATGTTGCAGGACAAGTAGAAATGTTCTGACAATGCATAATTCATCATCCAACCATCTTTCTCTATAACAATCATGCCACTATGGAAGAAGAGCATAACCAAAAAAACCCCAACAAACTAACAAACCCAAACCAACCCCAACATGCTAGCTAAAAAAGTTTTAAATAACATAGATGCCATAGTTGCCATGGTGTGTAAACTGCTGAAACTTCCTGATCAGTGATTGGCTTTTTTATAATGGAGTTTTGAAAGGGAGTTAGGTATGGTATAAAAAAATTTATGTCCAATTTAGTCACTTAGGCAGAGTTAGAAATCTCCTGTTTCAGGCTGCAGTGGGAGATAACTTGCCACTGGATGCACTGATTGGAACTTTGCAAAGTCCTTGCTTCAGCGACTGCTGGAACAGACAAAAGCTACGTGTGAGTGGACTCAGAGGGGAGCACAAAGCAGGCAAAGGCACTCGCTGGCAGCAACAGACTTGGGAATTTAATAGGGGATTGTTCTCTTCTCCCTCTGTTCAAAAGGAAGTTTTGGAATCTCTGTTAATTGTCTTAAAACCCAGCTAATGTTTCAGAGTACAGAAAGAGGAGTGGGACTCAAGTGGTAGAGGACCAGCAGTCCCTGCATGCTTGCTGTCCGACTGGAGGGTTCAGAAACGATGAAATATATACCGATACGAACAGTCAAATCATCCTGTGCTAACAGCCTTGGAACATGACAAGACTGTTTTCATGGATTTCATCAGAAAAGAAGAGTTCTCACTAGGCATTTGGTGCTGAAACAAACACTCAGAAGACTGATTTGAAGCCAAGCACGGTATTTTATTGAGTAAGCAAACATTTCAGTCCAAGACCTGAGCTCCCCTCTGCTGACCCTGAAGAAATCACAAGGTAGCCTCTCCCAAACCCACAAGTTTTGCTGCCTGACTGCTAGTACCTTGCAGCACACAGCAGAAGCAGGCATGAGTTGAAAAGACAAGCTTTAAACGGAAACTGAATTATTCTAGGATGCAGCTGAGCTGGGATTTGGTTACAGGCTGTCCCAGTCTCCAGCCCAGGAAGGGTAGGCATATATGCGCATATATATCCTACATGTGAAAACTTCACTTCTGAACTGCTGTAATGGCTCTTCCATTTTAGCAAAGCATCTAAATTACCCACTTTTTGGAGCTATAACCCTCTGCATCAGGAAATGGCAAAACCAAACTTGTGCAAATGAAAATAACAGGTACCTGAGCACAGGAAGAAGCCAGAGATGGGGGCAAGGAAGAAAGATAGAGCATGATAACTTATGTACATGGGCATTTATGCCATTTTTGTCTGATATTTACTTCAGGTAGGATCAAGTAACTTGCTATGAGTATATAAAGAAATTGTTCTAAAAGCTGAATGTTGCCACCATGAAACAAAAATACCAACAAAAAAAAAAAGAAAAAAAAAGAAGGAGGGGTTACCATCTCAAAGACGCTTTTTTATGGCAATATAGGTGGACTGTGCTTTTTATCGTACTCTTCTGCACAACAGTGAAAGTTCTTAGCAGCAGATCTGTAAATCTGATAATAAAATGTCTGTTCACTACGTATTGAGAAATATATAGTATGTCACAACTTTAAATATACATTTTTGTATATACAGTAAAAATACCTTTTAATACTTTTCCACTCTGGTTTTAGGTTGTTTGGGGTTTTTTAGTTAGTTTGTTCTGGTGTTTTTTTTTTTTTTTTAGTTTGTTTCTTTTCTTTTTCTTTAAATCCTGGTTACATTGATTTCTAAACAGTTTTTACTTTTTCAGAAATGAGGAAAAATCAGAAAAATATACCAAT
Source organism: Falco rusticolus (assembly GCF_015220075.1). NCBI lineage: Eukaryota > Metazoa > Chordata > Aves > Falconiformes > Falconidae > Falco > Falco rusticolus. The sequence continues at coordinate 63,963,551 of NC_051192.1, forward strand.
CTAAAATCTGGAAGACCAGATTAATTTATCATTGTAGAAAATAGCAACCGGCTCAACTGAACAAAAATAACTCAGGCAGTTATCTCTCACCAGCTTGCACACTCTACTGTTATATTCCGTTTACAACTTTATATCCATCTGCCAAACCCACCTGGGTTTCAGATGGGGCATTTGCTAGCTCTGTTAATGATAAAGCTTCACTCTCTATTCCCTGTGCCATCCCCTCAACACTTCCTAAAAAAAAAAGAAAAATTATACAATGCGTATTGTGTCATGGTGTGTTAATCTAAATGCTACGTTCAGCAGAAAGCATAGTAAGAAGAATGTCAGAGAGCATTTCCTTCTTGTTATGACCTCCAAAGAAGTCATATAATTTACAGTCAAAAGCCAAAAATAGATGGGTTCTGAGTAAGGCAGAGTTATACTTGTTTTTATGAGGTACTTTTTACAATAAGATTATCTCTAAGCACTTACGGAAATACTGAAAATGCTACTGTTTTAGTGACTTAGTTGTAGAAATATTTAAGGCCTGCTGAATGAAATTGGAAATAATAAGTAACAGTTTCACAGAGTCCTTTGTGGAGCTTACAGGGAGCTGCAGTTCTGCACAGAGGTGATACAAAGACAGCGACATGTCCCCTCTCAGGATCTCATGATGTGAAGGATTACTTCGTTCTCACCTTTCCACAAGGTCCAGGTGAACCAGGAGTCTTTACCCAAGCAGATGACATTACACTCCAGAAGGTACCCTGATGTGCAGACTGCGCAGTATTTGGGAAAGTGTGGCAAGTAGTGGGCAGGTGAGTAACACACTCTCACTAGCCTGGGGGAAAAAAAATCTATGCAGTCTTCCTACTCTCTGTGGCATGTTTTGTATCCAGTCCTTTTGCAGGAATCTGAACCTAATGAGTTATTGATATGCCTGTGATTAGATCCAGCAGAATGGAGATAACCAGTTGTGTGGCACTACTTTCAGTACCCAGACAAAGTGGCAAGGAACCGAGCCGCTCTTTGGTCGTTACTACAGAAAAATAGACAATAAAGCAATGTTTTGTTTAAGAGAAACGATGTTTAGTGTTAGGAAAAGCCCTTCTTGCACTTTGAACACTACAACACAATGGCTGAACATAGGAAAACTGTGTCTCCTGAAGACTCCAGCACTGACCAAGAGATAATGCATCAGTCTAATCTGAGCACGGTAATTAATAATTAATGGTTTAACTGGCTCATCCCCATTACGTGTTTTCACATGTTAGTGAACATTATGGGTGATCTTATTTCAAGAAATAAGATTGCATCAAGCCTGTTTGATGCACCCTCCACAGAGTTGTCCCCTTCTTAAGGCAAAGGTGGCTTTTGGTCAGGCTTCAGTGCCTGAAGGCTGTCAGCCTAAGTCCAGCAGTTCCCCACAGCTAACAGTCAGACTTCCTTGACAACTTAAGGGCTGAAAGGGGATTATTTTTAGACACAATCAAGTAATTGACTTCTAGCCTGTTTACTTCGTGCTTTGACATTGACCTGAGCAATAAGTAGAGGTAGAAACCATTTCTGTGTTAGATGAAGGGCAAAAGAAAGCAACGGTATTTTTACTGGATCCCCACATCAGTCTTAGTGCGTAAGAGATGGCTCTATCAGCTGAAGATGAGCTGTATCATTAACTGCAAACTTCTCTGTCAGAGCTAATTTTCCAGTCTCCCTGGAGAAGATTGGTTGTGTACGCATCCCTCTCCAGGCACCTGCACAGGATGTGGGCACACTCAAGGACAGGAAGGCTTTCTGTTCCCCAAATATGCAGGTGTGTGCAATGTCAAGCGTCAGCTCTACATTTTCAGGATCGTTTCATAATGCACACACAGTGCAGTTTTGCTGGGTGTCAGCAATCTGAAACTGTTTCCTCACTAACAGAGTTGTGGGAAATACAAAAGTATATGGACAGCCCTGATGGACGGTTACTCTGCAGCTCATTCAAAGGGAATTATTTGTGTTCTTGCTGAGTTCTCCAAACTGCATCCATGAAGTCTTCTGCAAAGAAGGGAGGGTTCAATGAGAAAACTGTGTATTGCACTTAAATGTAGCTGATAAAGGAGTTATTTTTACTTCATTTACAGAAGCATAAGCCAAATAATGAGAAGTAAGGCAACAGTTGATGGCTCACCATTTTCCAGGGCATTGCTTATTTTGTTATTTATTTCACAGGATAATTGTGGACTTCCCTCCATGGGCAAAATGAAATGAACAGCACAGAGACGTAAGATCAGGTAAAAACTTAAATAAAGAGAGGCAAGTGAAACAGTGAAAAATATGAAGCAGAGAAGCTAAGCATATTTAAAGTCATAAGCAATTAGCAATTATAAGATACGATGAAACAGAAGTAAGGACTTTGCCATATAATATATATGTGGTTCTGTGTAATTGCTTCTAAGCTTGATGCTAGCGTTTGGGGTCCACTTCTTTTCTTAATCCTGCAAAAATGAAATTTCATCCTCCCCAATAGCTCATTTAAAATGTTCTACATGTGAGGACCCTTAAGTAAATATATCTGTATATCATAAAAATAATACATTTAAAAGTGAATTAGAATGCCATTTAGACATTCATTTATTACTACATTTAAACTGCTTCTATATTTGTTTACTTATATCTTAATTACGTAAGTCGGGGGTGGTCTAATCCTAGCAACAATGAGGGCCAGATGGAAACTTTCTGCCCTCCAACTGAGCATGTGACATTCCTCCCCTCACAGCTGCAGCCTGACACAGACATTCAGCTGGTGCTGCTGCTGCCAGGGAAAGGAGATATTTTTGAGGAAGGGAGGGAAAGTGTCCACACTCCCTCCCACAGGTGACATTGATAGCTTTGCTCCATGTGTTGAGTGTGTCAGGAGCGGGAGATGGCTTTCAGGTGTTTGCACTGTTTTTGATGCATGAATAGCTTATTCCTCCTCTCTTCCAGGGGATATACCCTGCCCTGGATGGGGATGTTCAGTGGGTCACCATCTAATTGAGGCAGCAAGACCAGAAGTCCTTCCTGAAAATGTTGTATTAGAAGACTGTGAGCTGAGTGTATTGTGTTGACAGTTATATAGCAACTGAGGAAACCCTCTTAAAACAGAGCAAAGCAGACCAGAACAATATAAAATATAGATCTAAATAATACCTTCACTATTTTTCAGGAAATCAATCTTCATCCATGAAGATACAACAGAGCACAACTGTGATATGGTACTGATGTTTTAACGCAGCGTTTTTCAACAGAAACTCCCATGTTCATTCAGGTTTTAATACTATGTCAGGCAGGAGGAATTGCTTCACCTGTGGAAAAAAAGAGGAAATATTCTGAATGTTATGTTCCTCTCCCTGTTCACCAAAACCTCTCTTTCCTAACAGTGGGGAGGAAAGAGTGAACAGAAGTTCTCAGAGATGCTTTAGGCTTTAAGTCCATACTTGAAGAAAAGACTACTTTTGACATACCATTGATATATTTTGGTGTATATTTATGATATAACTTGATGGCTCTAGTTGTAAAGCTTGAACTGAGGATGAGAATAAAACCAGGTGAAACCTTCCAGATACATCCCAATCACTTGAAAATACACTTCGAAAATACCTGCCAGCAGTGTGAAACAATCCATTCTGAAGTCCCGAGAAGGTTCTCCAGCATCATTTCATGTCCCTGACAGGTGACTCATCTTTGGCAGAAATTATTCAGTACTATCTAGACAAAGGTAGAATTTTATCAAAGGAAGGGGAATCATCCCAATTTTACCTTCAGTTTGGCACTGAAATTATAACAATCATAAATCACTCCCAGCTGTCCCTGAAATCTCCCCTTCAGCACATTACTGTAGGGAAGGCAACAAGTTCTGCAGCAATCAATCCCTTTTATATCTCTCCACAGACAAATAGGCATCATACTGGAGCTCAGACTGTGTTGCTGGCTGAAAAAGATAATTGGTAAATCAAATACTAAATGAAATCACTCAAATACTATCCACCACCCCCACTTAAGCAAGGAAGTGATTGCTGAAACACTTTGTTCACCTTTTAACCCATGCATACATATAACCCAGCACCTCCTCCTTAATCTTCCTAACCTCTTTCCACCTCAGATACTCACTCCTGTGGGCACCATGTCTGTCATTACATGATCCATAAATTGTGTCCCTGTACTTTTCTGTCTATAAGGGGTCCTCTATATGGTCTTCTTGTCACCTGCCCTCTGTTCCGAGTGTGCTTACCTCAGGCGTTGGGCATCATTGTTTGCACGGTCGTTATTTCCTTGCTCTGTGAACACTTTTCCTGATCCCTATGCTACGGTACTTTCTGGGCTGAACGGATCTCTGGCTGTCAGCGATCAAAGTTGTCAGTTGCTGTTTATTTCCTCACCTCTTCGATTTGGCTCCTGGGAGGATGTTTCAACAGACGTTTTAGAGAGACAGAAAAAACCAATATCCTATTAAACTAATGACCCTTGGCTATGCTATCTACAAATGAATGCAGGCACAGACAATCACCCAGTTTGCTACTGAGGGTCTGTGCACAACACTGTTATGTGTATTTTCTAGCTATAAAACATGTGTGTATAACTTCAAGAAAAAATGTATTATTTTCATTTAACAGTAATTATTCCGATGTAACTATGGCACTCCACTAATTGCTTTCTGGTTATTAAGAATATTAATAAAGTTCATGTTCAGATTTTCTGGTAGAGAGCACTGCTGGCTTCTCTGTTTATTCTTTTCAGAGAGCTTCTGTAAAGAATGTCTGAAGTCTTGTTATTACAGTTGCTTTTTTAAAAAATCAAAAGTCTGGAATAAATGTGTTGTGACTAGCTAGTAGCAAACAAGATTTTCTATTCAGAGCAGCAATGGCTTCTTTCTTTAGGGAAGCATAGCTGTAATGTGTCATAGATTCAACTGCATCTTCTTGTCCTACCATCACTGTACTAATCACAAATATTCCTGGTGTTAGTACAAGCACATGGTTTCTCCACTACTAGCCTGCTATTGAATAGGTTGGATTTAATACATTTTCATTAAACACACTTTCTGAAAGGAAGTCTTTAAAGATTTATTTTAGTTTATTGTTTGAGGGATGGTGGAAACCATGACTGAGAAAAAGAAAAGGTGGAGAGAGCTTGTTGGAGTCGGGAACAGGAAGATGAAGAACTTTGTTTCCTTTACACTGAACAGAACAGATGAGTAGGGATACACAAAGTGTTGCTCAGGATGAGGTTTTAGTGTGAACAAAAGGAGAGGAGTGTGAAACAGAGAGGTAGAAATTTGCAGAGAAACGGTTGTTGAATGTGTATTTGAATTAGCTGGTGAGTTGGTGAGGTGAGGTGAGGTGAGGTGAGGTGAGGTGAGGTGAGGTGAGGTGAGGTGAGGTGAGGTGAGGTGAGGTGAGGTGAGGTGAGGTGAGGTGAGGTGAGGTGAGGTGAGGTGAAGGAAGAAAGAAGGGTATCCATAATGGTTTGCTGGACTCTATAGGAGCATGAAGGTGACTGTGCTGGGACTGTCTTAGAGGGAAAAAAGTAACATAGGAAGAATAAAATGTTTAAGAGGAGTAATATAAGACTTAAAGTTGTGGAAGCCAAACACAATGGCAAGATTTCAAGAGAGACAATTATCAGGTAAGGGGAAGGTAAGGGTTGATGTTGGATCAGGGTTGGGTCAAGGACAAAATACTCAGTGGTGTTTTGGCTAAAAAGTCAAAAGTACTAGAATCTTTTTTAATTAAGAATTAAGAGCAGATCCCATGGAGTGCAAGAAGCAATGGGAGGGAAAGAGGAGAAAGGGAGCTGAAGGTGTAAGAAAACATAGTGAGAATGAATCTTTGCAATTAACGTTAAGAATACATTCTGCAATTTTAAAAATTAAATAAGACAGTGAGAATAACAGTTGGAGAAGCAGGGGAGTTCACCTGACAGATTTTTAGATTAATTTCATATGCTTTAAAATTTATTAAGGAAGGAGAAACTGAAGAAATACTTGTGAAGGGAAAGAAGTACAAGGGAGAGGAAGAAGGACTATAATAAGGTAGTGAAGGGTGAAAGTAGCCATGTTGAAGTTCAGAAAATAGGATTGGGCAGGGCCATAGAAATGGAAATATGAGGAGGCAAGGTAGCAAAAGTTGAAGAGAGCAGACAACAAAGGTCTCTGTGACCAAAAAATGCAGGAACTGTGATTGAAGAGACACGGGAAAAGAAGGAGGAGCTCATATCATACAGTGTTTGTTATTTTTCTTCTGAAAGGAATCATCCAGCTATCACGGGGAAAGGCAAGGAAGCTTTCTTGTGAGAACTCATTCCTCATAGCTCTATGTATGTAATATATACAGCACAGAAACTAAGGAGAAAGCTGTGGACAGTACATCTCTTAAGAACATGGAGAAAACAGAGGGTTTATAAAATCCATCAAGAGCTTGTATAGGTGATCTAACTAAAATTACCATTGTTTGGATAAATGTACTATTAACATTTGCAGTAAAGTATAAAACACAGGTCATTATTCACTGTTTGCAAGGCACTGTTCATATGGAAAAGCAAATGAGAGATCATGAGAATGGTTTTAGCATTATTGTTGATTCATGCCAAATTAGGTTTCTAATCTATGCATAGAGCTATTATTATTAAAACAAATCATTTATCCTCTTGAGTATGCTACTGCGTTGTTGAACTTCAAATTATGTCCTTTACCTACCACTGTTGTGCACCCTCCTTTAACAGGGTTTCTTTTGGCACCATTCCTTGTTTGTTGAGCAATAGATTTATATGCTTGCAGGGAATGGAAGAAAGATGTGCTGCTGTACAGGGCTAGCATCCACCCTGTGGTACTCTGAACACACTGGAAACACCAGCTAATGATAACAGGCTGTGATTAAATCTTTCAGGGCTGTAAGGGTGAATTGGCATCATTTGGGAGAAAGAAACCTCTCCCTCTAAATCACAGCAGAAAACTTCAAGGGAGGAACACGGTAAAAGATTCTGTACCTCAGCGTGTTTGTATGCATTCAGCATGTATACGAGGCAATGTTTAAAATGTTAGTAGCATTTGGCCCAACCATTAACCAACTGAAGGTGCTTCTGAGACATTTCTATAGCTGGTTACCATTTTATATCTTTTAACAGAGGAATATTTTATATGATAGCCCTGTGTTCCTCACACAAAGGGCACCAATTATGCAACAGAGATGAATAAAGCAGGGCAGATAAGGAACGTATCAAATTCATATCCTGTGCTACCCCAGAAATCTGATAGGAGACTGAATTTATTTCCATGATTACAGATTACGGTTACAAAAAGCTTTTCACTCATTTTTGGACAGAGTTAGAGCACTGGCACACGAGAAAAGTTACAGCAAGGTAAGCTGCAGCATGATTTTAAAGCCCATCAGCTTATGGTTGCTTCAGTGGATGCTTCAGTGCAAAATAGTAAGGCAGAGCAAAGGTAAAACAGATTTCCCATGTTCTACTGATGTAAGAGTAAACTCCCTTGTTCTCAAATAATTCCCACAGGCTAGATGGTTTGCTATGAGCTGCTACTCAGTAACCCAGTTGTTTTCCCATACCATCAGACTCCTCTGCTTCTGAGGGTTAACATTACAGCTGCATTTTCTCTTTACATTGAAAATAAAAAAGAATCCAAAAGGAAAAAAAAAATAACAGCCTTTATAGTCATGAATACTCATCTAAACAGTACAACTACTCTCTGCAGAAGGTGGGCTCATTATGCTCTCAGACTACATGGCCTTGGTGTTACCATAGACACTTCTAATTAACAAAACATTTCTTCTGAAGTGGCCCATTGGGCTGTGGAAGTGGATTAATCCACAGAGCCTTTCTAAGCTCGTTCTGGGCTATGTTTGCATGTTTGGTCTGGGTCTTGATGACACCAAGATCCTATGAGGCGCATGCTTCTTCTGAAACTCACCACCCTAATTCTTCTCCTATAAGATACACTGCATGACCCTGCTCCATGAACTCCCTGGAACTTGAAAAGTTTTCTGCAAACCTTTTGTAAATCCAGTTTATATAGGAACTCTTACAATGTAGACTTAATAGCTCCAGATCCTGGGAAAGAATGTTTTGGGATACAAACCAGCACAGAGAACAGTGATTCAAAGGAATATAAGGCTTTCCAAACTGGATCAGACTGTGGCAGCATTCACTGTGTGCCAGCTCTCCATGGTCCTCCATCCAGAGGGCAGTGCAACAGGTCTCTCAGTGGTCAGCAAGAAGTCGTCCACTCACTTATGAAATTCTCTTGTCTTCTTTCCTAATAGCTGCAAGTTGGCTAAAAAACCTGAACATGAGGTTTACGTTCCTTCCCATCATCTATTTTTAGCATTCACTATTATAACTGCATATTTTCAGTATTCATATAAATGTCCAGTTCCCCACTGACTTTTGCTAAACTCCTGGCTTTAGTGGTATTTATTGTCAGTGATTTATGAAGTTTAGGTGCACATTGTCTGTTTCCCCCCCTTTTATATACATTTTCAATTGGTTTACTTCAAATTTAATCGTGTGCTGATCTGCCACTGTATTATTTTAGAGTGGTTTATACTTTCTGAAATTCTTCACTGTCCCTCTGGATTTAAATAAAACCTAAATAAATTCATGTTATCTGTGAATTTTACTGTCATGTTACTTGACCCCATTTCTGGGTAATTAATAAATACATTAAATCACTCCTGCATTACTGACGCAGCCTTAAAACCTTCTGTTGTTAATGTTTTATTATCATGCCTTTCCTGCTTTCTGACTTAGCTAGTTTTGGAAGCATAACAATACTTTTCATCCTTTTTCTTGTTGTCCATAACATAATTGAATCCAATAAATTTTTACAAGAGGTGAACCTATTTCCTTGACATTCATCACAACAGGGTAAATTAACGCATAGTTTATCCTTGTTTCGGACTTTTGCATATAAAATGACTGATGTATGTCTCACAAAACATCAGCTCTTGTGTTGTGCACTCACCTGTTTGAGTAGCTGTTGGAAATTTCCATAGAACTGTTAGGAATTGTTTTCCCAGTCCCTGAGGGAAAAGGTGTTTTTCCTTTAATTATTTTGAAAAGTGTCCCTGTATTTCCTGTTTAGGAAAGAGCTCTATCAGCAAACTCCTTTTAAACAAGCAAATTGTAAATATCTATCTTCCAAAGTGTTTTTTGCTTGTTTGTTTGTTTTGGTTTTTGTTTGGTTGGGGGTTTTGGTTGTTGGCTTTTTTTTTTTTTTAATTCCTCTGAGTTTCCCTCTGGTACTTCTCTAAGCAAGTGTTCTGTGAATTCCAGTCTCCAATGTACAGTTACAGGGCCCACCTGTGCACCGATTAGCACAGTGGAGGGTTGGTATTCGGATTTTATGTGCTACACATATGAAATCATAAAAGCATTATTAATAATGGCTTAATAAGATATTAAATGTTGTGTGAAGCTAGAAAAAGAATCGGACCTGAGCTTTATTATTATTCTTAAAAAAAAAGTTTGATGTTTCATATTCCTTTCAAGAAGTATGTCCTCCCCAATATATTCCCTACATTTTTAAAATCATTGTCTTTTCAGACAATTCTCAAATAACCCTGGGAAGTAAAATATGGTTTTGGTCTTTAGCTATTCCACTTGTTTAGAATGTTACTAAATTAGAAAAGCTTGTAAAGGACCACATGAAAACCAGAAAAGGATTGTAAAAGTATCTGCTATCTAAAAAGGCATTTTTTCTCTTTAGTCTAAAATGCTCACACAAAACCTGTATTAATTTTAAATTACTAACTTGAGAGAGAAATGTAATAAAATGTTTTGCTAATGCTTTGTTATCCTTATGGCTTCAACTCCAGCTCAAAAATGCAATTAATTCTGTAACTTACACTCTGTGGCGGATGTCATTCAAGCTGCGACAGCTTATTGGGTAGTTAAAAGGATAAAATCAAGTAGTCATTCTACTAATCCCTTTACAAGGAAACAGCTTTATGCATAAAAAGTGGAACTTATGTGGTCATTAGCAGATGCTACATCAAGCAACCAAAAATACACACATTTAAATTCTTAAGCACAATCTATGAACACTACACAGATGGTTTCCAAGAAACTGTACCTAAATTGATTACGATAAAAATGATCTGCTGCAATTGTTTCTGTCAAAAGGGAGAACAGAATTTGTCCCAATGTGTCGCTCTGCCCACTCATGCAGAGAACCCAGCTGCTGAGACAGATGTTGCTCTAAGCACTTTATTTTAGGGTCATTAAAATGGTTACAGGGGTTAGTCATTCATTGTTTTATAAATTGTGCTTACTAGCTGAGCTTCATAGATGCTGGAAAACTTCTTTGTGGTTGATCAAAAAAAGTTGCATGTCGTATTACATTTACCTTATGCTGGCAGTAAAAATGGGTGAAACACTCGCATAGGACAGGATGAGAAGAAACAATTACTTTTTGTTTTATTTAGAAGAGCTTATTTACTTAGAGCTGATATGCCTATTCTGAAATCATCTGAAACGCAAAACCTACCTCAAAGGCCTTCTATCTCTCATTTTAGTTCCTGTAATCATTAAATAACTTGATTTTTCAATACAGCTCATTCCTGTACAATCTTCTTTCGATGGTGTTATGAGAAAGAAGTGTCAGACAAGCAAAGGTTTAAGATCAGTTGATTAGATGAGTGCAGAGTGGGTCCGTCTACCTCCCCGCTGTCTTTGCAAATGCTGCTCTTTGGCAGTTTGAGCACACTCAGGCTTTACTTAGAAATATTTGGCTAAATCTCTTCTCTCTTGGCAGGTTCTATGGTTTTCCATGGCTCATCTAATTCAGGATTGACTTAGCCGTGTGCATGTGATGTATTGGTGCAGCAGCTAATGTGTCAATGAGAAACAGAACAGTAAAAAGATGAAGCTCAGTGAAAAACAGCAAGGTTGGCAGATCCAACTCCTTTTCAGATCATACTGTAGCCTTTTATAGCCTCCACTACAAAATGTAGCCAACTTCCGCTCTTTTATTTCATCTTTGTTCCTATGTACTTGTTATTATGTCGATGGTTCTATTTATCTTCCCTAATTGGTGGCTGAACTCCGGCAGCCAAATTCCTAATTCTAGGTGGTGGTAAGAGACATGGTCTAAATGGTGTTTTTCCACCTTTCCTTTGCACATTTAGGCTAAAGTCAGTCATCTCTAAAAAACTAGTGAAAATTTTTAGTGCCATTTGACCTGCCTCCTTAAAACATGGCTGCTTTGGCAGTGGGATGATTTCCTGCACTTTTTCAAAGAGATTAATTTCTCTCCCCTGGCTTAATAAGCCTTATTTAGATAACTGTGAACTGTTCATGTGTAGATCCTCATAACTAAATAACATAGCATGTCACTTGCATTGAAAATGCCCTAAAATTACAACTTTTAAATGAATAACACGATGGCCTCAAAAAATCCAAAACCTGGAAGAATGAAGTTACCCTCGGCCCCCAAATCTGGCCATTTCTGAGGTCCAATATCTCAAAAAAGCCATTAGGTTAGCAGCCAGCCAGAAGACATTCTCAGAAAACAATCTCTAAAAATGTAGCAAGGCATTCACTACTCTTCGAAGCAGGCACGTTTCACCTGCTTGAACATTCAGTTCAAACCACCTTACCAATAGAAAAAGAAATTCTGCCAAGATAGCCATGTTTTTACCTGGCTGTATATTAAAATCTATACATTCTTTTGGTTTCACATAAGTTTGAGTTGAATTTTATCCGATCTGTATTTTGATCTTGCAACAAAATCCTTAAACAGGCAATCTTTTATCCCAGGATTTGTCGATCTTGTAAAACAGTTTCACCCATAAATTTCTTCTGTATCTGAAGCAGAGAGGGGGGCTTTCATATTTAATGTCAGTTTATCACAGTTTCATGACAGGAAATTTATTCTTTCCTAGGTAAGATGTTTTGTTTTGTTGTAACTAATAGCTGATATCCCTGCAAAATAAACTTAGTAAGATGAGGGCTGTGTTAGAGGCTTGAGGACTCACAGAGTGCACAGAAAATCACTTTTTCCCTCTGAGTCTTCCAGTATCATAAGGTCTTCAGGATAACAACTGTCACCCACTCTGCTTACAAGCAACATTACGTGAAGATTCTTCCCATTTCAGGAAGTGCTTCTGAGAGGTATTGTAACATTAAATACTAAAGGTCCCTGTTGTCATCTGACATGTTGTGTTTGGAGGTGAGGTTTAGTGAACTAATGCAAGTCCAGAATAATGGCAGAGCTGCGCTGGCAGAGCAAATGTCCTTTTTAGCGTTGGCGGTTCATGCATTGCTCACAGGAGAACATAAAGTGAAACATCCTGATGAAAAGCAAGCACTGAGTTCTTAAAAGAGTTTTTGATATTCTGCACACCAGGCATGACAACATAAGGCTGCTCACAGCCTGGGTGTCACTCCAAATTCCATTATACTTACATTAGATGCTGTTTGTTCCTCCTGCAAATGCACTGACAGATTTTTGCAGCCCTGTACATGTTTTTTTTTAGCGTGTGAAAGGTTTGTAGTTATTTTAGCCATGGAGTTGCTAAAAGATTATTAAAGAAAATCAAAGTTCATTCTTCTCTACCCTAACTAAGCCAAACAACACATTCCTCTCTTAGAAACAAATAAATGGGAATTGGCTAGTAAGCCACTTGGACTGAGATGGCTGGGGCTGCAAAATAGGTGCGAAGACTTGATGCACGTTATAAAAATGAAAGTGTTTCTCCTTGAAAAGCCATCATGATACCTAGCTCTAATTCATTTTTTTTCCTTGCATTCTCTTTTTGTTATGTAGCCTCAGAGTCACAGCTGAGATGGCAAAGAATACCAGTATTTGTGTTACTGTAGAGCAGTACTTACCCTGAAAAGCATAGATTTTATATAGATTGGGAAGAAACACAACACGTGCAATTGTGAGAAAAAAAGAGACAAAACCTGATAATAGAAACTCAGTCTGCTGGCACTCTACAGCTTTTCTCAAGGTGACATTGTCTAGTGTTAAGATGAACAGTTCCTGCTCGTTTAGAGCATGACTAAATATAACATAAGCACATCTATACTTGGTCACACAGAGTCCTTCTAGCCCAGCCTACAGTCTTCAAAAGTGGGTGCTTAGGATAAAGTACAAGAACAAGAGAGCAGTTTTTCCCTTTCTCTGAACACTCACTCAGCCTTCAACAATTTGTGGCTTGAGGACTTCCTCTGGTCCATGTATCCCACCCTCCACGGCATCCACAAGTTAGAAATGCTCTTTCCAAGGTACCAAGGGAGAAATCTTGGGCTAATTAACACCCCTGACATAACTGCCTTAGGTTGAACAGAACAGGGCTTTACCTAGGTTCATGCACTTTTCTCTGCCATTCTCCTTGCCCCCTGACAGAAACCACTTATAGTGGAATATGCCAACGCACAGAGGGGAGGTTTGAGGTTTGGAATTGTACTTCAGGCACTGACCCCTAGATCTGTCCCCTGAGATTTGTCCTTTCACCCCCAGTGCATGTGCCCCTGCCTCTTGCACTGTCCCCTTACACCTCTTCCAGCACCCTGTGGCCATATGGCTGACCCAAGGTATCCTCCTCTGCTGCTCACTAATGATCTGGACTTCTTTGTTTTCTCCCCCAGTTTTTCTCCTCAGAGACCACTGCCTATAGTGCTGTGGTCCTTAAGAAAACCTCATTGTGTGAAGCTACGTACCACCTTGACAATACTACTTAGTCCTTCCTTCACCTGGTTCAGGTCCTGGTCCAGTTTTCATCATTCCAAATGACTGATGTCAAGCAGCTGTGCTTTTGGCTAAGTGTGTGGGTACAGCCACTTTATTAGTCTTTGAGCTCTTAGGAGAGTGTGAAACGGCCTGGATGTGCTAGTGCATCCAGTCAGCTTTCTAAAGAGAGTGGCATTTCAGACAGAGACCTTTCTCAGGAGCATGGGTGGGGAAAAGCAAAGTCAAAATTGGGTGATCAACAGGAGATGTTATACCACTGTGATTTTCCACAAAACAGAAGGCACACCACACCTTTGAATATCACCGTTCTAAGTAATCCTAAATTTACCATCTAGAAAGAAAGACTGTAGTCTTTAAGACATGATTATTAATATTAGAAAATCTTAGCCAAAGATAAGAAAGCTAGAAGACATTTAGTTGATCTTCAGGAGATCCCATACATATATACATATCTTCAGTTTGGAACAAAACCAGCATGGAGCTACATAAAGTGTCAGCCTGTCACTAAGCTATGGACTATTGTATTTTTATGTAAGAGTATTAATTTAAGTCATGTGGTAGCTGAAAAGTGAGAAGTAAACATCCTCTGCTCCAACTGAAACTGTGGTCTTTCACACTCACAAATGCTTAACCATTGTGCATTCTCTCACCTTAAACCACCACCCCCCACCCCCCCAAACAAACAGCTCAAATATCTGTTTAAACTGAGCTCACAGGGTAATAGAAAACAGAGAGCATTAATAAGTTTGGGCTACTCATTCACTGTTGGCTGAAGGATCTGAAAGCACCTGTGACTGCGTAGGTGTGTTTTTCTACTCTTGTTGATTATCTTCTAAAGGTTTTTGATGGAAACCACATCCTCTCACCCAGAATTGGGAGGTGTTTATTAAAGACGCTGAAAGCACAGAAAAAGCAGCCCTTACCCCCACCCCCACCCCAAATATCTGGTGCAGATACGATTGTCTATAATTTTCTAACTGAACTGTAAATGTGACCTTTGCAACCCAACACTACTTTCCCAACTGAAAAGGTGTTTCAGCTGCATGGCAGTGTGCTATGTGATTTTTGCAGAGACTTGCACTTTCATCATTGGGTAAAGTGAATGCAAAGTGTGATTGTCTTGATTTAGTAATAGATGCCCTTTTTCTGTCAGTGCAAATGACTCTCCACAGAGCTAAGCATGTGACAACCAGATCCTATTACTTTTAAATAACAGCTTTAATAATCTGGCATTAGAGGAGTGATCACCTTCAACATCAGGTGGAAAGGCCAAGGAAATTAATGGTTAAAATACCCATTCACTTTGTCATCTTTTCTGTTATCTCTCTTAGAGGGTTGTTATGTAAGTGTCATTAATGTTGAAGATTGTGAAATTTCAGGTGAGAGAAAGAGCAAAAAAGCAAACCAGATAATGCATCTTCTTTTTCCATTTGAAGCAAACTGGACTTGTTAACTCAGGAATTCCTTTTCTCTCAGTGTTATAGGTGGAACGGGTCTTAAAGCTGCATAAATGCAGCACAGGGCGAAGACATTTGTTTTCTTCATTTTGCTATAAATAACCCTGATATAGTTAAATGTCTAGGAAAAGAACAGCATTGTCAATTCATTGTAAACCACCAGGACTTGTATCATGAGCAGAGCACACCTCGGTTTAGCTGGTGAATCTACAGGAATTCTTCTTTGTTCTATGAAACATGTAAAGTTATTATAAAAGGAGCACTGGAATCATGTATTTGCAAGGCCTAATCATTCTCTCACAGATATTTATAGAAAGTCCATCACCTTTTTTTCAGATTAGTCTTCCATACGTGGTAAATATATATATATATAGTGATTTTTCACTACGGAAGTTGCTTCCAGCTGCCTCCAGCTGCCTTCTGACTCTGTGCAAGACTGAGCTGTGCCATAAGATGACAGGCAAGACATTATGTAAGCCACAACCTGTCCACGTGCTTTCCAGTTAGGCTGGCTGGGGATGAGCCTCTCAGGCCCCTGATAAGATACGTACACTCAGTCTACAATCCTGATGTTGCCACTGGAATAATCACATGCTAGTAAATTTGTTAATGAATATGTTTAGAGAGCAAACACAGCCCCCCCAGTTCTTTAGTCTGAATTCACTGTCATTATTGCTGACTGTGCTCACATCTAAATCTTGAAGACAAGGGCCAACTTCACAAAAGACTTAGGACTTCGAGTCTGAGCCAAGCGCCAAGCAGCCTCTGTATGGCTGAATGTCTCTGTAACTTGATTTTGGTAGAATAGATCCAGTTGTACACTTTCTACTCAGAGGGAATTACCACAGGACAAGCTGGGATTAACTATTCCTCTCCACCTTCCCACCTGGCTGCTCTTCATTTATAGTAAATGCAAATAAATCTGTGACACTTTGAAAGTGAAATTATATACCTTGACTTTCCTGGGATGTAGTCATGCAGAGAGATAGCACAGAGTAGTAAGTGTACTGTCAAATCTTACCTTAATTTATTTTGCAGGGTTGGTTTGTTGTTCTCTCTTTATTTATTTCTTTCCCCTTCCCCTCTGGAAATAATCTTTCAAAGACTTACAGGCTATTTTGGGCTCTAAGATTTGAATTCATCACATCTGAACTTACGATCCTAACTGAAGCAACTATGGGAGGAGGCTGCTGGGCTTGTGGCTCACTGACAGTTGGTGAAGAGGCACTTTCCAGAGGACGACTGACTTTAGGTACCTGAAGTATGAGCTGAGGTGCCCATCCAGTGTTTCTGGAGTAAAGATTTTAATCGCCGGCTACCCCAGAAGAACGCTTTCACCTTCTCTCTTTCTCTTTTTCTCTGTCTGCCTCAGCATTTATAACAAGATACCAGAGAAAGTGATTGTTTTACCACCTCTTTTATATATGATGTGCCTAATTCTCTGAAGATGGTGGAATATTCCAACAACAGTTTTTAAACTTTTTACAACAGTTGTTCCTAATAAGTTAAAGATTAATCAAGTAAAGCTTCAGCCATGTTTGCTGGAAGACAAGCAGCCTAGTGTCGGTCCAGCAGGGGGAATATCTGGTAATAATAATTAGAAAGAAAACTTTCAGATGCTGCAAGGATAATAAAGTTACTTTGACCAAGTCCAAAAATGAGGTGGTAAAAAGAAGCCTAGCCAACAGGAAGCCAGCATGTTATGGGAGATAATGAAGGAGGGAACAAAGGAATACGTACTAATATATACAAGCAAAACGATCCAGGTGGGACAAAGAACCAGAGCAGCAGATTGGCTTTGTTCCTATAGGGCTACAACTCTGTTTCTCTCAGCTGCTTTGCTGTCACTCTTACCGGGGTTAAACTGGTCTGTAGTTTTACCTGATGACAGAACCTGCCTGCCAGCTGCCATTAACTCCCAGCTCACTCAGGGTGAGTGTGCACTGTTGCACCTTATTGGAGGAAACTAAAAAGAAGGACCAAGGGTGGGTTTTTTTGAGCTTTTATCTATTTCTGAATAGAATCCAGTGTATGCCACAAGCATTTCACAAAACCTCCTGTTCCCAGAAAGCGCTTTGAAAGTCAAGGAAACCAGAATGATTCAGTGCTAGAGAGAACGGTGTATCCCCTCGTCATTGGAACTCCGTAGCTCTGAATCTTTCCTGTGTAATGTTTCTCCAGCTGTAGTGGGCACAAGGTTACAGATCAGGTTATTATTACTTTCAGGATCTAGTTAGCAAGGTCTAATGAAAGCCAGTTCATAATATTTGCTTAATAATGTTATCAGGATGAAGTTTATTACAAAGAGGAGAGTGAGCAGGCTGATAAAGCAGCTTTTGAATTAAGACTTATAGGTAGCTTGACAGAAGAGATATGGTAATGCCTCCTAAATCTTGCACTGAACTTTTCATCCAGAGATCTTAAAGCACTTGGAAAAGACACACCAAGGTCACATGTGGAGATTTTGGAATTGGCAAAGACTGAGAAGCAACTAGGCTGTGTCACTGATGTGATGAGACTGCAGTGTTGAGACCATAGATTGGCTTTGCGATGCTGATGTATATGATAGCAATGGGAGTTAATACGAAGGAACAGTGCACTGCACTGCACCCTGAATACATCTTCGCTATGCACTTACAGAAGCCAAGGCACAGACAAATGCTTTTCCTTCAGCAATAATAAATCTACCTCTCCCAACCCTTGGTCCTGTGACCAATAGCAGGACTAGCAGTATGCTCTTTTTCAGGCATCTTCAAGGCTGTTATGTGGTGGTTATAGAGACTTTCTAATAAAACACAGTTGATACTCACTCAACTTAGATACTAAAAGAAATTTTCAGCTAGTGTAAGTGGGTGTAGTTGTTTGAATCTTCAGTTCTAAAAAGCAGGTCCAACATGGAGATACCATAGAACTAGTCAATTTATGTATGTACTCTACCTGGTCTATGCTATTTGATAACATCATCCAAAGGAAAACAAGTTGTTGTAACCCAATAAATTGTATTCAGAATAATTTGATTAAAATGGATCATCTTTTATAGGATATGGTTTGAACATTGTGTAGAAATATTTGCAAAACAACTAAGTATATTTTGGACTTGGTAATCTGTGTACCCAGTTTCCCTGTAGTGTGGAAATGATGGCTTTGTAACATGCTCCAGTACTGTGGCATGCTAAGTTTGCTATATGAATTTTAAACACTCAGTCCTGTGAGATGCAATTTCATTTTAAAAGTACCAGCAGACATTACAAGATGAGCTCAACCAATTTTGTCCTGCCAAAGATTCCAGGCAAGTTGCTCCATTTTATAAGAATTTGCTTCATTTTATAGGAACTGTGCTGAAATTTGTCTATTTTTGTCTTTTTAATTAGCACCCAGTATCTTTCCACCCTGGTAGTATTCTGTTACCTTCTGACTGTTTTTACATTTAGGGTCAATCCTGTCCTCATGGAAATCAGTTTTAAATCACCCTTATGGGAATGCGATTGAGATTCATTGCAAGTTATAAAATGTCAGCCATGATATGGTTTTCTCTATTATATTATAGGAGCCAGTCCTGCAACACTTCAGAAGGATGGAAAGTTTACTAGCAGAGCCCAACCTGGAAGGTCTTCAGTATTCTTTTCTAGGATGATATTGAAGGCATGAAAGGCAGATTACGTGAAATGATAATTAGTCTATTGGCTTTTGTGCAGGAAATTCTAAAAGGGTAAATACTGATGATTTGGTTTTGCTGTTTTAAATCATAGTAGCACTTGGAGATTATTCCACTGCCATTGAAGTCAATGGTGAGACTTGGACAGAGTCTGCCTGCTTGCTTCACATCAGCTATCAAACAGCTGTTGGATGATAATAGCTGTCAGATAACAACAACCTGAGTTGAATTTGAACCAGCAAAATTTGACGCAGTTGGGTTTCTAATACCACAAGTTGCCTTTTGCCTTGTCATATTGTGGATTTTAGTGTATAACTTCAGGAAAGTTCTTTCTGCCTCTGTTTTCCTAGGTAACAAATTTACACGCATATTACTGCCACCCTAATAATGAATAGTAATTGATTCCCTGCAGTTGAGAATAGATATGCCTGTTGGCTGAACCAGCTTTATTTTATAGTAAAGCTATATAAACAATTACAGAACGAGAAATTTGTCACCCAACGTGACATACTTGGTTTCAGTTGTTCTCTCTGTTTCTTCTACCAGGATGTTAACAGGAAGACTATTAGAACAGCTGGTTTCTTCTGAAAGTGAGCTTCTCTACTGAGGCATTATTTATCTGTAACTGGATAATATATTTTCTGTACAACCATAAGCAAGAGAAATCAGGATCACTTATCAAATTGTCTATAGAAATAAGTAACTTGTGATATTAGGACTGTAAAATATGCTCCTAATATTGAATAGGTAAGCGGCTTAATCCATCAAAAGATATTGAAAATCAGGTGAATCAAAATGGGAAGTGGAGCAGGTCTTGTGTCAGCTTCATAAAATATTTCATGTTTAACTTTTGGTAATGTTTACCATAGTGACTGTCCCCTACAATGTACATAATAAGGAGCTTTTGAGAAAACAGTGGCTAGTATTTGTTGCTTTGATCACAGCAAACTGGCTGTAGTGAGTTCAGTGTCCTCAGGAACCTGTGAGTCAAATTCTTTATATTGTACATTTTCAGGGCAATTTAGCCATCAGATAAAAAAAATCTAAAACAAAATGGAGATTTCCAGTAACAATTTGAATTATAATATAATCACAATCAAGCTGTCTTCTCAGCAAGGTTCTCAATGGGAAAAGCATTTATAAAAGGGGTGCCATAGGCAAAATTCTCATTAATGAGGTTAATTCAGTTCATGTGCTGAAATTTAAATTATGTGGAATATTCAGATTAGTTCAAACAAACATTAATTCAGAAAGAAAAATGCAGTAGAAAAACAAGTAAGTCAATATTGGTTTCATTTGGTGGAAGTATCACAAATATTAGAAAATCAAAGTGGCAATCCTTGCCTTTCAGGTTGTGTTTTTTTAAAGTAATATGTTGAAGAACTGCATCATCTCCTTAAAAGTCTACTGTACTTTTAAAATTAAAACATGCAATTTGACACGTAATTTTTGTTGTCTTTTTTCTTAATTTGCATATATTCAGTAATCTCAGCTACAATTATAGCCATATTGTAGTCAAATTGAAAGAAATCAGACATGTTAGAAATTACAAATGTTGCCCACCCCGTTTCTCTTTTTTTCCTAATGGGATTCAGCTGAAGCTTTTGGTGTAAAGGGAAATGGTGTGTGAGGCAGACAGCAGATATGAACTAGCAGAACTTGCTCTGCTTCTACCTTCTGCAAGAGGACACTGGACCTGATTTTAGGCTGAGAATTTAGGCTCTGCCATTTGGCATTTTGCAATTTGTGCTGTGGGGCACTGGGGAATTAAATGTACCTCCCCTCTAAGCTAGATGGATTTTAGAGGATGACTGACATCTGGTGTTGAGGGAATGGGCACTTGGTTTTCCATGGTGATAGTAAGCTGTTCCAGCTGGAAAGGGTATTGAGTTGGATGACAAGGAGCAGCAGAGATGAATTCCAACGCAAGCTGATCATTTTACAGCCGGGTGAGCAGTGTGTACTGTGCTGGACAGTTTGGGCTTTTTTCTAAGACCACTAGAAAGGATTTCAATGCTGTGAATGACAAACACCTTGAAATATCTACAGGGTATGGACTTGACAGATTAAGTGATTAATAGTTATCGCTCCCATATATCACAGCCTAAGGCTTTAGAGTAAGTCTGAACTTTCCAGAGGATAACGTTGTGAAACATGTTTGCTAATTAACTATCCTTGTCATTAATCTGCATTAAGAAACTCAGCAGCTATTGTTTTCCTTCGCCACCAGGTAGCATACATCACAGCATCAGTGTGAAATATCAGATGTCAGTCACCAGTTGTTAGGTATAGGTTATAATCATATTGAAGCTCAGGTCAAACAGCAGGTTTGTTTTGGAGGGCTATAGGCATAGGACAGCAGATGGTGTAGACATAAATATGTCCTAACTGCCCTTACAGCAATTGATATGTACTAAACCACTCTGTTAACAGGCTTGCAAGCAGAGTATTCTTTTCTGTTTCATTACTTTTGTGCATTTATGTCAGCCTTTTTTTAAAAGCATGCATGTTGTTACCATCTTAAATATATTCACTGTTTCCTCTGGAAGATGAGAACATCTCTGGAGACTTCTTGGGTCTGAAGCATCACTGTAGAAATGCATGTCTTTAATACCACAGTGCAGGTCAGACTTACCTCTGAACTATCAACTCAGACTTCAGAAATCACCTGAAACTTCAGAAAGGTGCTTTCATTTCCTCCTCATGATATCCAGTTACAAAAAGTAAGTGATACCCCAGAAATCAAATAGCCCACTTCATTGTATATGGACATTGAAAATGTATGCAGAATTGTGTACAGACATTTGAAAATGTGCCATGTAACAAGCAAATAACTTAAATACCAGATAGAGAAAAACATAATAGCAATTCAAAAACAGTTTCCAAAAGTAATTGCTATAAGCAAGACCAATGGACTGCAGAGTAAGGAAGAATATAGATGGAGACACATGTTTTTTAAATGAAGATGCAAGTCTAATTTAACTGTAATTATGACACCAAAATTGGAAGGCAAGCAATACACAAGAAAAGACTGAAATGCTTTAAGTGTCCAAGAAACATTTGAAAAGTAGGTTACTTTCAACACATTGTAGAATCAATATTTGGAAGTGAAGGAGAGGAGAATTCATCTAGGAGTTGAGCATCTGTTGCAAGACAGTCTCCTGGGCTTTCTCTTTAAGGCAGTGGAGACAAGGATATGAGCCTTCAGAAGACTGACTAGCCCTTCCTAAAACAGGTCTACAGATAGGTGAAATAAATCATTCTCTGAGGGTGTCCATCGCTATTCATTGATGTTAGAAGGAGATTAGATAAGTAGTCAGACTAAACACTACCCTTTCTGTGGAATTCGGCTCCAGTCAGAGAATGTAAACAATCAATAATGAAATATAAACATCTAAAAGAAAATCTGTATTTCATTCATGCCAGATCTTCCAGTACAACTTTTGAATGAATATTTTAATGATATGTTGACAAGCAAGCTTTCATGTGCTCTTTGAGTCTTCTTCTAATTTTAATTTTCTAATTATTATAATTATAGTTCATATGCACACTAATGCAACTCTAAAAGTGCTTTCGATGTGGATTTATATTATAGTGTTTCTAAGATTTTATACTTCTCTGAAGCGTACTATTGTGGAACTAACATCAGTTTGCATTACTATGGACAATCAAATCAGAAGCTCAATGTCAAAACTCTTCTCCTTGTGTCTGAGAAATGACTACTATTCTTGATGTGTCTAACACCTCCTACCTCTAGCTTGAGGGTAAAGGGATAAGTGAACAGACTTGATTTCACTTCTTAGCCCGCAGTATGTTGAAGCAAAAATTAATGCAGAAATTGAGGAGGATATCTGCTGTGACTTTGATTTTCTAATTTAAACTTAGTGAGCCACTGTTTCAGTAATGAGTGATTTAGAAAAGCATACATAAAGGATAAACAGCAATAACATGATGACCTGTAGTTTTACATTGTCCCCCTAGAGAGTGAGATTTCTGACAAAAATTCAGTCTTGCAAACACAGAATTCTGAACTTGTGGAATTGCCTCCACTTTCCAGTAATTATTCTAGCTTGTTAGAAGAATTAGCTCAGTTTAAATTTTTTTTAGGGACATGAACAGCTCTCAATGCCTGTATAATCAGGACCTGTTGCTCTTCATTTTCATAGGATCAGATGATGATTCTGTTTGGAAGGGATTTCAGGATATGTCCAGTGCAAGGTGCTGCTCAAAGCAGAGTAAGCTGTGAGATCAGGCCAGGTGGCAGTGGGCTTTATCTACTCAGGTCTTTAAACTCTCCAAAACGGAGGCTGCACAACCTTTCCAGACTACCTGTCTGACTGCTTGTCTGGCCTTGTGGTGAAAAGGTGTTCCTTATCGCTAGACTGAATCTCTTTTGTTGCAGGTTGTGCTTCTTGCTTCTTAACCTTCCACCATGCACCTCAGGTCTTCTTGAAAACCTCCTGGGGGGCTGCTGTTAGACCCTGCTGAAGCTGTGTTTTTTGGAGGATGCATGATCAACAAGCCCAGTACCCTCAGCCTCTTCCACAGAGCAAATGCTCCAACACTGGCCATCTTGATGACCTCCACTGAACTCTCTCCAGTTTTACTATATCTTCCTTGTATTAAGGGCCAAAACCTGTATGCGGTGTCTGTGTGTTGTCTAACAAGTACTGAGCAGAGCAGGAAAACCCTTTCCTACAGCTTATGCTTCTACTCATACAGCCCAGGATGCTGGTGGTCATCTTTGTGGCCTATGCAGCTGGCCTATGTCCACTTTGTGTCCACCATGATCCCCAGGTCCAGTTAACACAGCTATTTCAGGGCCCTGAGTACATCAAGGGCTTAACTGCCCTGCTCAGCCTCCTCTGGTACCTCCACCCCACTCTCCCTGCCCAGACCCCCATTTCAGCCCAGTCTGGGGCTGTCAGTCCCTACAGTCAGACCACAGCAGTGCTGGTTTCCGGTCCTGTCTCTGCTTCTGTCTCGATTTGCACCTGACTGGAGGAGGGGGGTGCCAGTGGACCTTGTGACCAGCCCCATGGTACTGTGCCCCATGGATTAGGGCACAGCCAGCACGAAGCCACCCTCAGCTTCAGCTCCCTGGCCCTGGGGTTGCTTCTGGGCCACACTGCTAGCTGACAAGATACGTCCCTGCCAGGCTGTCCCAGACTGTATCGCTGCCAAAGCTTCTTCCTTCCCAGATGCAGGACTTTGCATTTGTCCTCACTGAATTTCATAAGGCTCCTGTTGGCCCACTCCTCCAGCCTGGCTAGGTCTCTGAATGGCAGCCTTGCCATTTTCCTTCATAATATATGTATGCAAAATATACATATATATACATAAATGCATCACCGCCCTACATTTTGGAGTATCAAAATGGTTGAAGTATCTGCCACCCTTCATGACTATATATGCTTCTACAGGAACTAGTGTTAACGAAATTCTGTACCATCACTGTGCTGTCTATGGTGTTCGACAAGTAGAAAACACCTCCTCCACCACCACCCCCCCCCCCCCCCCGGTCTTAGTTCTCCAAATGAAAACTAAAAATTACTATGCTATTTCCTTGGCTCAGGCTTTATAAAAGCAGAATAAATAATGAAGCAGTTGCAATGTTTACTTACACAATGAAAATCTCTTGTAGGTATAACAAATTATTGAGGCTAAATTTAATTTCAGCATTCTGTTAAGGACCTGGTGCATTTGTACTTCCTAACAATGACTTTACTGCACCATTTTTACATTTGGAAAATGCTATGTGACTCCTATGGTAAAAGGTGGCCCCCAACAATGCTATATTATTTTAATATTTCTGGTTGCAGCTGAAGCACTATTTTTAGAAAGATCATATTCTAGGCAGAGAGTTATTTAGCTTTATATCTTCTTTCTAGGTATCCAGAAAGATCAGACCAAAACCACACAGAGTTGATTTCTCTTTCCTAAAGATTTGTTTATTTCTTCCTTGCAATATGAAGATTTGTAAATATCTGAAAAGTCAGCATTGTATTTGCTTTATTGCTGGATTGCAAATGAAACTTTTCTAAATCATCATACGAACTGGCTAATTTCTCACAAAAGAAATATGGCTAAACTGTGCCTTGGTGATGCAAAAGGTTCAGGATTAATTCTTTATTCTAAACAAAAACCAAAAAGGGCTGAAAACAGTCTAAGAGGCTTATGTCTTTCTACCGAGCATACAGGATCCCTAAGCTATTAATTAGGGAACCTCAGTTAGGTTCCTGAAATTCATCATGGTGAATTGGATGCTTCATATCCACAAAACAGCTGCAGAAGATGGGCTAAAAGACCTTGACTCTAAAAGAACTACTTTCCTGTGATGAGGGCTAAGTACAGGTCCTTATTTTGAATCCAAAGGATTCATTGGAGTGGATGTGAACTCTGCATTCCAGATAAGTGCGCTATGCGTTTTCTGCTTGCTTGTATCTCCAGAAACTGGCTTCTGGCCATGAGGTATGTTAATGATAAAAGAAGTCATTATGTTACCACAAAAAGTTTTGGTTTGCCTGAAAATTCATTGCCCACTTCAGAATTATTTTTTTTTTTCCTGAGTATAAGCTACTAAGCTACTGTTGTGAGAGACAGCATGCAAGCACACATGAAAAGGATAACTCTCTGCTCAAAGAGAACAGAGACGGTGCTAAAAAGGAGGTATTACCCCTTTTTTTACAGATAAGCAGTTGAGGGACTGACAGTGCAAGCAAGTTGGCCAGCGATAGCCAGTAGTAGAACCTGGTGGTCAGTCCAGTTATTCTATATCCATTTTCTGCAGCAACTGCAAGGCTGTTCCTCATGTTAACATTTGTTTAATTCTCTTGCAACTGGCTTATTCTGAGCTTGTCATCTAGATGAAGATTAAAGAAATATATGCCAACCACATGAAGAATACTCTGTCCACTCAGCAAGACATAGGTGTATCTTTGTAGACATAAAATAATGCAAGATATAAAAGTAGCCAGCGGAGTTCTACCAGCTTTACATCCACTCCTCAGTTTTATTTTTACAAATTCCTCTTTTCATAAAGTTGGTTTATAGGCATGATTTCAGATTGGCATCTGACTCCACTCCGGTGTAAATATCTTTAGAAATAAAGGGAAAGGAAAAATGAAAATACAGAGGCACAGCAAAACCTAACATAGTACATTGAAGAGAATATCACTGAAGTCTTGCACAAGAAATGTAGCGTTTTGAATGGCTTTTCATTCCTCTTCAGAGGAATTTTTCTAGGTTTATGCATGTTGCTTCTGTATCTTCTATAAGAGTTTGAGAGACTTTATGATGTGACAATTTAAAAGAACGTATCTGTCTTCTTACAAACATTTTCTCCATTTCCCAACTGTCTGGTAATTTCCAGGGAACACTCAGCAGTACATGCAACTGCATATAAATTCCTGTTCTTGCACTGAGTAAGCCTTGTTATACTGAAAACAGCATTCAGGTTTAAGAGATACAATGAAGCCAAATGTTTTGGGTTTTTTTTTCCCACTATTCTTCCTTAGAAGCAGCTCTTATAAAATTCAGAGGTTCTGTAGTAGTCCAAAGCACATCAGTAATTGTAAGCCTAGTGTGGCAGCATTGCACAGAATAGATCAGGCATTTTCCCGTAAAGTAGGTTTTCATGTTTAGTGTACATGCAGTGACATCAACAAGCTTCCAACTGGCTTCTCTCAAAACTTGACTGGTCTCTTTCCAGTTCACTTTTGTCTGCAGATGTCCCTGACTTTCTGTGGGGACTGCCCTGGGTTAAAGGCTTTGTAGTGTTCCAGCTTTGTAGCCACAAGCATCCTTGGCTTTGAGATGGTTCGAGGCTTGCTAAACCTAATGCTTCTCATTGTCCCATAGCAGCACAAGCTGTATGTGAGGCTGTATCTCACGGATTAATGTGACTTAACTTTAAGCACCTACATGAGGTACCTAAATTAGAAACTTTCAGTGGGGGAGATAGTGACTTACAGACTGCAGCTGAAATCATAGCTGGACTGGATCTCCAGAGTTCAACTTAACTTTAAAAAGTGTATAATCCAAATACACATATAAAACCATCTACACTAAGATTTATTATGTCTCGGCTCAAAATTTTGTATCTTACTCTCTGAAAAAAATACATTTCCCTCCCCAGAATTTTCAATAAAACATTTCTAAATGTCAACTCCTTTCTTTCCAGTTCTGAGACTTACGCAGATACATCTTGAGGTTCTACCTTAAAGCATGCAGTCTCATTTTTCAAAAAAAAAAGTGGGATAGAACTATGCCTTCCCATATGGACACAGAAGGGAAATAGTTCTTGTCACCACTTAAAGACAGCACTATCCTAAAATGCGTGTGTAAAAGGATAGTGACAACAGCTTCCACTGTTACTTCCATATTGTTCCTTCTATTTTCTGCTTTTTTGGGTGGATCAGAAGTCCTAAGAGATTTGTGGAAGGAGCTATCCCTCTATTCCCCGAAGCAGCTGGAAGAGGAGCTTCAAAATGGCATATGTTTCTGATTGATTTTTCCCTGTTGTTGATGCCTTGAACGTTTGATTCAGATAATTCATCCAAACTACAAAAGCACAGAACTGCAGACCATGGATCCTGATTTTGATCTGTGGTTCACAGATGTCCAGAACAGAGGATTAATTTGAGCTTGTCTATAACATAGTTAGCTACCCTGGGAAGTCTAGAAATTCAACTATAAACCTTAAGAGCACAAACTGCTTTCTCCTATTTCCAGAACTTTGAGGTGTGGCGAGACCCCAAATACCACACAAATCTCAGAATTTTGATCCTTTCAGCTCCTTGACATAACTGAAAGACATTAAAAACATAGGCACGATAATAAAACCTCAGACTCTTAAACAACATTTTCTAGTCTTTGAGAATTGTTCTACTAGTCTATTAGGAAAAAAAAAGGTTCTTGTTTTCAACTAGTTTAACACACAAATACCATAATAGCATGCTTCCTTCAAGTTTAACCAGTGTGTGTAAGTTTTAATTAATGTCCTTTGAATTTCCACTCTCAGGGCCAGACTCACTGGTACAGTTTTGCTTCTTTGCGCCACTTCAACAATGCAAAGCAGCTGCAACCTGGTTAAACTTGCAAGTCAGTTTAGATTCACAGTTCTTTTGCACAGACAGCATGGCTCAAAATACGTGGACGGTAACAGTGTACACCGCATATCTACTCTATGCTGCTATCGTGCATTGATGATACAGCCCCTGCTTAGCCCTGGAGAGAGAGGTATGAACTTCAAGCAAATGATGATTCCAAATATAAAAGGCTTAAACCCCTTCTCATGAGAGCTTGGCCAAAGCACGTCTAAGAGGCCAACCTATAATTTAAAAAGTAAAGAAAACTCTGGAATGGGTCAGCAGGGCCCCTTTATAGTTTAAATATTATGCTGGTTTGGATTTTGGCAATCTTTGGGATTTCATATATCATTCAGTGCCAACTGATAGCCTGTGAGTTGAATCAGTATTCAGCTGACTTGTAGTCCTGTCCTTTTTTTCCACTAGATCGTTGTGGGACTTATGGTTCTCATTTGAACTTGTTTTTATACTTTTGCCAGTTGTTGAATATTTCCCCATCCCCCTTTGTCAATGGGATTTAATATATTTTATGTTTGGGGAGGTTTTAATGAGTATCTCTTTTGTTCAGCAAGTTTCCAACTCTGTAGGCAGATCTCCTTACTCCTTTTAATGTTTGTGAAATAGGGTGGTACTTTGAAGAAAGATCTTTTAAATTGATTACAGGTCTCCATCTTTTGTATAAATATCTTACAGGAGTTAATCCTCAAAGATTTTCCTGATTTCTTAGACAAATATACCATACCCATTACAGAAGCATTTAATGACAGATTCCTTACTTCTCCATGGGTTTCCTGTTTGGTTTACCCCATTGGTCTAAACTGTGTCAAGCTGAAAAAGAAGTGAGTATTATTGAATATTATTCTTGCAACATAGCTAAATCATGCTACATCTATAGCTTAATATGTGTTGTGGTTTAACCCTGGTAGGCAGCTTAGTCCCACACAGACACTTACTCATGCCCCCTGATCCCCACCCCAGTGGGACTGAGGAGAGAATTGGAAAGGTAAAGGTGAGAAAACTTGTGGGTTAAGATGAAAACAGTTTAATACGTAAAGCAAAAGCCACACACACAAGCAAAACGAAACAAGGAATCTTCTCACCACTTCCCACCAGCAGGCAGGTGTTCAGCCATCCCCAGGAAAGCCGGGCTCCATCATGTATAACGGTGGCTTAGGAAGACAAATGCCATCACTCCAAATGTCCTCCCTTCCTCCATCTTCCCCTAGCTTTTACTGCTGAGCACAACATCATATCGTATGGGATATCGCCTGGGTCAGTTGGGGTCAGCTGTCCCAGCTGCGCCCCCTCCCAAACCCTTGTGCACCCCCAGCCTGCTGGCTGATAGAAAGCCCTTGGCTCTGTGCAAGCGCTGCTCAGCGGTAATGAACGCACCCCTGTGTTACCAACACCATTTTGGTCACAAATCCAAACCACAGCCCCATAAAAACTACTGTGAAGAAAATTAACTCCATCCCAGCCATAACCAGTACAATCTGTCACCTACTTTCATAAACAGTGCTGTGATGCTGTCCTGAGAAACTTGTTTATGTGGAAAGTAAAGCATGTATAAATTGGTAAATTATGAGAAAACAGTGTTTTAACCTCAGATATCACATTTCAAGTTTCAGTCCTCATTTAGGGATGATAACAGTTCATTTGGAAGTGTTTTTTTGTATTTGAAGTAGGGTTTCAACAGAAGCAGTCCAGAGATATTGTGACAAGATGATGATGATGATGATTATACCATTTCACAAATTGTTCTGATATTTCTCCATAATTATTTTCTGAGACAGAAACTAACATGAGATAAAAACACTAGCTGCACCTATATGACTTCTCCAGGATCTAGTTTTTCTACTAAGAAATTTTTCTTCACTGGCACTAACTATTAAAAATATGTACCTCAGACTGAGTTATTAGAAGTTGGGGAAGTAATTTTAAAAATATATATTAACATTTTAAAAAATCTTAGCATTGTTTATGATTTACTGTTTTTCATAATTTTGGGGTTTTTAATAAGAATTTCTCTAGAGCAAATGCCAAGTCTAAACTCTCAACATGATCAAGAATTCTTAAAATATGGATGAGGATAACAGGATCTTAAAAATGCTCATTTGTTTTAATCATTCTTGCTCTAACATATATTATTATTAATTAATTTGCTTAGGATTAGATTGGTAATGATCACTAATTTTTGTTTCGAGTTAGTGATGTGATAGCTCACTGGTATCTAGTTTTTCCACTGAAGTGATCCAATATCCTGTCTTTGATTAAAATATGTAATTGTATCATAGCTAGTTATTTATTCAGCATGTCAGTGTTCATTTATGTCATGTTCTAACTGGAAATTTATGAGTTTTCTACTTTAGAACTTAGCATATTGGAAAAGTCATATTGATTTTGGATCTTCTGCTAGGTTTGGCTTAAGATTTTGGTGTGCTTTGTTGAGTTTGGAAAGTTGATTTGAACATATCTCCGAAAAAGCTCTTAGCATATTTGGGGATAAATTCTGGCCCTACTGAAGCTGGTGGCAAGACTCCAATTGAACATTAGCAGTGTAGGATTTCGTTCTTGCTATATACCAAGTTTTGACATCCATATTAAGAGGAAGTGAATCACATTCTAGAAGTGCCTATTTTCCCTATTGACTGTAAAAGAAATCTACCGCAGATGTAGCTGAAGTTAGGTGAGGTGAACTCACTCAAAGTAACTGGGCCATCTATCTTTTCATTGCACTATAGACATTTGAAATATATATAAACCAAAGCCCTCAGAAATGCTATTTATACTTGTATTACTATATTAGCTATGAGCTTGGTTGTGATCCATGATTTATTTTTAAGTAGAAGTAGGACAAATACATTAACAAGGAGAAACTTTCTAATGGAAAGAGCTTAAGAAGGCTTAAGCACAAACTTTGGGCTAGCAGTTAACATTATATTTATTTATTTTTTATTAACAGATGTGTAGGGAAATAATATACAACTGTTCAGTAGGTACAGCATCCTCCTTCAGTTGTTCTCTTGTCACACATATTCATATATAAAAAATTTAAAGCTGGATTTGAAGGAAAATAATGAAGTGGTGAGGGAGCATTTATAATAGTATCAGTGTAAAAATTAAGCCTGAAATGAAATTGTGAGACTTTGGCACTGAAGGCAAATCTGGTCTCCACACTGGGAAGCGGCAGGGTGAATTAGCAATGGTCAGCTTTGTGTGTAAGACAAGTGACTTTTTTCTTGAGCTGTTTCATGAAACAACATATGGAAGGATGGAAAAAGAGAAGCAATACAAACAGAGTGATGATACAAAAGCAGCATTGTCCTGAATATAGCAAGGTGAGCTAAAACTGCGTTGGTTAGTTTCAGAATAAAAGATATTGCCAGGGGTCCTCAAAGTACGGCCTGCGGGGTTCTCAATCTGGCCCCCAGTATTTACAGACCCCCCCCGCCGGGGGTTGGGGGGGAAACCAAGCAGCCGCAGATGACTGCCTGCCACTGCATCCGCGCGCCGGTCCCCTGGTTAAAACGTTTGAGGACCCCTGGATATTGCATTCAAGGCACAAGTCTTAAGTTCATATAAGGGCTATAAAGGCTGTATTTTAAGAATATTATTTGGGTATAGCCTTGATATAAAGAGCTCGAGGAGGAAAAGTGTAGCAGAGAAGGAAGTCTGGAAAAACTCAGAGTGAGGTTTTAGTTCAGCTAAAAAAGAGAAGTTTAGAGTGTAAGTGCAGATCTGTGAAACAGCGGAATAGTGACGCTGCTAGAATTTGTTTCCTTGGGGACATGAAAAAGAGCAAGAGAAAGGTATGAGACAATGTTTTGGGGTTACCTGAAGAAATTTAAGAAGAAACAAGAATACAGCAGATACAGCAAAAACAACAAAACAAAACAAAACAAAACCACGAACAAACACAAAAGAAAAATCCAAGAAGAGATAAAAGAGAAGAACCAGGAGAGATCTTAAAAAAATAATAAAAAAATAAAGAGTAATAGAATTGGCAATAGTGTTCTATGTAGCTGACAGGTCTGGGAAAATGTAAGTGCAGTGTTTTAAAATTTTGCTAAAAATGATCACCTCAACTATGAGGAGGCTCAATGGACTACACTAGATGAATTTGTATTGATGAGGAATGAGAGGTGAGAATACAGTAAGCAAGAGAACATCTAATGGTGATTGTAAACATCGTATGCAGTAAATTAGAGATGAAAGGAAATGTTATAGAAGCAGTAAGAAACAGGATTTTTTCACAAAAATAAGCTTGACTAGACTATTCGGTGTTGCAATTGGGGAGAGGCAAGATGAGTGTGAAAGGGAGACTGTAGGTGGTCAGTGATGGAAAGACTATTGGACCTTTGAAATAGGTCTGAAATAGGGAAGCATTAAGAAGAAAAAACAAGAAACTTCTGTATCTGTAACAAGAGAGCAGGGACAAAAACAAACTGAAGAGACAACAAAGGTTTGTTTGGGTTTTTTTAATCCTGTATGTCTAGAAAAAAGACTAAGAGGTCCTATGCAAAGAAAAGAAGTTGAGGCAGAAGAAAAGAGAGGGTCAGAGATGGAGTCAAACAGGGAGAAATCATCTTTAAAAAACATTGTGTGTGCCCTTGCATCTGATTCATTTAATTACAGATGTTAACATACCTACACAGCAAAAGTGAAATATTTCATCTTACTACGCTGTAAGTGGAAATGTTTTTCTTATGAAAGGAGAACAATCATTATTTCGTTTGGCACACACTTTAATAACATTAATCATGGTGAACTCTTTTAGTATTACTGTGAGTATAATACAATCCAGTAGGAATTCCACTATAATTAAACTAATTTTAACCATATTTTTCACTTTCTATGACATTTCTTTTTCTTTTCTTTCTGATCTGCTAACAGCATGCATTACACATTCATCACAAAGGTCAGTATACTCTTAATGTATTCAATATATTTTTTTTACTGGGAAATCAGATAGTTTAGAAAGTAAAGGGATATTGTCTCTATTGGCTGGTAATGACATTTCAGATTTTTGGCTACCCTCTAACTCTTCTGCATGGCAGTGCAGTGCTGTCTTAGCTCCACAGAGACTCAGTGCTGGTATCCAGATCATTCTAGTTACTAAAGAAAATTAGATTCATCCCTGTCTGGTCAAAAAAAGCAAGAACATTCATATTTCTGTTTGATGTCTGTTAAGTTGTCTCAGAAGTGAAGTGTCTGTGTACTGTTTCTAACATACCTTTAAGAAGCTAAACTCTGTAGTTTTAATATGCTTTCCTCCCTTTCACCAGGCAGCACCAAGAAAGCTGTATTTCTATGATCTCACATCTCACCTCTGTGATTGCTAAACACAAGCCACACCTTGCATAGCTACCTAAATTACATCTTTGGTTTTGTGTCTTCAGAAATGAACTGAGGTGAACATGGACGTTATGGTTAGGTGAAAGAGCTTTTTAGGTCAAAAGAATCCTTGCTGTGACATAACAGATACAACCCCAGAGATCTCCAGCATGTCATTACATATTCGGTGGCATGGGAGTCAGCATTCCAGCTGCAGACTTCTGGGTGAATGGTGACTTACTGTAAAGATTTGGAATGGTCTCTGAACTCTAACTGCAGCTATCCAACAGAGAGAATAAAGTCCTCAATTAAAGAGTCAGCAGTCTCCTGAGATGAAATGTTCTGTGTCCTGGGGGTGATAAAATTAAACTTATTCATGGCCTAATGGAAATAAAAAACATTTCAGAATCAAAATTACTCCAGAACATTCTGATAGGTCTTGTATTTTAGCTCAGCAATGTCAGCTGACATGGAAAACTGTTAACATCAGCTACATAGTGAATACTGACAACTAAATAAATTTGTGGAGACAGCTACTAGCCAAATGTCTTAGTTTGGAAATCTAGGTCATTCAGTCACGGTTATGAACAGCATTAGAAATATAGTAATCATGAACCTCCAGTAGACCCAGAAGAGCCTTTTTTCAAAGGTGGAGCAGTGACCCGTTTCTTCCCTGCAATAACTGAGTAGCTAGAGAACACTGGAAAGAGGACAACTGGGTTGTAAACTCTCCTTGACTAGATGGAGTGTTTAAACCATAGCACTTAGATCTCAGGAACATGTCCTAATCACTTCAGTATGAGATGTTTGCGGAATAGAAGAAGTATAGCATCCCTTTGTTAGTAATGGGGTGGAAACGGAAAAGCAAAAGAAGGCTACCTTCCAATGGGAAGGAGCAGAATGGAGTTCCTGATCTTAGTCCTTGAAGTTTTCTATACTATATTTTTCGAAGAAAATAGAAATGGTGGGATTCAGTTGTCAGATTAAGATGTCTGCATTTAGGTGTCCTCACGCAGGTGTCTAGAAGCAGTCTGTGTAACAAAACTTTCTCTAAAGCTGATGGAATTGTAGTCAATACAGTCAGCATGACCCCTAGCATAGCTGACAAAATGCCTGCTCTAGGACCAAGCAAATCACTCCGTAGGGTTACATGATCCTAGCTCTCCTGTAGACACTGACATCTAATGTCTTAATCTGTAAACTGACTGCTCTGCTTGCCCTGAGACCCCCAGAAGCAGGAGGTTTCCCTGCCCCAGGTTCAACAGCCCAGTGGGTACCCTGAGCTTCCTTCCTGCCCTGCCTCCTTCTGCCCCACGTCTCACACACCAAACCCCTCTGCCCTAATGGTTCAAGGCAACTGCAACGCGGGGCCCTCAGTCAAACAACGCTGGTCTGGTGGTTGGGGAAGGTAGGAGCTGCATATAGAAATCTGCTCAGACTGAGGAAGGTCTTGACTCCAAGCTTGATAGTTCCAAAGTTATTGTTAATCACTAAACAAAGGATGGGTTTGACTGCTCCTTTAGTCAGTAAGCAAAGGTGCATGCTGTAATGAGAGGGTTTGGTGCACAGCAACTCAGTTCTGGAAGCTGGGCAGGATGCCAGCATTTATCCACCTAAACCTGAGCCCAGAAAAGCTTGGAAAGAAAATGTCTCTTTTTGGAATCTTTTTTTTTTCTTTTTTTTTTTTTTTTCTTTACAATCTTACTGTCTATACTGGAAAATAAGTGGTTGTTTGCTAAGCAGGTTGTTCATGGAAGTCAGGTGCTTTCACTGTAACTTGTGCAGGATTTAGGAGAGCTGCTCTATCCTATCACGTACAGACTCGGTAGAACTGGTTTATAAATAGAAATGGTTTTATAGATTATTTTTTGGAAAGTGTATATACACATAAACACATGTGCGCATGTATATAAATATATTTATCTTTTTAAAAAGTTACACTCACATCCAGCTTCTTCTTTCCTTGTTTTACATTTGTCCACAAAAAAGCGAAGCAAAATCATTCGTAAGAACATAGTTCATATTTAGTTTGGTAATTGTTTCAGCATTCAAAGTCAGCAATCATGCCTTATTCACGTATACTGCAGCTGTGACAGGGCCTCTGCTACGAGTCAGGTACCCAGCAATCTGGAAGTGGTGCAAACAGAATGAAAGGACCAGAGAGCTTGTCATATAACTAATAGGCAAAAAAACCCCCCAACTATGAAGGCTTATTTCAGAACTGAACCTTTGAAGATGAATGCCAATGAAAACATCAGTGTAAAAGATTTTTTTTAAGCATTTCTAGAAGATTAGAAGCAGAAGGATTTGATGTGCCTGTAAGGATAATAAAGCAATGCCTTTTTCTAGCAGAGGTGGTAGGAAATACGGTTCCTGTGATTCATGTTGGTGCAAGGCAAATAGTTTGCCTCGTTTACTATAACTACTTGAAAAAGTATTTCTATCAAAGTGCCTTTTGAATTCAGTAGAAGTTTTGATGTCAATGACTTTGTCAAACAAAAAATCATAGATGAAAATACTGTTTCTTCAGACTAGGCGATGTGTGGAACTAACTCTTCAGGTAGTATAACCTACAAAAAGTGTCTTACACACCCTGACACTCAGGCCTTTTAAAATTCATGGCTTTTTTTTTTTCTTTTTTTTCTTTTACTCTTCATGTAAACTTCTAGATATGCTGAGTCTTCTACACATTTACTGTTTTCACTGGAAATAAAGGTGCCTACACATTACCATTTCACATCTTTATGTTATTCATATAATCAGTCAGGTAATTCAGGGCAAGTAACAGAGCTCACAGAAAGTCAAAATGCAGGAAAATAAGCACTCAAAAAACAGGAGCTGAAAACAATGAAGTTAGGTTATCCTAAAGCACATAAAGTACATGATTTTATGAACCAATGAAGTTGGACTCCTATAGCTTTGTGTCTCGTGGCTGGGTTTTCTCTTGTCTAGGGAGGTCAGTAGTGTGGCAAAGATCTTCCTTTGATGATGGCCTTCATAACATCTCTCTTCTGTGTGTTTTCTGCTTAACATGGCACCCTTTTTCTCTCAGTTAGGAACGAAAGCAGAATCTTTTTCTTTTACCTAGACATTTTTCATAAAATTTGTGAGAACTTAATATTTGTGAACTTTCAACCTTCTATCAACATTTTTCCAAATGGAACAATGAATTCTAAAATTATTAGCGAGGACATGTAGTCAAATATACAGTCATACACATATACACTCATGCACACAGAGAATCAAATTAACTGTAAGAATTAGGATCTTAAAAACTTGAATTTTACAACAATATTGTTTATGAAAAAGAAACCAAAAAACAACCAACCAGAGTGTAATGCACAGAAATCCTAGGGGACAAACAAGAAGAAAGCAATACTTCTTATAAAAGGCTGTGCGTGGCAAAATTTCCTTATAAAATGAAAATGATAAACCAACACAGTTTAAGGCACTGAACAAAAACATACACAAAACAAACACCCTCCCCCAACACCTCAAGGCCTCAAGGCAGAAGAAACACAATTTTTTCCTTTCAAGTTCTTATGAAAACAAGGCTGAAATGCAAAATTTTACTAATCTCAGGAATGGAAAAATGTGCCAACAAAGTGAAGAACATTCAAATATACTAAAAAATAAGGAAAGAGTGATAAAGAAAAATTAAATAAATTCTGTAAAGAATAGCCAACAATGACAGAGAAAGACATGACAAGCATATTCATCAAAGTGAAATACAGGAAAATAAGGAAGAAGAAGAGTTTTTTAGGCTTCATAAACAGCAATAATTGGATTAAAAGTCAGTAAAGAGATGTACAGTTTGAATGTCCAGATGCAATTCTGAAAAGTAAGTTCTAGTGGACTATGCAATAATCTCCTCTGAGGGAACGGGTTTAATATCCAGCTGATTTACAAAGATCCTTTCCAAACTTACTAAGATGGTTGTGCAGGAAAAAAATAACCTGAAACTGATTCCACCAAATGAATAAGCTGCTTTAAGAAGGAAAGTGCCTGAAAACATACCATAGGGAACAGTTCTGCAATCTAATACATTAAAGGATAGATGGGAATGGCAAAGACTATTTTCTAGCAATCATCTCTATATTACAGTGTTAGCAAAAATTTAGTGTTCCAAATAAAATAAGATATATGGATAAAAACTTCTTTAACTGAAAGAATTTAATTTAACTGCTGCCTAAATATGTGCTGGCCTCTTACTCTTAGTTTTTAATGGTGAAGCTGAAAGGCTGGCTTCAAAGGATTTGCACTTAAAAACAAATCATACATAGTATATGTGACATAATTCAAAGAGTTCCTAGGGCAAAAATGGTGTGAAGAAACTTTTCCCCATATAAATATCCCAGAGCTGGTTCTGTGCCTTGCAATTTCTCTTGGTTGCATTACTTTATAGTAAGTGTCAAAGTGCCATCTTTGCCCTGGTGTTACAGGGAGGCTGGAAAGCCATGAGACACTAACAGAAGCCTTCTCTGCAGGCAGCGGGAGCAGGACTCTGCCTCTGTTGGTGGAAGCTTTCTGCTGATATAAAGTTGATATTGCTGAGACATGCTGCAGATAAGAGGGGACCTTTACCAGAACATTTTGATGTATGACAAGCCAATAACTCCAGGAAAATTAGATTCAGCCTGCAAACTCAGGGACAACCCTGAATTCTTCAGCAACATGTTGGAGCTTAGCTGATGTAACACTCATCTCTGGATTCAGGATTCAAAGTCAGGTCCTGTGCAATGTCCTGAAGTGCCTGGTAGAAAATGGATGCAGTCCAGAAACATACTCCTGATATTTTTCTAGCAGTTTAACTATATGATCTTGGGGAAGTCCAAATCACTAAAATTAGAGAATAATACTTTTCTTCATCACCAGGGTGATGTAAGTATGATGTGCTTGCGATAATGAACACTAAAAAATGTTTATATGAAAAAGATTGAAATGAAAAGTCATGCATTTTCAGAAATCAGTGGTCGATCTTGGCAGTTTATAAGATCCAAAGCAATGTATTCTTGATATTGTTCCCACTACTCTCTCTGAGATATCATGCTATTTGCTCATCATAAGTTGAAAAGGTATAAATAATATGCATTCTGTTTAGTATATTCTGCTTCTTCAGCTGTCAGAGCAGGAAAAAAAAAATACCAATTTGCAGCATCAGGTACTTGACTATCTGCAAGTGATTCTGGATGAGACTGGTTACTGCAACTGGTATTATGCATATGAATGGCCCATTTTCATCAGATCATTGGTGTGAGAAGCCCTAAGACAAAAGGCACCCTTTTGTCTAATTGGTAACAGAAGAATCAATTAGGAGGATGTTTCCTGGGATTATATCATTAAATGATAATGATACAGGTACATAGCAACATGTTCATGACATCAAATTAGAGGTGAATAATTTTCACTTAAAAAAATCACTTATAAAAAAGATTTTGGCAGTCTGATGAGTCAGTCACAGAAGTATCCTGCCTCTTGCACAATTCAAATGTTTGGCAAAGAAATACAAAACTTCATAAAATGCGTGTATCATTTTATAAGGAAGAAATGAAACTGTAGTCTTCAAAAGACTGCAACACACAGTTCACATAAGTCTTAAAAGTGATTGCACATTGTCTTTTCTAAGTGTAAAACAATTTTGTGATTAATTTACGAAGCAATAAATGAATACTTAAGACTTAGCTTTGTGCTTTGAAACTCAGCCACTAAATGTCCTAAATAGTAAATTAGTACCCATTGTGTATTCTTAAAATGAAAACCTGTAATTCCTTGTGAGGTATCTTTGCCCTGTCAAACCACATATCCTGTCTGTGATGATGATTAGGTGCAAAATTCATTGTCCAGGTGCTGAGTTCTGCTTGCTAAAAAATTAAGCAAATCACTAAGCTGCTGTTGCTATTGTAGACTAATCATTGGTTTTCTAAGTAAATGACAAGTCTGTTTTCCTGCAAGTGGCAGCAGCAGTGACTTGCTTTCTTCCTTTGTGCTTCCACAAGGCTTAATTGTTCCCATGTTCTGACAATAGTAAGAATCCCACATGACCCAGCTTTGATTAAACAGTTAAGGGTGCCATGGCATTTTTATAGTGACATGGGTAGCAATAAAATCAGCAAAGTCCATGCATGCAGCAGCCAGAATTTGAAGTCTGTGCTGTGTTTATTGAAATAGATTATTATTTTTTTTAAACAGGTATTTTGTTGTTCAGAAAATTGCATGTGAGAGATGAATACTTTCAAGCTGGAAATTCCAATATGGAATCAGGAAATATGAAATTACATTAACAAATCATGTCCCCCAGAGAACTGCTGGTTGTTACCATGTCTCACTTCCATGGCCACTCAACATTTCATGGTGCCAAAAAGGCAAATTTCTTCAAGCTGTGCAAAATATTATGCATAACTTGCAAGTGAATGGTTTTTACACCATTAAAAATGGTGGTTCAGATTCTTTACAGTACGTGAAACACAACACAATCACATAAACAGTGAGAGATTTCAGCATAATATTCTATGTTCTCATGGAAAACAGACAAGAAGTAGAAGTTCTGCCAACAGCATGGTGTGGATGTTGCCCTTTCTCACTGGTGCTCTCAGACTTGAATAGGAACAGGCAGAGGAGCAGAGCTGCCACCAATATACAATTTATCCCTTGAAAAAAATTAGTTTGGTGATATGTTGTGGCCTATGATCATTTAGGATTGTATTTGCACATCTCTGGCGCTTGCCTGTATACAGCTGTAGGCATTTAAGCGATCTGTTTCCAAGGAATGCTGAGGAACACAAGACAGACGCCAATAGGTATTTGCAATGAAGTCTCAGCATATATGTAGTCTCCTGCCTTTATGCAGCCAGTCCTAAACACTGTTCTCTCAATCTCTCTTAAATATGCAAAGAAGGAATAATGACATTCAACATGTATGTATCTTGTAGAAGACTTGTGTATTATATAAGAATTGTATAAGACTCAATCAAAAGGTATCTAGAGTTTGCTTTGAAAACATAAAAATGCTTAAAAGCTTCCTAAGAGAAAACTTACAAGGAATTTAACAAGATTAAAGCAAAAACCTAGACATTTCTCTGACAAGGTGCAGTTAAGGAGTAGCACACCAGTTTCCCATGTTAAAGAGGATATTTTGTCTGTGGGAGAGGAGGAGGCATGAAAGGGAATCTGCCTCCCTGCTAGTCAGTCCCTCCCTAGTAACTTCTGAATGTGTTACTAATTGCAACGAATTTGCACAGAGGAATAGTCCTCTCAAGGATATTAAGTTCCTGCGTGTTTCAGTGACCAATACCACAGAAAGCTTGGATCAGAGCTATCATCGTTGGAGCTTCCAGGACCAAATGACAAAACTGTAAGAGAACTGGATGTAGTTGTGCAGTTACCTAGAGACCTGCACATCGATTGAACTGTGCAACCAAACCATGTAGCAGAAATGAATTTGATATGCATTAAAATTCTGTAGGACATTAGAAAAAAAAAATGGTTTCTTTTTTTAATATTCTTGACTCTCTTTCCTCTGTTCATGATAATGTGCCATTGTAAGCCTGTTGATAACGTGAAATTTGCTGACATTCCTTCCTCTCTTTAAAATAATCTCTGGCGGAATCACTGCAAGCATTTTTGTGTCTAGCTACTGCATTAAGCTACTTGCTAGCTTTTGCCACCAAAGAAGCAAGGATCACAGAACAACAAAAAGAATCAGCCAATATTTTTCCTCTTTTTTATTCCCCCACTGCTAAAACACCATTTCAGTTCAAGTGAATCCTTTTAATGGAAATGTACTGACTTTGATGAGACTTCACTAGAAAGATTGGTCAAGATAGAGAGTTCATAATGTAACTCTTAGCCTAGGTACCAATGTGAAGCGTGTTTTATGGTAAATGCAAATTCAAGCACTCGCTCTAACCTATTGACTGTTCTTAGGCTGATTCATTAAACCCATTGAAAAGATGCAGCTCTGTATCTTGCAGAAAACTGATACCCTCCGAATTTTTACATTATTTGTGAGATAAAGTTGTTCCTTTTTCGTCCAGCACTAAAATGACTGTGTCTTTAGGAAAGCATATTTGCTGTGAAGCTACCACATGATGCCACAGATGACTGACAATGCGGAGTATAAGTGGTCTTGAAAAAAATACAGCTTAAAGCAAAGCACTTTCTTTTTGAGCACTGTAAAGCATGTGGACACCTCACACGAAAACAAATTCTAGCTGAGGCATTGCAAACAGCCTAAATCCACCCTGCCTATGAGCTCATGGTTCAAAGGTCACGTTCATGTTTTTATATTAAGCACTTAGAAGTCTTTGTATGCAAAAACTTGTATA
Source organism: Falco rusticolus (assembly GCF_015220075.1). NCBI lineage: Eukaryota > Metazoa > Chordata > Aves > Falconiformes > Falconidae > Falco > Falco rusticolus. The sequence goes on from NC_051192.1 coordinate 64,005,127, forward strand.
AAGATTTTTGGCTTTAAAATAGAGCCTTTCCAAGATTTCTGGGAGATTGCATAAGCAACATATCCAGTCCTCAGAACAATCCCATAAAATGAATAAACTTTGACATACAAGTGCCTATCACATCTTGAAAGTGTTTAGCTTTTGAGAACATTTTGTACAAGATTTTTTTCTTATATGGAACTTTCAGACATTTTCCCATCCAAATACAAGGGCCAAATTTTATTATTAGACAAACCTGTGCAACCCTCACAAAAAAAAAAAAAAAGTTTTGGAAGGTGGAAGTTTAGGTCTTTATGTTCCCATCAGTAGGAGCACTGCATTCACAAAAGAGATTTACTAAAAACTCCAGTTAGGAGTGAAAGAAGAATACCTGTAGGGCCCATGAAGCCTGTATTTCCTAAATGAGTATTCCCAAATCACAGTTCATCTACTGTCAAACCTGTACAAAACATTAAGACAGAATACGTTTAATAAACAAAAACTCAATTTGCTTGCAGTAGATAACCTGAGGTAAAAAAGCCAAGCACAAGTAATGTAGGGTTATCCTTGCAAAAATCAAGAAGCACCTATTTTGCAAAGTTCTATGCTTTGCAAATGACTCTTGGAGGTTTTAAACCTTGTCTAATACTATGTCTTAACATGGCAGGCTCTTGTTAACATCCCTGAGTCCCTGAGCCTATTCCTTACATTAAAATGAAATGATAGTCCACTTGGACTTCTTAATAGGCTACAAGCCAGTTTGTCTTCACAGGGTCACAACTGTATTTATCTAAGATCTTTCCCAGAATCTCAATTTAATAAAGATCAGGGACTGGATAAGGTCAGTGCATATTGAGGGCAAAAGAGAAGTACATCTGGGAAGTGGCTGGTTCTTCATGCTTAGTAATTTTACGAAGTCTTTGTACTTTATATTTTCATACTTCTTTATATGGTAAGGTTCCTGGAGTACTAAACGAAGAATAAGGATGCTGGAACATAGCAGCATTTTTATCTGCCCACTTATAGAGAAAAAAGTCCAGAAACCAGTTGTATAAGTATTTGATTTTCTTTATATTGCTTTCAGTAATTCATATTCACAGATTAGAAACCTATTGCACATGAAGACATGTAAAACAGTACTTTTAATTCTGCTGTCATGGACATTGGTGGCATTAATTTTTACCTTTTGGCCATTTCAGATTTAGGCTTCTATGGCAGTATTTGGAGGCAAGTCTTCACAACAGGTACTGCATTTGTCTCTTCACAAATACAACTGCTTGTCCAGTGACCCTCACAGATATTACTTGCCTCAGGACAGAGGATGTGGTTATGAAACATCATACAGTACCTTGTCCCAAAATAAAGTATCTTGCTAGTCATTTGGAGTTTTCTTAAACAATATAAGCTTTTAATAATAAGTAGATTATGAAAAAGAAAATACATAAACGATAAATTATTAAAATCTAAACACAGACCTCAGATTCTCTCTAGAAGCCTGGCAGAGCTCCTTTACTCTATTAGTTACAGAGAGAACCAATGATTTAAACCAGTTCTGATCAGTTAGGAGCAGATTTTAGGAAATTCTATGCTTTTTCTCATGACAAGGAGCAGTTGTCCATTGGAATATAGTGTTACTAGGCCTATGGCATTTCTCCAAACCTCTCTTTTCCCACCTATAATTTTTATCCAGGCAGAAAAGAGAACTTTTCCTATTTTTCTAGGAAATTCGTGGTGTAACACAACAGCCCAGTCAGGGCAGTGGCTATAAATCTCTGGGCAGTGGATCATAGTGTGTGTTCAGGTCAGCTCTGCTGGACATGCAAGAATTGGAAGACATCCAGGACAAGTAGATGCCTATGGTTCATATGTGTGTCATGCTCAGACACACAGTGCCTGTGTAACAAATTGTGTATTCTGGGTGTACTGGAATCGTTGCACATCACTGTAGCTGACCTGTCCAATGCATATGGAACATATTTGGACACACAGAAAAGACACAGGCTCCCCATAAAGCATTGCCCAGTGTGTTGGATAAACCCCAAACACAACAGATACAATGCTTTTTGTATGTATACCTGTCCCTATCTGAGAAATTCTGACATAAATGTGGGGGCCTTATGTATATACCAAATAAATGGCAGTCATGGTCACTAAATTTGACATCCATTGATGCATAGCATGTGCTTCTGCTAAAGTGAATATCCTTCCTTCCTTCTTTCTTTCCTTCCTTCCTTTCTTTTTTTCTTTTTTCTTTTCTTTTCTTTTTTTTTCTTTTCTTTTCTCTTTTCTTTTCTCTTTTCTTTTCTTTTCTTTTCTTTTCTTTTCTTTTCTTTTCTTTTCTTTTCTTTTCTTTTCTTTTCTTTTCTTTTCTTTTCTTTTATTTTCTTTTATTTTATTTTATTTTATTTTATTTTATTTTATTTTATTTTATTTTATTTTCCTTTTTTCTTTTCTTTTCTTTTCTTTTCTTTTTTCTTTTCCTTTTCTTCTTTCTTTCTTTCTTTCTCTTTCTTCCTTCCTTTTTCCTTTTCCTTTTCCTTTTCCTTTTCCTTTTCCTTTTCCTTTTCCTTTTCCTTTTCCTTCTACACCTAGGGCACTGTATCTTATTTCAGTTCTTATAAATTTGGTTTTGCCAATTTCAGTAATAAATGTTCACTCAACTCACAAAAAGATGTCTCAGAGCTCTGAGGTGTTGTTTGATAAAGTTAAAAGCCAACTGAGAGACTGATAACTAAACCAAAGGTTTTCTTAATGCAAACAATAAGAATGCAGAAAAGGAAATGTCACTGTAAAAAATGATGACTTAAATTCAGTTAAAGAAACCCTCATAACAGGATTTGCTATAAATGGAAGAAAATTCTCCACCTCCCTGGACCTATTGTTACAAGTTTAGAAGAACAAACTAGTTGCAAGATCAAGGTGAAAGATATAATAGGGATTCAAATGTCAAGGAGATGTGTGAAAGTTCAAGAGTTGAAAATCAATGTAGTACTGACTATGGGTTTAAAGTAATTTTTTTTTTCCATTTGACTATGGCAGGAAAGCTGTTTGCCAAAATGATATTAGATTCTAGCATGATGTGGTGGTTTTCAAAAAAAAAAAAAAAGATAAAAAAATCAATGAAATAGATAGTGTATCACATTTGACCCTAATGTAATAAAGTTTTTTTCCACTAGGAAAGTCACTAGAGGTTTGAATCAAAAAAACTCTCAAAGCCCTTTTCACAAGGCTCTAGCTATCTATTGTGACTATCAAGGGACAGTTCCCTCTACTAGCTAAAGGACTGAAATCTGCTTTATGGAATTCAGACTTTACCTTAAACTTTGATCTGCTTTAATCTTTCATCTCTGCTAGAAAAAAGCTTCAAAATAAAAAAAAAAACCAAACAACCAGAATCAGTGTTCAAACCATAGCTTACTGTAGATTAGAAATAAGTAATAAGCATAAAAGAAACATTGCTCTCAACTACGTATAAAGGCAGTGTGGCACAGACTGTAATCTCCCTAACAGTACAACTAGTATCCTGAAATGGCACCCCATTTGCTGAAGCATTTTTCCAAATCAACCACCTTAAGGCTAGAAGTCTTTTCTGTGTTCAGTGATTTTTGTAGATTTTTCTGGTTTTACTCTCATTTGAGACAGCATTTTTTTTCCTGAAAAACATACTTATTAAAATCAACAACATCTTTTAGCAAGTTTTAGTGTGTCTAGGAGGTACCTGAAGCCTGAAAAGCCTGCTATTTCGCCCAGAAGATTGGTTCCTGGCCATATGTAGTGCTGAAGCTCAGGACCAGCATATGGAAGCAAAAGTGGACAGAAAGAAGAGATAAAAGGTTATGTGTTCCCAGCTCTTCTGAGCCTCGGCTGCTGAATTTACTGTCAACTAGAACCACCACTGTGCTTTGAGGGTTACTAACTGTGTTTTGGGAATTCAAGCAGAGACAAACCAGTATGTGTGATCACTATGGTCCTGTCTTCTTCTGTGGAGAAGGGATGGAGTTTGTCAGTAACTCTCAGAAGGAAAGGGCCTTTTCAGCAGGCAAGCTACTAACTTATCTAGGATTCATGATAAGTGAACTGGACTCCAAGGATCCAAACCTCTTTGAAGACTATTGTACAGGAGAGAGGAAAGAGAAAGTTTTAAGGAGGAAAAAAAAAAAAAGTACAAAGTTCTAGCTAGTTGTTTTGTGGCTAGGCTTATATTGTTTTTTCCCCAGTTTCAACTCATCTGTTTTCATCCAGGGGACAGTCTCTTACAGGCTTTTTGGCTTCATTATGATGGAGCTGACTGGCTTGGAGGTACATCAGGGTGATAATGCCATTCTCAGGGCAGGTAAAGCTGCAGCACTTGAGCCATCTATCCATCCTGTGTCCGCTCTGGAAAGGAGACAAGCAGCACGGATAAGCTTGCTGTACGATAGATTGGGGTTTCTGAAACAACATACATTTTGAAATACCTGGCTCAATGACAGTATTTCTAAGAATTCCATATGTATATAAAAGCTCACTCCTCAGCCCAACAAAGCATTGCTACAGTGAACAGAGGGAGGCCTGACATTACAAATGGGAACAAAATACTCCAAAATGAGACTATAGAGTGGAATTTCCGCTGGAGCCTTTTGTCATTTATTTTGTATGGTCTAAATTAACCAATTAAACATTTCAGAAATAAAATTATTTGGCCTGTAAATTGTGTAGAATAAAATGTTTGAATAGCTGGGTTCTATAAATCAACCTATGTAATATAAGACACTAGCCCTGTTTTTACCTACCCTTTTAAAGGATTAACAGGGAACTGGCAAGAAGAACAGTAATGTTGATATGAGCTTCCAGCTGGGATTGATTACAGGCTACAGCCTAATGCAGTAATGTTTTCTGCTAGCACAACAGTTTAACTAGAGTGCTCACAATACATATCCCCCACCTTCTGCCTCTTAAGTGGTGATATGAAGAAACCAGATAATTTTGTTGTGATTCTGACCTTTGATCTGTTAAATCCCCAAATTAATTATCTAGCATGCACATGATCTTCTACTGCTTAAATTAGGGTACATTTGTAAAACACTTCTCATGCGAATGGCTTGTTTCTAGGCAAGCTTTTTGCCAGCCCCCATCCTTATCCAATCCCACAGGACAGTGTAAAGGGCCAGAGTGGGCACAGAGAGAGGTTGTAGGTGTTATTTCCTTACCAGTAGGATAAAGGTTAAAACAATAGTGTGGAATTCAAAATCAAGAAATGCAGGGAGTCATCAGGCTACTCTTCCTACCCAATGTAAATGGAAACAATGAAATTTAAGATAGTGTCAGAAGTCCAATTAATACCTTGCTTAGTGGGCTGAGATACTTGGAAGTTGGTTTTATCATGGGATGGAATCACAAAGTGGGAAGTGTGTTGTAAAATATGTCAACAGATACTGCGGTCTAGGACAATGAGGATCAACTGTTCTTGTCTAGCTATTAATATTTATGCAGATATTTTTTAGGTTGCCGAGCCTGAAATGATTTGTTTCTGAATATTTCTGATTTGGAGGAACTGCATGCTATCCAGAACTTCACAGAAAATGCAGAACCCACATGAAAGTGCCAAAGTAAAATTCAACACACAAGCGACAGTGCTTGTCATTATCATCACAGTATCCACTGTGGAAATTATAGGTGACTTTAGGGTCAGTGCTGGGCTGAAGTCTTGGATTACTTTAGCTAACTCTGGATCTGATAGTAGCAAAAATGAAATGCAACCTTTTCTTCTGGATCTTAAGGTAGGTGCACGGTGTAGGAAAGGATTGAGTCCCATATGGAAAAAATACAAAAAGTGTAGCATTACATGCTGATATCCCTTTGGATGCAAAATCCATTATTTCACTGTTACAATTTCTTGAAAGAAAGTGCCCACAGTTTCAGTTTGAATCAACCCTGTGAATCCCATCCACATATGTTAAATAAGTTTAAGAACACGTGTGGAATCACAAGGCAGTTAGGCAATAAGGATGGCTGAGCCCTTGGTTTATCTGTGCTTGAAAGGGCTGGGGCAGAGCTGAGATACTTCGAGATTTTTGGAGATGTGCAGAGGTAGAATTGCAATGGACAGGGGATTCGAAGTTAAACACAGATGCAGAACACCGGAGTTAGACTGTGTTTTGGACATTTTAGGCTTGGCTGATTCATTTCTTTTTAAGGGCTGCCTCACATACCTGAGTCCACGGGATGTAGCCCTGCCCAAACACAAGCACAAGTAATATTACAGGGACATTCTAACAATCAAGTTTTCCTGACCATTAACAGACCTAAGAATTTACAACAGATAACCCTTAAAATTTTTTGATGCATATATGCAAATCTGAATCCTTTGTGGAGGGGAGAAAAAGCTAGTTATAACTATTCCACAAAATGTGTCTATAACCTAGGTATGGTTACAGGTCTTTTCTGTGTATTGGCTATCCATATGGGTGTGTTTGCTCAGAAAAGTTTATTTGCCAAAATACTATTGGAACCTGACTTGAAATAGAAGAAATAGGAAAGGAGGAAAATTATAGTGGGGATTTCTATACTTCAAGAAATATGAGGACTGTAATTCTGTACAGAGATCCATTTAACAGTGACTGTAGGGATGCAGTGCTCTTAATTGAGGTTCTTAAGGTGAATTGCAGGCCAAAAGGATTTTGAACACACTAGATCTGAAATAACTGTATATATGGGGCCCTATCTTACCACAACTTGACCAAACTCTGATACTAAGCATTTATCAGCCCACATTACTACCATATGTGGTTATATCCTTTGCAAATATGATTCTGCACAAACAGAAAATAGCAGACCAGTGGTCTCTTTTAAAGTGGTAATAGAAAACGGAAATTATAAATGTAGCCTTCATAACTAATAATGCATATTTGAGAAGAATGATGATTGTTTTACAGAGAGGTAGTTGGGATAAGAAAGCTTTTCACATGACTATATTTAATTCTTCAGATAAGATTTTAAAAACGGATGAAATCACTTATCACCTTTTTCTGACCTTCTAGGTGGAGCACACTTAGGAAATCTGAATTAATTCTTGCTTCAAGGCTGATAGCTGCAACTGCATTGGAGCCTGTATTTTAAGGGGAAGACACAAAATAAAGCCTTATAGTAAGGGGACCGTGACCCATGATAAATTTTCTAGCTGAATGTGCATCTTGTCGACATGCAGGACAATCAGACAGAGGGAGCTGCTTCCTTCTCCTTGCGCCCTAACACAACCTAATGCAGCAGGACTGGGATACTGGGTAGGGCCTCAAGACACTTCCAGCATGCTAGAATATGAAACATATGCTGGCTTGCTTTCTCAGGGAAATGAAGGTTCTGTAATGCTGTTTTCTATCTGTTTGTCTGTCTTTGGAGCCATTACTTTCTTCCCTTCCTCTAAGCGAAGGAACCTGTTAATCAGTTTCAACCAGAATAGACATGGATCCAGCCAAACAGACAAGGAGAGGATTTAGGGGAAAGGGAAAGAAGAAATGTGCTGGGAGGTCTGTAAGCAGCCTGTAACAAACCAGGCTTCATTAGCTGTTCTGCTCACAGAACGGAGGGGGGGGGGGCGGGGGGCAGGGGGGTCAACTTTTTTCTTTTTTTCCCTGAAGTGATCTGTGGCCTGCTCTATCCTTGAGTCATATCTACATACTTGTCTGACAATAAGTGCTTTCTGTTTACTACAGCATTAGAGCCAAGCTAGTTAAGAACGAGAAAATTGGATCCTATTCTTCCTTATGAGTCACTAGTAAAAATGCCAGCTACGCAACTGTACAATCTTTATTATCAAAGATAATATAAGAGAAAGAAAACAACCAGATTTTCACATTCCAGACTATGTATGCACTTCTGGAAGCTGGGAAGTTTCTCTCCAGGGCCATAAACTGAACACATTTGTACATATGGGATACAAATGGAATCAAATCCTCAATGCCTTTTCTTTCCCTGACACTTGAAAATGCATGAAGTAGAACATTTACCTACGCATATTAATGGATGGACTGAACAGTTCTTTGGTGCTGTATAATAGTGAAATAATAGTCTACCTTAACCGCAACATGAAATGAGGAACATTGAAATAAGGGGGCTAGATGCCAGGTTAATATCAAGAGACTACACAGTACTAGTGCCACATGGCTTGGTCGACCACTACAGACATTGAGTTTTGCTGGCAGGAGCATAGCAAGACTGGGCAGTAAGATGGGACATTCCAAAGCTGAATCTGTTACTCTCCGAATGAATCATTACTTACAACTGGAAAGCTGTTAGAGACTAACTTAGCATCCATAGCTCATTAAAAGCATCTTCAAAGTGAATATTAATTACATCTTGGAAAATGTCAGGTTTTGAACAGTTGGAATGACAAAGTAGGCTAGTTCGGTGGGGAGACTTATCTTGCCCATCAGCAACCAGCCTTCCGCTTATGTTCCTTTGGACATCTCTTGCTTTACTTTCTTGTTGTTGCCAAGAAAACACTTCCATATTGCTGTACATACTGTACTGGACACTGCATGGCCATGTGCTGTTTACAGAATAAGAAAAACAGCCAATATCAAAGTAATTTTCCATACCTCTTGCTTTTTCTCAAAAAAGAAACCAAAAAAGTTAGCTATCTGTTCAGCAGTTGAGTTTAGGTTGGCAGTACAGGAATTAGAGCTCTGCTGTGGCAAATTGGGGACTATGTGACATCTTACACAGGAGTTCAGATTAAATGATAAGATCAGATCCTTCTGGCCTTAAAAATCTATTATTCTATTGTAGCAATGTTTATTAACATATACTACATTATACAATGATAATCTGATCATGGGAAATTGCTTCCATTTCACCAGCATACAATCACACAATTATGCAGTGTTGCAATGGAGAACAAAGAAACTGCTAGGAAAAAAATTACGTTGTGGAACGATCTTTACTATTTTGGGAAAAACTGTCTCAGAGGAGTATATTACAAGTTAATCACAGTCTTGTGGTTTGTAACTTAGACGGGATCATGTCAAGGCTGGCAGCAAAATACAGGGCAGAGACTGTTGAAAAGAAATTGTATTCTCCAGGATCCCAGAGTGCAACCTTAAAATTTCTTTGATGTTTTTGCTGCATGTTGTAGTTAATAAAACATAGGGTAATGCAACCACTCGGTTCCATATTCCTTTCAGAGCTCCCATTGCCGTCTTCTGCTCTTCATGACAGACTCTGTTAAAACACCCTTTGTTTGACATTTTCTCATACAAACCACCACAGTCCAGAAAGCAGAAATACTGAGCCCATCACTGGTTTATAGCAGATGTAGATTTGTTTATTTATTAGGTTTTTTTTCTTTCAGAGATCAACAACAACAACAAAATGAAGAGGAACAGAAGGGAAAGGTGTACTTTTCCTAATCCTTGTATTAACTGGAGAAAACAGCATTATTGCATTTACTCTGCTCCTCTTTCCATAGTGCAATATGGATGCTACCTTGCTGCTAAAACTGCTCTCCTGTGTTACCTTCTGAGTTGCAGACCTGTCCCATGCGAGGAAGTGTAACTTCAAAGAGCTAATTGGGATACAATAGTTTTTCTAGAGCTTTTTGGCTACCCACAAAATAAAACCCATTAAAACAGCAAAAAAATCCCACCATGATCCATTCTTGTCATGCCCCCCAGCAGTTTCAGAATCCTCCTTCAAGGAAGTCATTTTATGAAGGTACCAGCTGGTGGAATAACAGCTTAAGTTCTAATTTGCTATGTAAGCAAGGCATAGTGTGAAACTCATTCACTACAGCTCCTACCCCTTTTTTCTTAATAGCAGGCATATATTCATTCCACCTAGAATGGAATGGAGTGCGTCTTTTCTCATGCTAGCAATGACATATTCCTTACAGTCTATTTCAGACAGCATTCTCAAGGATTCTTCTTCTTTCAGCCTTCAAGGCAACTACATAAGTACTTTTAAGAAACAAAGCCATTAAGGAGTGTCAACCTTTCAACAGTTGTTTTTTGGGTTTGTTTGTGTTTTGTTTTTTTTTTTTTTTTAATACATCTGACTGAGATAATCAAGAACTATGTTGTTGTCCTGAATTACTATTGAAAGATGATCATTTTCAAGTAGAAATTTTCTAAGAAATTTCCAAAGAAACATATGTATTTCATCTGTATTAGCATCTCTATAATTTTCCTTTGTAAGACTGTTCAAAATGCTTTAACATTTCTCATAATCTACATCTTAGCTCAGCAGCATCAGCATACCTGAAAATCCCACAAATTCTATTTACTTAAAATTCTGGGGAATGCATAAAACAGCTGTTTGATGCAGCCTGCCTCTTGAGAGCCTGCCTCTGCCAGTGAGGTTCTTTTCTCCCAGCTTCCTGAGCCAAAGAGTCTGTCCTGGGCTGAATGCTTTTACCTTCGCTCAGTTAGAAGAAAATGCAGCAGAGGCTGACAGTAGCCCTTTACACGGAATAATTAATACAACCAGGACCTGATCCACTGCCCCAGACAAGGAGGGGCAGGACAGCTGGGGGCAATCAAGGGCAGCTCCTGTCCTGGGCATCAGTATCTGCCTGGGGATGGGGACATAGGGCCATGAGTGCACCCAGCCCAGTGGGACCCATCAGCTGGGCAGGGCTGTGCTACAGAGAACAAAGACCAGCCCTTCTGCAGCAATGCTGGGGCAGGGTCTGATGGCCCTGGGGGGCTGAAATGGGGTCCTGGGCGATGGGCAAGGTGTGGGGAGGTCTCAGGGGGCTTGTCAGGCAGTCAGTGCTGGTGGTGTCCTGGAGGTCCTGGCAACCTACCAAGGACAGGAGAGACACCACTTCACTAGCAGCTGCACAGAAAAAACTAAAAAGTGCAGTCATTATTTCCAATAGATTTTAATCAGTGAACCAAGTAATTTGCACCCAAATAGACAGAAGAAACCGTAATAACAAAACAACAACAAAAAAAAACTATTACCAAAGAGAAATGCATTCCCAACATGAATTGTACTTGCATTATAATAACATGAAAATGCAAGCGAGATGTACAAAAGCAAAGAAAATCAACATTCTTGCTGACAATCCATTTTAAATAATATGGTTGTGGTGATAACCTATCAGTAAAATAAATGCTTTTACACATGAACATTGCAGCTTTTTTACAGCAGTTTCTTAACATGCACAGTGAAGCCTTTCATTAAAAAGCAAATCAACAAAAATGAAAAACCCTCATCAGCCCAAAACAGTAGAAATAGTTTCAAACTCATAGTGCTACATTAAAATGTAAGTTTTTTTGAGATATGTGATGATGATGCTTCTCTGAAACTGCACCAGTTCAAAACTAGTTTCACTCAATTTAACTTCCTATTGATCCTTCGGAATTACAGATATTAAACACTTGGTTTCACAACAAACTTAATGAACAGTTCTGAGTCTCTTTAAGCACGGCCACTGGAAATGCATGGACCAGTTGGAATCAGAGATTACAGCAATGTCCCATTGCCCTGCAATTTTCTGGCAGCTGAGAGTCATTGCCTGGGTATATATAACAGCTCATGCTGCAAGTTTCTCTCCTGAAAGCTGAATCTAAACTGGAAAATCCTAGCTTCAGAGGATAAACCTACTGAAATAAATAATTCTATTTATGTGGGATGTGTAAAGCTCTAAAGAGGGGTTCAGTCCAGAGGACAGGCATATATGATAAGACTTTTGGGTAGAGTTACTCTCTGAAGAAGCAAGAAGATGATGAAGCAAAAGATTTAAAAAGGTGAGACTGAATGTGTGCACAGTGTGAAAGAAAAAAAAAAAAAAAAAGAACACTGAAGGCAGAAGGAGAGGTTCAGGCTTCCTGGAAGAGCAACGTGTTGCTGTAAACTACAATGATTTCTCTTAAGCTACAAATCTGTGTGATCCCTTCCTTGAGTCCAAGCCCAAGCCCAAGCCCATAATACACAAAAACTATTCAATCCTTAAGCTAAATTGCTGTGGCCATAGCTATGATCAGAGAGCTGTGAGAGTCAGAAACAAGATGGTGTCCCATCCATGTCTGATAGGGAGTATGGATAAAACAGTGAGCTGTGTCTAAAAAGTGGTTAGAGAAGATGCTTCCAGCCCTCTTCCAGCAAACAAGTTGTTGCTTTCTGGCTGACACCAGAGCCCAGTTGCAAGAGAGCTCTTCCTTTCCTCTAAGAGGCAGTACAGCCAGCTGGAAAATTTGTTACTGGTAGCTGTCTTTTAGCTGAAAACTTTGCTAGCTGTGTAAGAAACTGCTCTCTGCATGACCTACTTCCCCCAAGGTCACGTCCTTTCAGAGAGAAACATTTAACATGCAGGCAGACCCCTGGGAGGATCCAGTTCTGCAGTGAGGTTGGCCACTACCTAGATCAATCTGCTAAACTCTTGAAGAAGCTGTACAGTTTCAGCTTGGGTCCACTAAACCAAGACACGTAGTTTAGCCCTTGGTCACAATTATTATATATTCCCTATAGAAATGGAAGGGTCAGCTGAATAGCCTGATATGCAGTTGTGACTTTATGATTGCACTGCTAGAGGATGACAACAGTGGGAGTTGAAGGGCATGAGCTCTTTTGTGGTCCTGGGCATGTACGTGGGTTACCTAAATCCCTGCTAATGAAGTACCGTTTCAGATGTGATTGGCGGTATTGGACCTACCTTCGATACACCTCTCTTCCACAGTCTAAATGTTACTTGGACTCAAGAAGAGCAATTAGTGGGAAATTTTATGTGAAAAAAAGTATTCAGTCATATTAGTATAGTTTGAATAATATAAAGTGCTTTGAAATGGTCTAGTAAAACCAGAAAAATTGGGAGGAACCTAAGTGCAGGAAGTCATGATATACCAGAGCAGGTTGTCTCAAAAAGCTACCAAAGTTCCATCTCTGGAGGTTTTGAACGACAGGTCAGAAAAACAGTTGCCAAGAACAGTTCAGGTATATCTTTTCTTGCCTTCAAATAGAGAATAATCTAGATAATAATGAAAGGTCTTTTATACACCTGTTTTCTGTGGTCCCAGTTATTGACTGCTATCACCATTGCAAGGTCTCTGTGTTGTCTGCTATTGCCTTCAATGTAAGAAAAATGTCTGCTTTGGGGGAAAACATGTTACCCCAAGTTATTTGACTGAAAAAAAAGTTTATTTTTTTGTGATTAATTGGGTTTTCTTGTGTCATGATTGTTATTAAGTCACTTGTGTGTATTGTAAGTCATTTGTGATATAAAAGAAATGTTAATATCTGAAGTCCAGATTCTATGATGAATTTTCTGTAGTGAA